>NW_015505445.1:884391-886366 GCF_001515645.1 Sinocyclocheilus grahami | reverse complement strand
ATATAAACTTACTGACCCCAAACTTTTGAACGGCAGTGTAAACACACATTAAATTGGATTTTTTATTTTTTATAATTCACAGCCATACAAACGTATCCTCATGCACCTGGACTAAAGACAAATGTGGTTCAGAAGTAAACATCTATAAAACTAAATGAAAGGGTGCACAACTCCACCAGTTACCTTAACTTAAGGAAAGAGAGCAGGAGGAATGGAGATAAGTACTTCAACAGGTTGGCATGCTGCCTCTGTGGCTTCCAATTCCCCCAGTCTCTTCCAGCAGAGCTTCTCCCTTCCAACAGCAACTTGCGCTAAAACATTAATACTCTCTGACTTTTGTTTCAAATGGAAAACAAATAAGGGACTGCGGCTTCTCTCAAAGCAGCAGTTCTTCAAAGTCAAGATTTATGGTGTGGTTCAGAAAGCTCTGTGGTGAGAACTTTCAGATTGAATTTAGAAAACGACACTTTTCTACACTGACTTATGAAGCTTTTACACAAACATGGCGGTCTTGAAAAGTTGAATGAATGAATCAAAGAAAGAAGCGTCTGGCACAAAAAGACAAAAAAAAGCCATCTTCTTTTAGCCTGGAAATACCTTCAATGGAGCAAACAAAGGCAGTATATTCACATTACAGTCAAGCTACTTGAACTTGACACCTCGGCTAATTGTTACCGTAGCCTGGGGAGAAAAGCTATGCAGTGTGAGATTCAGCGCAGCGTAAAGTGCCTTTGCAATCTGAGAGCTAATGATGGGACAATGTCTTATAGACACTCACTCTCTCTCTAATATGCACTAGTGTACCAAACATCAACCTTGTTAGATAGGCAGGGGTAATAGTTTCCATTAGGTAGGCTGATAGCAAACGTCTGCTGCAAGCAAGAAGTGATTTAACACACACTCTTAGGCACGTACTACTTTAATTTCTCCGTTTAACGGGAGCGATTTAACGGATGCTGCTTACGCCAATTAGAATGCATCCGGAAGCTCGGCATGTGGGAACTGTTGATGCAAGCACTCTCTGTGGGCCTTTGTAGCTCTCTATAGCCTGGTTGCTTTATGCTTTTCGCTCTAGTTGTCATGTGAATGGAAGCGAAAGCATCCATAACATGAGACATCACAAGGACTTTTACTCGCAACTAAGTCAAGACAAGAGGATTTGCTCTTTTTCTACTAAAGTAACAAACAAAGGTGTATTACATCTCTAAGATTGACAAATGAGGAGACAAAGATTAAACAGACAATCAGAGAGAGACAGAAAGGGAGACATGGCACAAAAGAAACCTTATTTGCATGGTCATTGGAGAAGCCAGGCTCTAGAGAGGAAGAGATTCATTTCTCCTTTAGGGTTATTCATGTGCTCAAGTACCGGAATCGCACCACTTAAAAGGAAAAGAGATTGAGTTTTCCAATAGTATGGCACACAGGAGGATCCTGTGCGTGGGGGTGAACACATTGTCCTTGTTCTGTCAGTAGTAAACCTAGTGCAGGTCAGGACCGTTTGAGGCAATGTGTCACAAAGATTTCACCAGACAGCACCAAATCTCACCTTTAAAGGGGTCATATGATGTTGCTAAAAAGAACATTATTTGGTGTAATGAAATGTGTTTATGCAGTTTTAAGATAAAAAAAACACATTATTTTCCACATACTGTACATTATTGTTGCTCCTCTATGCCCCACCTTTCTGAAACGCGTCGATTTTTACAAAGCTCATCGTTCTGAAAAGCGAGATGTGCACTGATTGGCCAGCTATCCAGTGCGTTGTGATTGGCCGGATTCCTCAAGTGTGTGACGGAAATGTTACGCCCCTTACCATACTGTGATGCCGTGTCCCGGAGAGACAAAAACATTAAAACCCATTATAAACGAGGCATTTGTTGCATTACGGATTATAATGACTTATAATGTCATTTTACGCGTTGCGTTTCATCGCGCCGCGTAAACATAAAACCATATCTGCATTTGTGATCGG
>NW_015505445.1:881589-884381 GCF_001515645.1 Sinocyclocheilus grahami | reverse complement strand
GTTGAACTGTTCTGGAACAGTGTTGTAAATACAACTTAACCACTGATTTCTAGTCGTTTTCTCTTTTGGAAGGCCAAACAAAGTAGTTTCACTTTCACAATGAAACACAGAGTCTCCATGACATGGCGGCGGTGGTGGTGGCAGCAACAATAAAGTTACGCCTTCTTTCTTTACGTGAGCATTTGGGCAGCGTTATGCAAATCTTCCCACATCGTGACCTAGACATATGGGGGTGTGTTTAAACGAGGCTTTTTTGGAGGCCGTGGACCAGTCTTAACTTTTATAAAGAATATCTCTTTGGGTTTGAGACTTTAGTCTTTGCAAATTTAGGGATCTTATCTATTCACGAACAGCTTGTAACACTCCAAAGAGAAAGGAAAACTTGAAATCGCATCATATGACCCCTTTAAAAAAGACTTCATTCAAATTTAAGTCAATGAAGTTTTTGTTCCCGTTTTATTGTCAATGTCAAAGCTTGCAGATGATCTCACCGCAAAAGCTTTGCATGCTCATGACTCTTTAGCTCCACCCACAGTACGCCTCCAGGAGCTTGACTGTTTTCGGAAAGAAGTGGTAAAGCTGTATCTGTCTTTTATAAATCTGATCAAACTAAAGAATCTTCGGAGATATGAAGGATGCAATACTACTCTATAAGTACTTAAGATTAACATGAGATTGGCAGAAACTGTGTGTTACTTATGTCCCCTTTAAGAATTGGCTGAATGGAAAATCACGCCTCATTTTCAGAGCCAATCATTTTTGCAGTTGCACTTGGTGTCACTAGTGTCAAAATAACACCTTTAAGAAAGTGACAACTGGAAATATTAGTACCTTGTTCATACATTTACGAGCTGTGAAAGTTTGATTTGAGCAGCAAGATCCCAGCAAAGCTAATTTGGTCACGCACTGTTCCGCGCTTCCTACTGACAATATGCGCAAACAACAGTTAAAAGATGAGATGTAGCTGGACTTCAATAAGCAGCTCACAGCAGAGAGTCAGAGCTGCTCGTAATTACTGCACACTGCAGAGGGAAAAAAAGCCTCCTGAAACACGACCGCATTCATCCAGTTTTGTCAGCTGAATACATTTAAAAGGCACAAATGTCCCCTTAGCTGCAGGTGAAACCTATTAAAAACGCTCAAGACAGCATACGGTGTGAAGCACCAGTCTGGTTCCCAGGGGCTGACATCATAATGGGAAATATAGGCACCTCTTTACCATGAAAAACTGCGATTCAACAGAGTGTCACTTAATCAATGGTGGATCCCACAGGGGAGAGGCGGCTACAGCCTGTGGGCTCCCACAAGCTACTGAGCAATGAAGTGAGAATAAAAGATGGAGGGATGAAGGAGGAGGGTTTGATAGAGGTCGGACAAATGCTTAGGCTCCCAAGGTGCTGCTGGAGAGCTCGGTTGGCCCCACTCGGAGGGAGCTACATTAACGACATCATCCATCCTCAACACACTGCAACCGGAAAAGAGAAAATACATAAAGGAGAACTGTGCAGAGCAAGAGAGACCGAGCGATGGGGAGACGGACAGAAATAAAAAGCTCTAGTTACAGACAGAGACAGCGTCTGTCTCCAAGGTATCAGACAGACTCTGTCAGAGAGTGAACAGGGTAGACAGCCAACAGGAACACATGGCCTAAAACAGCATTTCGTCCAAGCTGCTCCTCACTTGAACAGCTACCAGACTGTCAATGACCAAGTTAACATGAAATGGCATTCACAGTGTATTCTGCTTCCGTACTTAGACATATTTCTGAGCAGAAAATTCATAGAGAGGGACACAAATGTAGAACGGGGCTTAAGTTTATTCGCTGTATTAATTATATAGTGAAAAGTGAGAAATACATACCAGAATGGAGCCAGATATTACCCTCCCTGTAGCACCAGCGGCCCCACTTTTGACAAGAGTGGGACAAAAAGGTCAAGAAAGTCAATTTCAAACTTAAGAGCAGTCAAATCTAGCATTATTTGCTAATAATGCCGTGACACTGCTTGAAATTAACAACTGCTATTTTAGAAAGGCTCTTTTCTTAATGGCTTTGCATGATTAATGTGAAATTGTTACCTCATTCAAAGTGGTTGCAACCCAATCTCAAACTATCTTCCTATTTTACAATTTGACAATTTCATACAAATACTTACGATTTGAGTAATTTTTTTTACCCCTAAACATAACAGTCATTGGGGAATAAGCAAATTGTACAAAAACAAGAATTGAGATTGTAAATTTGCCAAATTGTAAAACTGCTATTGCTTTATTTTAAAGCTCTTTAGTATATAAACGTCTGTTAAAGTGAGGTGTGTTTGCTGACTGCAGTCAGTTAAACGCTGTCTGGAGGTGGAATCTTACCACCTTATCTCCTCAATTTCCACTTCAACATTACACAGTTCACCATCTATCTGCCTGACAAGTGCTTCCCGGTTTGTTATTTCGCCTCTCCGCAATATTGAACTGTTTTCACCAGACTCCTCTATTCAGCACAGATCAATCAAATCAATCAATTGCACTCAAAACTGATACAAGCTGACAGATTTAAGGATACATCCGTTAGTCTTACTGCAAAGGAATCGTAATGTCCAAGCAACAATGTTCCCACTAAAGCCCTTCTTTTCCCACTATAAGAAGTACGTTTCCATCATCGTCACTGTCCAGTTCATCATTGCTTATGATACGCAGTGGATTCCTCTGAAGGCACGCATCAAGTAGCTCTCTACTGGCTGCTGCTTTCATGGCGTCTCTTACAGTCTCAGCTGCCCACTGATGGTAATCGTCTCCCTCGC
>NW_015505445.1:788031-881536 GCF_001515645.1 Sinocyclocheilus grahami | reverse complement strand
GCGTCTTCCCTGAGGCCCACCCTCCTGAATCGTCAGCCCCGCCTCCAGCCTCTCTCCCAGCTCCTCAATCAACTGCCTGGGCTCTCGCGGCTCTCCACCACAACGTTGGAGGGAAGATTCAGTCATGGCATCTTCCTTCAGAACCTCATAGCTGACCAGGGTTTCAACCGTCTGGTTATTTTCCATCTTTTCTTCAGGCTGCTCTTCCTCACTCTCTTCCTCATCCTCAGAGTCACTATCACTGCTTGAGTCATCCTCCTCCTCTACTTCTTCTTCATCTGCTTCCTCCTTCGCCGCAAGTTCAGCAGCTTGTTCGAGTATCTCCAGCTCCAGGTCTAGATGGTTCTTCTGCAGTTTGGCATTATGTAAGGATTCAGCCAGCTCAAGCACATGCTTGGACCTGGTGGGGGGAGAGAAAAAAACAAACATTCAATTTAGCTTATTAAATAAAAATATATTTGTGACTGGACTTCTGCATCTAAAAATCTTTTTTTCACAAACCAAGATAACTAGCAGAATATCCCACATTATTAGAAAAAAAAACAATGTGCAAAAATTGCACCTTTAGGGTAACAGTTTGTCTCTGGGGCAGTACCCTTAAAGGGACAACTGTGTATCTTATTTACCACTAAAAGGTTCATAGTAGCACCTTAAGGGAACATAATACTTTTATATTAATATGGGGAAGTCGTGGCCTAATGGTAAGAGAGTCGGACTCGTAACCCAAAGGTTGTGGACTGAAATTTAAGTCCTTTTCTGCAGAAAATCTGGCCCTCCTTAATTCTTAATTCTCAAAACTTATTTGTACCTAATTATATTCAAATAACTTAGAAACTTTGAAAGTTGCATAGGCCACATTTATGATGCTATTTGTCGTTTTTAGAGCTCAATAGCTCACCATTTTCCTTACTTTGCATATTAAAGGAGCAGCATGAACATTCTGTTAAAGATCTACATTACCATTCAAAAGTTTGGGGTCAGTAATATTTTTAAAAATGTTTTGAAAGAAGTATCTTATGCTCATCAAAGCTGCATTTATTTGATAAAAAATTATGTAAAAATAGCATTATTTTGAAATTTTAATATTTGTAAATATATATTTAAAATGTCATTTTTTCCAGTGATGGTAAAATGTTCAGGAGCCACCACTCCAGTCTTCTCATTCTAATATGCTGATTTGATGCTCAAGAAACAATTACTATTATTATTATTATTATTATCAATGTCGAAAACAGTTGTGCTGATTAATATTTTCATTTAAACTGTGATAATGTCAAGTTATTTCATCCTTTCTGAATAAAAGTATAATATTTTTTCCCAAAAATAAATAAAAACTGACCCGGCACTTTTGAATGTAGTGTACCTTAGCATATTATTGAAGAAAGAAAACCACATGTTTAAAATGACCTGAAGGTGAGTAAATGATGACAGAATCTTCATTTCTGGCTGAACAAATCCTTAAATTATTCATTTACAGGCAACATGTTTTTGTGATCCAAAATATTAGGTTTGGCAGTTGAGTGAAATGTGAAATATTTTAGTATTCAGTTCACAATACAGTTGTCTCCATGGCTACAGTAGGAAGAATTCTAGGACTTCAGCGCATGCTTATCGGCTGGTGGAGAACTCAGTTTACAACAGACACTTTACAAGCACATATTTAGAGTGATATAAACATTAACCAGAGAGACTAAACACATATGTACTTAGCCAGTAAATCAACTGAAAAGTAGTAGTCATTGCAGAAAATTAGGTTAACATTTTTTTTACCATAAATAATTACTATATATATATATATATATATATATATATATATATATATATATATGTGTGTGTGTGTGTGTGTGTGTGTGTGTGTGTGTGCTTAATTATATATAGTATTTTTTTATTATGATTACTGCCTACAACCTTGATTACTGCCAATGGGTCATTCACAAAAAGGATAAAGCATGCAAGTCTGAGCCGCCCCATCTCTATTGACGTGCGTCGCCATATTCTCTGTTTCAATTAACCCACCGCTGAGAACCAAGATGCCTCGTTATCACCGTGCAGGCCTAATGATGTCCTGGACCGCCGGCGGACAGGGATTCCTAGCAGGAGAGCAGCGCTACTGTCTCAGGAGGATACTGTGTACACAACGCTTTAGTCACAAGTATGCTTGGCGCCTTCAGAAAGTGCTTATCTGAGATAAAGAGGCAGTCTCTGCTATATCGAGGAAAATTCATGGTTAAATGGAGATGCGAAACCGGTTGGACACTTTTCAGAGACTTTACAAGATAAATGACTCATATAATACACAAACAGGCCTTGAAGGCGCTATAAATTATTTTTATTTTTTAAGAATACCAGGCATGAAAAGTCCCTATACAATACCATAGATGTCACTGATAAAGTTGTCTTGAGAAATGTAAACAGAAAAATATAAGTTCTGTAAACAGGGGAGCGGCCTGCACTATCCTAGACCCACACTATGATTTACAAGTTTTTTTTTCAAAGTTTTTTCTTTGGAAAATAATGTATACTTTTATTCAGCAAGATTAAACTGATCAAAAGTGACAGTAAAGACATTTCTATTTCAAATACATGCTGTTCTTTTTAACTTTGTATTCATCAAAGAATCCTGAACAATCCTCTGTCACGGTTTTCACAAAAATATTAAGCAGCACAACTGTTTTCAACATTGATAATAAGAAATGTTTCTTGAACAGCAAAACAGCATATTAAAATGATGTCTGGATCATGTCTCACTGAAGACTAGTAATGACTGATTTTCTCTACATTAACAAAATTCTACTCAGAAACTGAATCAGAATTATAGATGGAATAAAATAGAATTTACAAAGAATGGAATAAGATGTAGGGTAGTATTAAGTAAATAAAAGTGGTATTGCACATTTTTTTATTGAACAGTAGGGGAGAATATTTAACTGTTCATGAGGTAGATTGCCTGGGGAAGAAACTTTTCTTGTGCCTGGCAGTCCTGGTGTTCGGTGCTCTGTAGCACAGGTCAGACAATAAAAGTTCAAAAAGGATTGGATGTGAGGGATCCAGAGTGATTTTCTGAGCCCTTTTTCTCACTCCGGATATATACAGTTTTTGAAGGGTGGGCAGGGGAGCACCAATAATCCTTTCAGCAGTTCGAAAAGTCCTCTGTAGTCTTCTAATGTCTGATTTTGAAGCTGAGCCAAACCAGACAGTTATTGAAGTGCACAGGACAGACACAATGATGGCTGAGTAGAACTGTGTGAGCAGCTCCTGTGGCAGGATGAACTTCCTCAGCTGGTGAAGGAAGTACAATCTCTGTTGGGCCTTTTTAACAATGGAGTCAATGTGATTCAGCTCCAGGCTGTTAAGACTGCACCAGAGAGCCAGCTGCTCTACCTCGCTTCTGGATGAGGCCGATGACTGTTGTGTTGTCTGCAAACTTCAGGAGCTTGACAGAGGGGTCAGTAGAAGTGCAGTCATTGGTGTAGAAGGAGAAGAGCAGTGGGGAGAGAACACATCCCTGGGGGGCACCAGTGCTGATGGTGCGGCTGTTCGAAATTAATTTCCCCAGTCTCACTAGCTGTTGCCTATCTGTCAGAAAGCTGGTGATCCATTGACAGATAGAGCTAGAAACAGAGTGCTGGGTTAGTTTGGTCTGGAGGAGTGCTGGGATGATTGTATTGATAGTCGAACTGAAGTCCACAAACAGGATCCTCGCATAAGTCCCTGGATTGTCTACATGTTGTAGGATATAATGCAGTCCCATGTTGACTGCATCATCCGTGGACCTGTTTGCTCGGTAAGCAAACTGCAGGGGCTCCAGTAAGGGTCCAGTGACGTCCTTCATAGGGTTGGGCGATGTCTACCAAATTGGCATCGGACGATGTCTACAGTGAAACATCGTGATGGACGATGACATCAGGTGGCGGGGCGGCGGGTAATGTGTTATACAGAGCCGCTGAAAGGTTAGCCGCTTGTTAGCGGTAGCCTGTTGCATTACAATACATGAAAGTTCACTTACCACATACACCGAGTAAGGAGAAATGTCTGATATGATAATGGAAAATGATTTGCAGATCCTGAGCACCAATGACAAACATCTAATCTTGTCAAATGTGTGGTAAGTACTGCCGCTCCATAGTATAGAGTCCTTGTGATCGCGAATCTCAAAAGTGAAAGTGAAAGTAAAATGAGAGTGCGCAATCAAAAGCGGTTTCAATAGCGGCTCCCTGATGCCTGCAATTTATATACAGTGTCCTATACTTACCTAATGATATAATTGCAAGAAAAAGTATAGAATTTTTTTTTTATCCTCCCATCTCGTAGGCTATTTATTCCCTTTAGGGTTTTTCCATAGTACACTTAATTTCCTTTCCGAACACGGAACTGGGATGCGGCGGATTGCGGGAGAGGGGGTGGTGGTGGGGGGGAATCACGATGTCAACTTAACATCGGGATGTCTGTCATCGTCTATCGGCCCAACCCTAGTCCTTCAGATAACACCAGTCTCTCAAACGATTTCATGACCATAGATATTAGGGCAACATGTCTGTAGTCATTAAAGGGTTAGTTCACCCAAAAATGAAAATTAGCCTGTGTTTTACTCACCCTCAAAGGATCCTAGGTGTATGTGACTTTCTTCTTTCAGACGAATCCAATCGGAGTTATATTAAAAATTGTCCTGGCCTCTCCAAGTCTTTCAGTGGGGGTAAGCGTGTGTTGGTTGACATATTTCAAACGTAATAAACACTTTTTTCTCATGTCCGCTGACTGTCATACACGGAAGCCGTTCCGGTGGATGACGTAAGACTTGTTTTAAGTTAATATTAAAGTATTTATATATTGGCTAGACCAAAACACAATCAATGCTCTGTTAGAATACATTTCAAATAACTTAGTTTGTGTGTTTTATTCATGTTCAGTTGAACCAAAAAAAAAAAACATTAAATAAAATAAAAATACAAAAACTACTTCTTATTACCAACACATGCAACAACATCTGCAAACACAGATATCGGACAGCTACAGGTCACTATAGTGTCTCCAGAAGTCCATAACTATAATTTTATCAAATATCAGATAGCAAATAAAAGGCACACATTTTTAGTGTTATTCTGGCCTGAACCCTGGGGTAATTTCTGACCCTGGCCAAAGAAAGTTCTCTGAAAAGCACCATGTGGTCTCCGAAGAAGAAAGAAGGTCCATAAAACTATTAGGCACTTCCTGGAGTAATGTGATTGGTGGAAGTACCGCAGCAGTGGCGGCGGCGCTTCAAACATTTGCCATATTCGTTTTCTCCCCGTGGGAGGTCATTATTGAGTTAGCATTGTAGAGATTCGCTTGTTTTCTCTGCATCTAACTCTCTCTCTCCTCCTTCACTTCTGCGGTGAGAAAATGCATGCTTGCGGTGGAAACAAATGCCCCTTTTGGGGCGAAGGATAATGTTGTACACAATTCAGTCATTATGATGGCACTATTGTGGTTCGCCTTAATTAACCGAGAAGAGGCGGCTTTCAAGGTTGACAGAGGGGGGAAATAAAAACAAGCTTGCCACAACAAAGACACACTAGAGGCAGCTTGAGAAAATAGTGGAGACCTTTATATCTAAAGAGATGGGGTGAACCTGAATTACTTGTCTACTTCAAACAAAGCTCTCGGGCTGTGTCTACATTAAGCTCTTAAGATATTCAAATCAAAGACACACAAGGATGAAATGTACCTCTGACTTTTCAACAAGATAATTAGTCTTTAATATCATTTAAAATGTCATGTTAAAAGTCATTGAAACTAAATAAATTATTCATTTTACAGCTGAACTGTGAATTGGACACATTTCAGTCAAATCCTTACTACATTTTCATTTTTTAATTCAAAGTGATTTATGGTGAATTCTAGGTATACATTTGACAAAACTGTGCCATTGTTTCATTCAGCTTTTCTCATATTACAAGAACAGAGGATTTGGGGGAAACTGGAAGGTTAGAGAGCACCGTCACAGCTCAGACTGACTGTACAAGTTGAAGTCTTCAAATGCTGCTAAACCACACGCTGAGAGGGAATATGATCCACTTATCTGTATGAGCTCTAAGACCAGGATCACTTTCCTCACACCAGCGGGACACTTCAATCCTCCCTCCCGCTCTCTCTCTCTTTCTGTCTCCCTCTCTCCATATCTCAAGCGCTCACACAAGACTATGTGACTATGTCTACAGAGAAAAGATAGTGTAAATGTTCAGAACTTTTCCGTCATAGAACTCATATCATAAACAATGTAAGCCTCTTGTTTAAGTGTTTCAGCAAAAATCAATAAATTATACATTAAAGCTGTAGGCCTACTTCTACTCACAAAATTTTACAACTACTGAAATGAAAATCAGTTGCCTAAAAATATACATAATGTTGCGATCACATGACCACCAAAACACTACTTAATTGGTAATCATGATATTGAAATATTAATACCTTTCTACATAATTATCGAACCAGTCGATAAATGCAACCTGGTGGGTTTCTAAACAGAATATCAACTGTGGCATTATACTAATGTGCATTCACCAGGAAAGAATGTTATTCCCAGACAGGTAAATTAATATTTTATGTGCTGTGATAATTCACAATTTTACATAACAGCCATGTATGCTTACAATGTATTGCTTGACATAATATTTTAAGCTTAAATAAGTTTAAAAAATAAATGTAACAATAATAATAATAATAATAATAATAATAATAATTATTATTATTATTATGGTAACTAAAAACTTGTGCGTGACACCAAGTCCCAAAATTGTCAGTCCAGTCCAACAATATTAATTCCTTTCCATAATCAACATGCAGTCTTTACACATTTTTCCCAAACAACACCAAAGCTGACTATCAGAAGCGAAACTCTCAAATCGGATGGCAAACTAATTAAATGTCAGAGAACAAAACCAAAAAGGTCACGGTCAAACTCAAAGCCATCCAAACTGAAGTGACAGCAATCCTTAATAATCTAAACAGAGCTATTAACACACACACACACACACACACACACACACACACACACACACACACACACACACACACACCAATATAGATATTTTAAGCCCAATTTCCCTCAATGCTAGAGAGGGATTTCACAATTCACTTAGCTACTGAAGCAATAAGTGAAAACAGTTTCCCACACCTCTTTGCTCCGTCGTGATTTAACACTAATTGACAACAGTAATGTCCACTCTGGGGCAACTGAGCACAAAGCTTTACAAAACCCCTGACCCATGTGGCCCCTGGAGGCCTCCTTACCCTCAAGCCAGTGGCTTGAGTCCCTGGAGAAAAACACTTGGCTGAGCAACAATACTCTGACAATGTGTCGTTTCTCAATGTCAGAGAAAGCAACTTTCTCATCCTGTCAAAAGATAAACCTCGAATCTCACCTTGAACAGGTTGCCATGGTTGCCGATCAGAATCCGACTGACCCAATTAAGGAGTTCGAAGAAAAAATGGAAAATGGAAAGCAAGGCTCTGTCAGATAACGGCTCCATTGCACTTAGTGAAACACAGTAAGTTACACCTTATCTTATCTGTTTTCTGAACTGGCTGAAGAGTCGACTCACTGGTGTGATTCTGAATGCTGGATGGGAGGGGGAAGAAAAGATAAGAAAATGCCAGTGGTCTCAGTAGTCTGGCACCGAATCTCAGAGCTTGGCATCAGTGGCACACATTGAAGCCACACTAAAATGTGTTACTGAAGTTCATCTGCACTGACCGTAATTGACTGCAGTTGCTATAAGGTGACTTTTGTAACAGCTGACAAAAATATATATTGTATGTTAGTTTTGCAAGCTTAGCTAATGTCTGTAGGCAAAGTGTTTTATGATTTTAATCTCTCTAGAGCTATGAGATCATTCCATACCAGATATATGTTAACACAAAATGTTATGTGCTATTTTTAACACACATAAATCTCCGGATATGAACAAAAGGAAGCTATTTTATTGGTCTGTTTTCATTTCCGTTAAATGTTTCTGTTTCCCAATCAGGGGTTCACTAGAAGTAAAATAAAATAAATAAAATAAAACTGCATTTAAAAAAATAAATAATACCATTAAAATAGAACCTTTGTATCTATCATTATTTACTCATCCTCAAGCAATTCCACAATACAACAAATTCAATAAAACCATAATTTTATATTGACTGGACTGGTGTGTTTTTCTCCATTTTGAAGCTTGACAGTCTGTGATGACTATATTTCTGTCGGGACCATTAGCGTCAAAGATGAGTGACAATTAGCATACAGTTTGGATTGGCAGTATTGTTCTGTTCTGGGAAAAAACTCCCTGCCCATCCATGCAGCCTAGCATCAATAAGAGCAGCAATGACCCCCTTAGGGTTAACAGAACAGAACTAATCTAAATGTAGAAGATATGTTCTTAATGACAATTTAATGTAACAACGTAATTCAGGATAAAAGAGTTATATCGAATGCCAAGTCCTGACTGTGGATGAAATGAGGAGCTGGGGATGGTGGAGGGTAATTAGCTCCTGTGCAAAGCAATAAGCTGCTGAATAATACTGAATGGACCTTATATAAAGAAGTAGTGATAGGTGTCATATTCCTATAGCTAGACATAAATCAGCTGAGAGTCAGCTGATGCAAGCTTGACTGACGTGATCTGCCAGAACTAACGCAATGCTTGATAATTGACACTGAATGGAAAAATGCATGTGAAGATTATTTAAAAATTAAATTTTTGTGTTCCACAGAAAAACACAACAGCATGTAGGTTTGGAACACCATGAGGATGAGTAAATCATTACAGAATATTATTTTAATAAAAATGTAGGTGATATCGGTTCAGCTAAAAGAAAGTTGGGATGTTTTCCAATAGCAAATGGATATGGAACAAGTTCCCTGACACTATTCTGACCATTCATAAAAGGACTGAGTGATGGTGGCTACTTGTCAGGCATGTTGCCATCAGCATGACAGACCATGGAGCCTTGTCAGTCAAACAGCCAGAAAGAGGAGTGTCCAACTCAATCCACTTTGTTTCATTGTTGATCGGGGGGCCCGTACAGAGATTTAAATCACACTTGAAGTCTTTAAGACATCATCAATTTTAGCATGACATTCCGGCAGTCGGGAGGATTTCAAGAGTGAGAATGCCGGACGTATTGCAGAGAGACACTATAAATCATGCCCACAGGGGCAGCATTTATTAATCCCAACATTCATCAAGAGCAGCTGATCGCATCTGACTGCCGATAAGAGATCTGAGGAGGAACTGCTGCCACAGACGTGCCTGGATAACATCTATAATCTAGAGTTCTCACAAAGGCTACTTTCACACAGTCAGGGGTTAATTCACTAAATACATGTCACATTTCACGCCAAAAACATGCAGGAACTGGTTAGAACAATGATAGAACAAAATACAAAAGAATGGATAGATGGAACGATAGAACAACATACGGAGGAAAGGATAGATGGAACGATAGAACAATATACTGTATGGATGGATGGATGGAACGATAGAACAATATACTGTATGGATGGATGGATGGAACAATAGAACAATTTACTGTATGGATGGATGGAACGATAGAACAATATACTGTATGGATGGATGGATGAATGAATGGATGGAACGACAGAACAATATGCAGATGGGTGGATAGAATAAAAGAACAATATACAGATGGATGGATGGATAGATAGATTTTGCCCAGACCTGCTGTGAAATTAATAACAGTTAAGCATTCTACACAAAGACTGATAAGCACATTCTGCCGTTGTGTGAATGCAGCCAAAGATAACTTGCTCAGATAACTGGACTGGGGCATCCTTCTGGGAGGATTTCTTTGGAAGCGAGAATTGTTTAAATCATCTGACAGAGGATATGTCAGATGTTGAAAACGCTGTCACAACAAACCTTCTATGATAACAGGGAGTTGTCTACATGAACCAGAGCAGTGGGGATTTGATCAAACGCTCCAGCACTTAAAAGGAGGAGCAAGTCTCCTGCAGTCACTTCCCATGACAAGAGGGGCTTTGTCTGAACTCAAACGAAAAGTTTGCAGCAGTGTTTCAAGACAACTAAAGATACTCTAAAAAGATGCAAACTGGAAATCAATTTTCAGTGTGCTGTTGAGAGATGTCAAACACCTCAAGGTATGACTAAGATACATCAGCGGCACTAGAGTGCTGTCGCAGATCCTGCAAGCTGTGCCTTTCAACTCTCTCCGGTCTGTTTTTCTTTTGTTCTGTTCAAAAGTGCTGAAGAGGAAGAGGAACAGAGGAACACAAGCATTCATTCGCAGGTCAATGCTACTGATGCCTCAGATGATGCATTTAGTGATCGATGGAGAACAAGGTGCACAGTCACCCTAAGGACCCTTAGTCACCCTATTTTCCCCCCAGTTTTTAATATTTTATGTTCATTTTATTTAAAGAAGAAAAAGAGGGAATAAAGACAGGATAGTGCTTTGACTAATTTGCCCTTTTAACTCAGAGGCCCAGTAAGCGTGATTAAGTTTTCCAGCACATAGATGGTGGAACTTTGCAGTTCTCTGACGACCGCGGACAAAGAGTCTCTGTACCCACCTCTGTCTCTCTTCCTCATTTTCTCCCTTTGTCTCATTGAGAAAACAGGCACATTTAAAGTCTGCCATTTTACACATCCATTATTAATTTGATGTCAAGGCTGCATTCTTGCCATAAAATCTACACTTTGGCAAAAACATAGGACTGAAAAATGTCAGTGCAATCCCCTCAGGACATTTATTGCATCTGGGCACCGAGCCTACAACTTCAGATGCACATTTTTCAACTGGACTATCTCAGGGGAAGAAGTTGAGGAGAGGAGAGCAAAGAAGAGAGAGAAGAGGAATGGGGTGATAAAGTGAGATTAAGGCCCTGGAAGTACAGATGGTAAAGGTCCACGGGGTGCCAATATTTAAATCTCACAGAATTTTATTTCATTCGAATACACAGCTACTTTTCGAGCGGAGAAAGATTTTTTATTGGTTATTTTAATAATATAAAATATGACGGTATAACGTGCTCATTTGTCATGAAAATCATGTAAAAATGCAAAACAAAATAAAAGGTCCATCACACAAACATTTTTTTTTTCTTTGATTTAGGTGTGAAATATGACCTGGATATGTTGTTGACAAGCTTGGTGAGATTTAGCCTCAAACCACCAATTTATTAATCACACAAAATGATGACACTGACTGCTTGCCGTGTGGAAAACCCTAACATGACTGAACAAAGCAGCTAACCTCGAGAAACAGCTGCAAAAATTACATTAAAGAACAGTGACATCAAATGATGTTGCATCAAATGGCCTACATCTATCATTGTGAATCCAGCAATGTACTTAAGATTGATTACGTTGGCTTAGAGATGACAATTCCTGCTGAGCAAAACAATGAATCTCAATAAGCGATGATGGAACTTGGCAAAAAATAAAAAAAGTCAAGCTCTGTGAGATGTGAAAGGGTTTTTAAAATGCCATGAAAATTAACCTTCTTCCAAACCAAAAGATAAAACAACTTCCTAAAAAAAAAAAAAAACATTTATAAAACATAAATGTATACTACCCTTTGAAAGTTAAATGGATCAAACTGCTTGATTAAACAGATCAAAAGTGACAGTAAAAACTTTTATAATGTTACAAACTATTTCTATTTCAAATAAATTCTGTACTTTAGAACTGTATAGTCAAAGAACGCTTAAAAAAGATCTATTAGGGTTTCCACAAAAATATTAAACAGCAACTGTTTTCAACATAGATAATAATAATAAATCTTTCTTGAGCACCAAATCAGTCTAAATGATTTCTGACGGATTAGGTGACACTGAAGACTAGATTATTGACTGCTGAAAAATCACCTTTACATCACAGAAATAAATTGCATTTTAAAATATATTTTAAGTAGAAAACAGTTCTATTAAATTCTAACTGTACATACATGTTGATGAAGGGGTATTTAAGCCAGCAATTAAGGCCTGTATAAATACAAGGCATTTAACACGGTGCTATGGAGGTAGTTATAACAAAAAGTTGTGAAACACTGCTTGCAAGCCGATACCAGTGCAGAGCAAAACAAGTGGAAACTGAATCCAAGCTATGCAGTTAAATGAAATACAGGCAAGCCTCTGAACGTTCAGATTATATACGAGCGTTTATATTTGCCCACAGTGCATCTTCTAGGACGTTACTCACCGTCTCCATCCTCAATTTCCTTGAGGGCCCGCTGGCTTTAGCAGGATCTCTGGGAGAACAACCAGACAAGCTGCCAGAGGGCTGTTCAAATATTTACCCCTGGATAGCATTTCCCATCACGGCTTTCCTCGTGCAGCATCATTAATGGGTTTGTTTTCCTACTGTTTGTTTTCATTGCTGGTTAAACGAAGTGCCTCAAATTAGAGTATGATACACACCTCCATTCATGTTCCGCTGACAAATTAATTACCCAGGAGTCACGGTGTGACAGGGCAGTCTGCTTTCTGAGGGGAGTCACACCGCTGTTACCGTTCATTAAAGGAGAACCTTATCGCTCACAGGACTTTGATGGTTTTAAATCTACAAATTGTAGACTGGAGTGAAATGTCACAGACTCTGCATGAAAATATACACCAGTGAGTATATTACAACTCAGCAGTGTGTTTACAAATCTGTACCTTGAGGATAAGAGTAAGATGACCAGTGTAAACCTCAGAGAGGAGATGGATATCATACTCTAAAGGCAAATTTAAAAGCCTCTAAGGGTAGACAATTAATCTGAAATACAATTTCAACCCAATTACAGAGCATTCGACACTGACAAGTGATTTAATTGCAGGAGATCACTAAGTCACTGCACTACTGGTTGCTGGCAGGTTTTATATACATAGTTGATCAGGGAGATCACAGGGACGCACTCTGCACTCTGTCCAACTGACTAAGGTAACTTTGTTGTAAGGTTTCATGAGTTAAATTGTTTCTGAGGCAAGAAAATTGATCACATTATGAAACCTATTAGAATTATGTGCACAGAAGAACGGCAATATTTATTATGAAAATAAACAGTGTTGATTTTGGTTTTAATCTGGTCTTTAGAGTCAACCCGGAAGCTAAACTGACTCTACTTTCTTAATACATCCTTGCTCTTACTGTGAAAGATCTAGTGGTGGACCATTTTCCTAAGAAATAAATTATATTTGTCATTTTTCATCAAAATATATATATTTTTTGCCCACCTCTTAAAAGACTTTCTGGCTGGTTTTTCAACCACCTGTTATAAGGAAACAACTTTTCACGATTAAATCAGTTCTTGTTGGAGGAACACTACATTTCTTCACTGAATAACCTTTTATGGACCTAAAATGGATTGAAAAGCTGTTTCACATTGCCTTTATGGAATCTTCCATGAGTACATATTTTTTGTCAGTGCAGGAAGCTGCCAGAACCTGACATGAACCTGTGACCGGTGAGTTGTGATTTTGCTCATCTAATCTTGTTCTGTCGTGTAGTCTCTCTTCTGACTTAACTTTGCAATCAACCATATCCTGCTAATCCCAAATCTTGCAAGCCCTGAAACTGCAGTTATTTATGAGTGCTAAAATCAACACGTGTTGGATAATCGCACCACACACGCCCGAAAACGTGTTTATACAGAGCTTCTGTCACTCCCACAGATGGCTTCTTTGATTTAAAGGTTGCTCCACTCTGAGATATCAAAGCCAACAGTGTCTACCCTGCAGAATTGCTGATTTCTTCAGAAGTGAGGAGACATCCCTCTCGGATTCCCTCGTTCTTAACCTCTCTCCCACTTACGCTGACAGAACAGCAAGACCGAGCACACTAAGACATGACCAATCTGTTGACTTTCCTGTCATGGAAAATGTCTTTTACCGAAGCACCCCGCTGTTCAGGGAGGGCTGGTGAGCGTTGTGTTAAATTTGGTCCCGAGTGAGCAGCTGTCTGCTGTGGGTAAATATAGGTTGCCTGTCAAGCTCTTATTCTCATTAGTCCCTTAAAGTCAACATGAGATAGCATTCGCAGCTCACACTTCAGTAAAGTGCCGTATTTCCGACTAAGAAAAAAAAAATCCATCAGAACTTGTTTTACAGTAAAAAAATATCTAAACACTCCTAAAATCAGATAAATGCATATATAATGAAATAAAATAATGAATTAAATTAATAAAAATAAATTAAAATAATTTTAAGCGTATTATGCTTATAACAAAAAGGTTGTTTTATACATTTATAATTATTTTTCAATATTTGAGATAAATAATCAGAGAGTATAACACAATTTCTAGGAGAAGGCTTTTTGACCAGGATGTGAAGGTTGAAGGTCAGGTTCATTCTCAAGAATATCTCAATGTATGCCAATGTTAAAACCTCTTTTTTTTTATCTTAAACATAAAAAAAATATCAGTAACAAAAATAACATCTATACAACTTGATCCCATGGTGGCTTGGAAATGGCTAAAAGGTCTGGGCTTAACCGGAAAGTAAAGAAAGAGAGACAGAACTCACCAGACTGAAAAATGCAAGCAACGTCTTTCACAGCTCTTGTGATCAGGGAGAAGTGCCGATAGAGCGGGTAGCACAAAGTCCTCCTGCCGCAAGACACCAGCACGTCTTGAACCGAGTGATATGTCTACAACACACACACATATAATCGTGGTCTGTAAATTGCTCCAGATCTGTCCATGCATATTACATCAATCATTTTTTAACTCCACTGGTAATTACAGCAATTTGCTCTAATTATTCCCAACGACTTCTCGTTTTATTAGCAGGGTAAATAGTAGGTCAACTTTTAAACACCTTGGCAAACGGCGTGCTTAATTGTAGACAGTGTTAAATCACTTGCCTCTGAGTTCTTCATAGTCTAAGCAGCCACCGACAAGCGCTTTGGGGGGGGTTTCTCTCTCCCTCCCTTTTCTCTTTGCATTTTCCAGCCTCTCACTCTCCCACCCCTCCGCTATTCCCTCAGCAGCTTATTAAGAATGTACCCAGAGTCATTCTAGGATGTCATCATAGCTCATGCACTCCCCCAGGCTATTAAACACTGGAGTAAATAAGCCTGCTGCGGGGGACGGCTCACCGAGCACTGCCGACCGGAGGTTTACAGTGGTTTAAGCAAAACAGAGGGTGGGAGAGGAAGAGAAATGATGGAGATTGAGAGAGAAAGAGAGTAGGAGACAATGATGGGGTGTTGAGGGAGAAACTACATTATCGTTTCCTTAAGGAAATACCAGTGCTTGCGAGATAGCTAAAGAATAGAGTTGAGGTTTTAGGACTCTTCGGTTTCAGGTCTTTGTTCTGCATAAATGAAAGCGGTGTCTTGTGTTCTATTGGCCATGGACAAGAATTGTCACACAACGCAACAATCTTTGCAGAATGAAGGTGGCTTTAGACGATTAAAAAAAATGCATTTCAAGAACGAAAAGACCACAAGTTAGTATGCAAATAATTGCAAGAACAATAACCAATCATAATAATTTGTTATACAAACATTTCTGTCATCAGAAAGATTTCTGTCATCATTAACTCATCACATATTTTTGGAACTCAGTGAGAAAGAACTGGATCTGTCTTGAATGAATCATTCAGCCTGATTTTGTGGATCAACAAATTCACAGAAAAAAAATAACTTAAAAGAACAACTCATATGCTTTTAACAAGATTGCTAGTAAATGCTAGTAGACTAAAAAAATGAATAAATACAAACTACAACTAAATTAATTACTTTATAATAAAAAAAGATTTAAATAAAAATTATTCAAGACACAGAATTGCAGTTATTTGGCCATTATCATCATCTTTCTTCTTTTTATATTCTTCTTTAAAGCTGCAGTCCATAAGTTTTGCCTCTTTGTCACCATCTCTGTTTGAAAACCTGGAATTGCAGCTGTGTGTGGAATTATCTAGATTGCGTGGGTTGTGAGTGGGCACGGCTCCAGCGCGGATTAATCTAATGTTCTGAAGAATATGTGTGGCAGTCAGTCACTGTCATTCACTGCACCGGTGTGGATATTTACTGTACTTCGCAATCACGGATTTTAGCCTATGTCTTGGAATATGACCCAAATAAGAATTTTCACGGTATATTGCCATCTGAACAAGTAAGTAACAAATCTGCCATGTTTGTTCTGACCAACTGAGGGAAAAAAACATTACCATAAATCTCGCTACCAATGGTGATTAAATCTAAAGTTCGGTTAGCTCATATCACATCAAATCGTTTAAATTATTATTATTGTTATACTTTATTCTCAAATGATTCATGTTAACAGCATCATCATTGGGGACTATGAGTATAGTGTGTATTAGCGTGTAGATTTCAATTTCTGCACAGTCTAATCTAATTGTCATACTCTTTGAATTTCATATTAAGAAATTATTTTAACCCAAAAAGCAAATTATGCTCCCTTCGAACTGGTTTTCTTTAAAATACAAATCTTTGTAATCCCAGGCTATCTGTAATCAGAAGCACATTTATAACACACGTGTTTCATAAACACATAATCCTTTCCCGCGAAAACCTACCCGTACCACTCAAACGTAGAAAACATTATTATAAGATAACCTTTGTGAATCGGGCTAAAGTAAGGCGATAGTTTTGAACACTGGCTGGTTATGTACTTCCTCAAATATTGATTTTGGATCCTTTTTAACCAAAAAAAGTTACAGACTGCAGCTTTAACTATTGATCAAATTAAATTGAATTGAGCTGAGCAACTCTTCTGCTTTCAACAAGAAAAAATATTTTCTAGTGGTCTAATATATATTTATATTATATACTAGTGGTCTATATATATATATATATATATATATACACACAAAGCCTTCACATAATTTCATAAACCATAAACTAATAACACGTAACGCTAAAATGATCTACAAATCTGTTCTTTAAGCCGTTCAGGCTGAATTAATTGCAGATGTTTAATACTTAGGGTCAAAGGTAAGGAAAAAACTCCTAACATCAGTATTTGAGGAATAGCAATGTAGCGCTGCTTTGCAAGCACTAAAAAGGAAACAGTGAATGAAACAATGAGGGAGCAGAGAGTTTGTGCTGTGTGTGTGTGAGAGAGAGAGCAGGCAGTTGGAGGACGTCATTACTACCCTTCCATTATCAGTATTGCAGTGGAGTGCTGGCTCTCAGTGCTCTGAGCTGGGAGAGGTGTCGGGTTACTCGTCCTCATTGTCACACTCACAGTGGAAATGTGGGGGATTAGGGACTGCTGCCGCCCCAGGAGTCAGGATACACGTACACACACACACACCAAGTTGGGAGCTCTCACTCAAACCAGACGCAAGCACTTTAAGGTTGAATTTGTCTCTCGCTTTGGCGTCAACTTCGGCACAGGATGCATTATGCTGATGATGAAATGTAAATGCCTGTCTGCTACATTTCACTATCCACACATGCAAGTTTATGAAAACTACTGATAAACAGGAGCAATCGAGAACTCAGGAGAGACAATGATCATTCATGAAAACGTGTTACAGGATCAATTTTTTTTTATATTGTGACTGGTTAAGGTGACATTCTGGGCGGTATCTTGTGACCTGATTTACAAGATATGACCTGATTTACAAGATATGTTTGTTCATATCAGTAAAACTCCACCTAGCTGTATATAACACATCATATGTCTTGTGATTGGTTGTTTTTTGTTAAGTTGTACAGCATGTTCATATTTAGACAAATTAATTGGTGTTGGAAGCTTGTTGTGTTGCATCTGGTTAGGACAAATGTTAAGAATAGAATAACTTTAAAGTTGCTCAGCTTTCAGACGGACAGTGGTGTAATCTACTAATCTGCATGTACAGTGGGGAAAAAAAGTATTTAGTCAGCCACCAATTGTGCAAGTTCTCCCACTTAAAAAGCAGCAGTGGCTTCAAAAGCGAGATTCCATCAGAGGAAGACAAATCACTTATGTAATTTGGCCAGAACACTCCAAACCCTTTATTGTAGGCTTTGTTCAGGCAGGCAGCAGAATTTGGGATGTTAAGCACAAGTAACGTCATTAAGTCTACAATACTTTTTGGAGCTGCATTTGAAAACACTCCCTTTCTTGTTCCTTACATAACAAACCAGTGTTATTGTAGTATTATTTATATTATATGAATTTTTATATAATTTATGAATATTTTGAATTATTTTATTTTAATATTTTCAGGTTTCCTTTTTATTTTAGTAAGTTTATGTGCTTTTGTCATTTTTTATATTTATCTTTAGTTTTTTTTTTTTCCGTTTGTTTTAGTAAATTTAGTACTTCAACTTTAGGTTTCCCATCTAATGTATATGCTTTATTTTATTTTAGCTTTATTTAAATTACCAAACATTGTTTTTTAACAACACTGACATGGCAAACTGTGACATTCACTATGTAGAGAATCATGAACGAATGTGCAAGTCAGCAATATCTCTATGCATGTGTAAAATCTGTATATGTGTAAAAATGTTTTCTCATATGCCTTGAGTTCAGCATGATGGACAGGAGCAGAGGGAAAATTTCTAAATTTTTCGACCTTTCTTTCCACACTGACAGCTACTCTTCACTTGTAGCATGAAAAAGTCTCTTGGGTATTGTGAGATGCTTACATCATTACTATAGCAACTGAAGCAGATATACCAGATATTGACTACACTGTTTAAACAAACAGATCAGATTTAATTACATGAGGAACAGCAGTGAAGACAGTCAGTCCTGAAGATCGGATTTGTAAAACAACTCATGCGAAAAAAGTCGCAGTAAGTTAAAATCACTCGCTCATTCATTCATTTGTTTGCACATTCAAGGCCATGTCATGTTTTGATACGCTGCTAAATGTACCACATACCTCCAGCCAGCTGAGAGTACCGCTGAGCTTCCTGATGGTCCAGGCTGACTCTACCTGCAAATCACAACATCAGTTAATATTGTAATCATTGATCCTATACACTAAACAAAATTATTTTTTGAATTTTATTTCACACCATGTTGCCTTTGGATACATAATGTATCAATAGTGCATTGGTTATCAATATTACAGATTATTTTAGTTTGTAATATCCACTTTCTATTTATCAAACAATGCTGAATAAAAGTACCCAGTTTTCCCACAAAAATATTAAGCAGCACAACTGTTTACATTGATAATAATAATAAATGTTTCTTGAGCATCAAATCAGCATATAAGAATGATTTCTGAAGGATTATTTAACACTGAAAACTGAAGTAATGGCTGCTGAAAATTCAGCTTTGCATCACAGTAATAAATTACTTTCAAAAGCATTTAAAAAAAAAATCTTACCAACACCAAACCTTTAAACAGTAGTGTACTGTACACAAGTTATTACAGGATGTTAATATCAGCCATTTATCCATTATCTGCCATAACATGAATATATTTTTGAACTTATGATAAATAGGGATGCACAATATTATGTTTTTGGCAGATACCGATAAGTAACTTAAGTAATAATATTGTGCATCCCTATTTTGTCACTTTTCAAAGTCAACAGGAGTGAAAGAACAAGAAATGATTATGAAAAGGGGAATTGTTTCTGGATTCAAACTCGCGTCACTCACATGAGCACCATGGCTCAGTGAGCATAAGCGCTAACCACCAAGCCACAGCTCCAATGCTAAATGTATCACTTTAGACGAGAATGTTTCAAGAAGGTTTGATATGTTCTCTAGCTATTAAGATTGAATCAAAGCCCAGAATTTGACTATACATTTAACATATATTGAAAGCTTTGGAGTCAATCCAACAGAGCTCTTCCCAACTGAAGCCATTGCAACATTCTATTACTTCAACTTCAGAAGCCCTGTTTTAAAACATCCCCATGATTTTCATATTTTTCAAACTTATTTTTACAATTACTACCATGTGCATTGGTCTCCAAAAAGATTGATCAACTTCCTGGAGCTTTGCTGCACGTGAAAATGCCACGACTCGCACGCCAAACCCACTTAATAGCAGAGAGATGTCTGTGGCAATCAAGCGTACACTTACATTGTGCTCTCCTTCTGTAGTGCGCACATCATAGACATACGCGAGAATGATGTCCACCAAACCGAGCCAGATGTGGAAGCGTGCTTTCTTATCCAGCAAGTACGAACGGTTTGTGAATTTCCTCATCTGCTCTTTTTCTTCTTCTGTGAAAGTTATTGCTGGAAGTACAGAGAGAGAAAGAGAGGCATTCAGTGTTGTTTATCAAGTTATTTCAGGGAGGTACAGTCAAAGTCAATCTCTGACAAATTCTCCCCGAAAAACAAGTTTAAACGCAGGGCTCCAGCAGGGAATGATGGATGTTTCTGCTCTGCTGAGAGCTTTAAGAAACAAAAGCATGTTTGCTGCAATTATTTTTAAATCAAAGTCGGAGACAAGGCTTTTGAAGCATAGTAAAGTTACCACACGGGAAGAGCAAAGTTACAGAGCTTGATTGATGCCCTAAACTGACTTGATACTGCATCAGGGAGGAAGGAGTCGAAGGCAGGGCAGCGAGAGAGAGAGGGAGAGAGAGAGAGAGAGAGAGAGAGAGAGAGAGAGAGAAAATGGGCAAGTCAGCACTTTAGTAGCAGCTGAAAGTGATCCCCATCTTGGCTGCAGTGCTGCCCCTGATAGAGCCCCTCATGTGCTTGCTTACATGTCCATATACACACACACTTAAAGCTAGAGCTGGCAGAGGTCGAGTTCTGGCTCTGTTGGGAGCTGCTGGATTCCAGCGACATGACGACTGAACAGCTCCCCCATTTTCTCTCCCTCTCTACCTGATATACCCTCTAACACAGCTGCCTCCACCTGGCAGGAAACACTGAAGAGGAGGTGAGACCAAAGCCAGGAGCTGAGGAGGGAGTTCAGCTCCACCCCAGCTCTTGCCTTCTCTTTATATTAAACGGTTACCATCACCAATTACTCATTGACAGATTTCTTTCTTTCTTGATTATAAAGAAACTCTTAGCAGTTGTGGTACTTTTATATGGTAGGATAACAACTTCAAAACTATTCCTTCTGTCTTCGCCAATTGCCTCGTGGGCAGTGTGCCAACATATAGAGCTGTTGCGCTTCAGGAGTCCCGAGTTCGAGTCCTGGCTCGTGAAAAAAAAAAAAAAAGTAACAAAGTAGTAAGAAGTAAATATAAGCAAATCTGCATTATTTCCAAGTCTTCTGAAGCCATACGATAGATTTGTGTGCGGAAAAGACTAAAACGGAATTCATTATTTACCAATTCAAATCTCAGTTGTGACATGAATTGAGATTCGGTCACAACACAAATGAAAACCAAGGAAGGTTGGCATTAAAGAAAAACCTTATGTGGCATCTTTACATGCCATTTATGAATATGCACAGTTGAAAACAAGAAATACAATAATATTGTGAATAATTCTATTTTACATATTTTAAAATGTTATTTTAAAATTCATTCATGTGATGGCAAAGCTGAACTTTTAGCAGCCATGAATCCAGTCTCACATGATCCTTCAGAAATTACTCTAACAGTAGCTGAACGGTAGTAAGCATGAAAGTGAAAACTTGTTTCAAAGTTGCTCTACAGACAACACACAAACGAACCACTTAAGTTTCTTCACCTCCTCCTGTTGAGTGAATTACATTTCTGGCTGTATGCTGTACAACGTTGTATTAAGGACTTAAATATTAACTTGTTCCTCACACAAAGCTATTCTGAAGGAATATGCAGCATAATACAAAAGAAAACAGCACTAATGTTGGTCACCATCCACTATTGCTTTATCAAAAAGAGCAGCCTGGACATTCTGCTAGATAACTCTTGAGCTACTGGCCATGCCTCATTGGGGCTATAACAGCCTACTTTTATGGAATGCTTTATAATTTGTCATTCATTCAATGGCAAAATCTGCAAAAACAACATCTGACACAACACAGGTGCCCAGACCACTAACACGAACAGCAAATGGAATGAGATGGGGGAGTGGAATAATGAAGTGCATACATTCATAAACACATACGGTGAGGCTGTCATCTCCGTTGGGACCTTGAGTGTGAAGATACCCGATACACATAAGAAAGCAAGGACACTACCACAGGTATAAACATACACACAAAATAAAGGGAGATGACAGACAAGGAAGCAGCAGAAATCTTGAATCAGAATCTTAGGAAGTAAACACAACAATTCTCATGTGTGTGATCTCTGTCGTGCAAGAAAGTTCCTCATCATGAAGACAGAGAGAACAAGGAACAGCAAATTGAATGAGATGGGGGAGTGGAATAATGAAGTGCATACAAATCATAAACGCATACGGTGAGGCTGTCATCTCCGTTGGGACCTTGAGTGTGAAGATACCCGATACACATAGGAAAGCAAGGACACTACCACAGGTATAAACATACACACAAAATAAAGGGAGATGACAGACAAGGAAGCAGCAGAAATCTTGAATCAGAATCTTAGGAAGTAAACACAACAATTCTCATGTGTGTGATCTCTGTCGTGCAAGAAAGTTCCTCATCATGAAGACAGAGAGAACAAGTAAAGCCTTTGGTACACCTATTCCACAAATCTGTGAATTGCACTAAGAATGTACCTACAAGTTTGTAAAGAAAACGTCTGTGTGAGAGTTTATTTTTATGTGCATCTTTTATTTTGAGGGGCACAGTGGGAAGCATGGCTAACTTGGGTGTCTTGGGGGCGATAAAACATAACCAGAGGGAAATAAAAATGTAGGCATGTGGCTGTGTGATTTCCACTAAAGCGTATTAAATCTTGTTTTCCCATATAATTGTCAAAGATAATGATTCAATAATTCATTTGAAAATTGCACTTAAAATTCCCTTGCCGCTACTGTCTGGTGCAATGTATAAGATGCTTCTTTGTCGACTAGACATGGATCACGTCATTTCAACAGTGAGAGTAGGTTGCGGAAATTCAACCATTAATCTCAAATCATTACAAAGAAATAAAGCCTACATGGTTTCTCATATCTAATGATAGCTAAACGATAATGAAAAACGAACAAGCTCATCCTAATACCCAAAGAGCAAAGGGCCTAATTAACTTTAATGGCTTAATGAGCCATATCCAGTCAGGAAAAACTTAGAAAACAGTGAGGAGGAGATATATCATTGGCACTGATTTGCGTGCACTTCACTCAGGATGTTCAGGACAGTCTGTCCAAGCAATTAGTAGCAATTAATCTGCTCCAAGCATCCAGCATACTGATGAGAACACTAAAAATATAGTTGTACAGAAGTGTCTGTGTGCTAAGTGGCTGTACAAAGTTATTTGACTGATTGACAGCAGAAACAGACAGTTTGGAATGCATATCTTGAAATATCTCCATCTGTTTAATCCTTCTCTTCTGTGATAGGACCCCCCCGTACCAACATATGCTTGCAGCTCAGACTAATTTCCTCATTCTGTAATCGGGCACTGAGGAATTAGCACACTACTCTAGTGATAATGAACATGCTGGTGTGGGACACAATTGCTTCTCGTCTCTCAATGTCTGTGCCGCTTTATCACACACGTCTCACAACACGTCAATATTCCACGCAATTTTAAACGGATATGTTTCTACTATTACAACAAATGTACCAAGAAAGACTGACAGACAAGACAATAGATGCATAGCTATATAGCTAGATGAAAAAAATAGAGTTAAGATAGATGGAAAGAGAAACACAGATGGATTGAAGAAAAGATGAAGAAATAAGAAAAGAAAAGACAGACAGAATGACAGATATAAAGAAACATAGACAGAACGACAGATAGAACAACATAACAACATCACAGAACGATGGACCAGACAAAACCAGAATGATCTATCAGACAGAAAGAATGATAGGTAGACAGAAAGGTAGATAAAACAATGGACAGAATGAAAGATAGACAAAGCAATAGATAGATAGATGGATAGATAGATAGGTAGAATGACAGATACATATAAAGTTAGAGATTAATGATAGACAATAACAAGATGTAAGAAGAGAGAGGTGGTTTGTACCTTGCTGACTAACCTAACTCTGTGACTCACACACAGCCTCATCAAAATGACTCAGCAGTTATAAAACAATGACAAAAAGAGTAAAAGTATGAGTGTTAAAACAGTGCAAGGCTACAAATAGCTTCAAATCTCCTATGTGCAACGTGTGAACACGACGCTGTTGCTAGTCTAAGATTAGGGTCCCAAGATGATCAGTTCCCAGCAAAGGCGCGCCACCTGCCTGCAGACAATAGGAACAACAGTTCTGGAAATATTCCAGGTTACATTGAAATATTGGCGATGTCAACTAAACCCGACCTAATTCTCCATCCAGACCCACAGAGTGAGAGACACAAGACAAAGCGGTAATTGTGCACTGAATGTTTAAATACATTTAGAGAGATTAACTTTATTCGCTAAAGACAGAACAAAGCGATATATTGAATCTGAGGAGGTAAAGGTCTCACAGGTGTCGGAGTGCACTGAAGGGTCCGGGCTCAGTTCTCTCCACCTCGGTTTAAACTTCAGCAGGTTTCTGATCTCCTCCTTGTCCTCATACAAGTTCACCCTGCGTCAAACATACTCGACACAATGAATGAATGACTCCCAAAACAGAGTCAAAACAATAAATCAATCTGAATGTGTGGATGTTCCGTTATGTGCGAGATGTGAAATTAAATATTGTTTTAAATATTCTTTGTGATTGTAGTTTTGGCAAATTTGATGAACATCAGTACATGAACAAAAATAGTGGACTTACATGTAATGGTCGGCACAGAATATTGTGGTCTCTGCTTCTAGTCGATTGTGTCTCCTGAGCTCAGGAGCAGTATTGTCAGGATCCTTCAAGTCAATCACCTCATTCAGTTCCTCCTGATTGGTGCAAAGCAAAACAACAGGTTGTCAACAATAACTCCAGGTCATTTATTTTTCAAAATGTCCCGTGGTATCCTCTTTATCATTCTTACTTGCAGTCTGGCGAAGACTCCAGACCTAAGGTTTCCAAAGCCATACTTGTGGTATTCTTTCAGCGTCTCTGCTGGGGTTTCAGTGTAAACCTCCTGTTCTATCTGCCAATCAAACTCCTCCTCTTCATCTTCCTCCTCACATCCTCCACCACAGGCCTCTGTGAGAATGCCAATAGAGGGCGTTCAGTGAATACAGAATGAGTGGAACTTGAAATTAAAATAAACACCAGAAGAACGTGATGGAAGATGATCTGCTTTTCATACCCAAGGAATAATTCAACCTTACCTGTGTCCTCTACCAGTTGTTTGGCTGACCTTGATCCCTTAGGAGCCAAGAGACTGGTGAGCATCTCCAAACCCTCAAAGTGTTCTCCGGCCGTCTCTTTAGGGACATGCAGCATGAAGAGGCCTGATAAATACACACATTCTTAAAGTGGCGTAACATCACATATTCTGTTTTGTGTTGTACATTTGAGTGAAACTGATAATTTTTTTATAAGTAAAAAATGCAACCAAACAATCGGTTGTTGATTGGATGGAAGCTGATCTGAAAGAGAGTTTGCAGTTGATTGTAAGAAAATGTTCAAGAGGACTAAATGATTGGAGACTTCCGTCACCAGAGAGAAGTCTGTTGTTGCACTGGAATGTTATGATATTTTAATAAAAAATTACAAGGTCAAAAATAGTTTACTAGATTGAAATATATTTATGGACAAATTGTTCACAATAAGATCAATACATGCATTTAGAAAATAGGGAGAATTTTCATTTCATGCTAACTATAAGGTGACAAGTTATATAGATATTGAAGATATTCAAACTAATAATTAATTCAGTAGTTTTTTTTTTTAATAATGAATGTTAGCTTACCCAACTAAACATTTTTTTTGAGGAGAATGCCATAATACTAAGATGCTGCAATTCAGTTTCTAAGTTGTTCTGAATTATTGTTAATGTATTGTTAAATGGGTTACTAGGGTGTTCTTTTTAGTTTTGAGGTGGGGCTAAAAGTCTCTATTCTTTGCTTGTCTTTGGTCTGTATGTGCACTCCAGAAAGGGAGTTTGATAGACCTGTTTGAAAACTCATTCTTTCTGCGATTCTTTTTGGTTCCAAGGCTAATGGTGCAGAAATGATCCACTTCGCCTTTAAATCGCTAAACAGCTCATTAAGCAACTTAGCAACTTACATATTGCAATGGCACTGAAACAAAAACAGTAGGACCCAACAAAATGAACTCATTAAAGTCAGCATGAAATCGAATTTCACTCTATTTCTACATGTATGGTATATATTGCATTGTGGATTCTTCCATGCACATTTCATTTTTACAACTTTTTGACGTTGCAGTTTTTAAATCAAAATGTCATGAGCATCCTCATGAACCCTACCACTTTCATATAACCGACTGCAAGTTCACATCTAAATCTCTCCATCCAATCAACCACCAGTGGATAGAATCAAGTCCCCGACACCCTTTTTTTTTTTCTTTCAATAATTAGTTTCACTCAGATGTATGTCACAATATGGAAGAAAACAATATTTCAGTTAGATCAGAACTTTAAAGAAACAGTTCACCCAAAAATAAAAATTCAGTTCTTTTTTCTGTGGAATGCAAAATATCTTTTTTTCTTTTTCGTTTTGTCCATACAATAAAAGTCAGTGGGGTCAAAAACAACATTCTTCAAAACAACACTGTCCCCAGCTGCCATTGGTCAACCAAACAGATAGTCCCACCCCAAACTCATGCCATTGGTTAAGCCACTGTTGCTGTTTAGGTCTGGTTGGGAATCTTAGACAAACAGAGCAATGTTTTGAAAGTAGCCACAATATTTACTCTTTTCTGGGAAATCAGCTTACATGTTGCATACTTATAGTTGTCTCTACTTATTAAGCTGGGACAGGAATTTTTTTTTTAAATCGCAAAAAAGAAACACATCACCCTTAAAATTACAATAATTGCCTTGATTTGAGTCTTTACAGATTTAAGAATGTTTTATAATTTCTTATGTAAACACAGAAAGCAATTAGAGGTACTTTAAGATAGACGACTTCTAAATTATTCACTGGTTGTCGATCAAAGATGACGAGCTGAAATGAGGCCAATGAGATGTCAAGCAGAAGATCCCATGGCAATTAGGTATAATTAAAAGCGCTAAACAGCAGCTCATTAAAAGACATGTCGGGACTACGGCAGATCGGTCAGACACAATCACACCGCTGCTTCTGCTGTTTCTTCCTGAATGAAAGATTGATAAGCACTGCACGAAAGAGAGAGAGAGAACATGAGTGAGTATGATCAAAGTGAAGGTGTATCACAATAAAGAAAGAAGAGAGTGATGGAATCGGTGAGATGGATCGTTATGATGCTGACAGCTCGACCGACTCATGAAATGTGAGAGTTCTGTGGTATAATGAAGTCTGCTGTGCAGAAAGAAAGACAGCAAATGAGACTAAGAAAGAGAGTTTCTCCATTTCATTATTCCCATTACTGAGAAAAAAAAAAACATTTTAAACTAGGCTAAGTTGGTTTGCTGGTCTTAGTTGGGCCAACTCAGGCTGTTTGCAGCTAGAACAGCTGGCTGCCTAAACCAGACAAAAAAAACAGCTGGGCCAGGTTGAAAGACCATCTAAAGCCCTATTCGCACGGGATTAGTATTATCTGGGGACCTTGTGTGATTTTGAAATTACCCCCCCACATCTGAATTTCGTGTGGTGCATTCGCACGGGATAAGCGAAGCCTGTGATTTTACTCGAATTTACTGACTTGTCTCCCAGATACCCGTATGTCAAGGCTTCGAGAGTCCCGTTCTATGGTCCAGATGGATTTAAAAAAAAAAAGAAACTAATATAGTTTCGTGCGCTGTGTCATTTACATTTCACCAGGTTAAAATAATATCTCAAGCTTTATGCTTGATTTATTTGTAACACATTAACCTCAAAACCTTTTCAGCTTTCTCTTTCTGCAAATTGTATGGTGTAGCGATATGATGACAGCACCCAAATACTATCAAACACTCCCAACGCAGCTCCATTCTTCGCGAAAGATGGATAAAAAGGCGCACAGCAAACAAAAACCTCGAAAAATGATATGCGACCCGCCAAATGCTGGCCGAATCACAGAGATGCCGATTCGCACGGGACTAATATTATCACAGGACCTCGTGTTCGGCGAAATATGGTAGGTCATTTGCGGGGGAATTTTTACTTTACAAATTACAGACATGGCCGATTCGCACGGGATTAAGATCACAGACAACCTCCACAATTATTACAAATGACTGGAGGTCACCAGGTAATACTAATCCTGTGCGAATAGGGCTTAAGACAAGCTTAAACAAGTTAAAACCAACTTAGGCTTAAAGCATTTTTAGCAGGCATTTCTTATTGTTTAAAGGCATAGTTCACCCCAAAACTACAATTCTGTTGTCATTTACTCATGTCGTTCCAAACCTATATATGAACTTCTGTTATTCTGGGGAACATGAAAGAAGATAATTTGAGAAATGGCTCAGAGTTTTTTTTTCTCCCCCATATAATGTAAGTTAATGGTCACCAAAACTTTTTGGTAGTTATTAACATTCTTCAAAATATCTTCTTTTGTGTTTCGCAGAAGAAAGAAATTCATACAGGTTTGGAAAAACATGAAGGTGAGAATTTTCACTTTTTGGTGATCTGTTCATTTAACTCTGGCTTTTTAAATGAGGATGGGCAATTATGAGAAGCAATGTAACAACTCCAAACCCACTTCTCCCACATGTGCACAATATCTGGATTGCATCAGTGTGCTAATCACTAAACCATCATAGTGGTTTTTTATCTCTGACTTTATGTTTTCTTATGCAAACGGGAATTTGTGGAAATAGCAAAATTGTGATGGTAAAAAAGCAGAGGGACTATATCCCACACATTACATGCTGAACGGTTACAATCTCAAAGTCTGTGCTTGAGACAACCTTGCATTAAACAAACCTATAATTTTAGACCCTGCTGGAACATTAAATATTAAAATGGTGTTATGTTAAAATGACAATAATTGCTTTGACTGTAGTCAGATCTGTGAATGATTTATAATTACTTGTTACTCTCCATAAACACAGAAAGCAATTAGATGTTCTTTATGAAAGACTACTGCTAAATTATTCACTGGCTGTCGATCAAAGAGGACATGCAGAAACGAGGCCAATGAGACGTCAGGAACAGGATCATGTGGCAATTACTAAGCAACTGGAAATCTTCATGCTATTTGGAGGAGTTCCATGGGAACTTTAAGAAAAAGCAAATCCTTGGCAGTCAAGTAGCATTGTGTTGCCTTAAATTCCTTAATTTCATCTTGTATTTATTATTTTATTTTTGGTAAATATGTACTTTTTATGTTTTTGGATTTATTTCCACAGGAATAATACAGAGAGCACTTCGGTAACCAAAAGCCAGAAGTCGCCACTGCGCTGTATGTCAGAATGCTGCCTACAAGGATATTAGCTCCAACATATTTTCGATCTTATATATGTCCTGTGAGGTTATGTTGTATCCTCTGTGTGATTTTCTCCCAAACAAGTAAAACGCAAACCCCGTTGCCAGCTGTTTCCAACTATTATTGTTCTTTTGCCCTTTATATAATGTTAGTCAAAAACAAATGAATGTATGTTGCCCTGTACAAGTTTAAACCTTGTTATTTAAAGCATAATTGCTTAAGAGCATCCTTTATCTTGTTCAAGTCAAGTCAAGTCTGCTTTATTGTCAATTCTTCCACATGTACAGTACATACACACAGAGAATTGAAATTGCGTTACTCTCAGACCCTTGGGTGCATACAGATAACATAAATACAGATTAAATACAAAATACAACTATACAAATATACAAATAAGGTAAAATGTAAAAATATGGAAAACAAAACAAAAATATTGTTCAGTCCCACACTATGCTTTTCTTTTAGATATAATTATGCCCATTATAACTGCTTTAAAACTGCAGTTCATTGTAACACAGGATTGTTATAAAATACTGACAATTTCACTCTGGCAATACAACTAACCACATCTACTAGTCTTTAATCACTATGTTATGCTTGCCTTAGATCTTAAGTAGAAGCTAGTTGGTACAAATAGAGGGGAACCTTTGAAGAAATTGATTTGAAAAAGATTAGGGCAATTTCGCTGCTTCTGCTGAAGCTTGTTCGTGTCTTGTCTTAAGAAATGCCCATGTCTGAGGTACCGAGTGGTTAAAAAAGGTGGCACAGGTTTTCAGAGACAGCTGCGGAAGAAACTAGAGAAGGTAACAGACTGATTGTTACCTTTATCGATATCGAATGAAGCTTTTTCCCAGCCATCTTCTACTATTCTCCCAGGAAGAGTCAATCTGCAAGGTTAATGATTACATAGATTCAATAATAATGGTACAAATAAAAACACACACATATATATATATATATATATCCATATGTAAGTGTATATTATTATGCAATATGCATTTGCCACCAAAAAGCACATACATAAATTTCACTGCTTTAGATAACCCAACATAAAACTAAATGACATCTACAAACAAATTATTCCAGACCTTTTCTCAGAACTTGTCTGAGTGTCTGATAACTTACAATCAGAGGCAGACAAAGTACACAACTCCATTACTTGAGTGAAAGTACAGTCAAATATCACTCCATTACAAGTAAAAGTTGTAAAGACAGATTTTTACTTAAGTAAAAGTACAGAAGTACTTGCTTTTAAAAGTACTTAAGTACCAAAAGTAAATTTCCTTTTTTATGTCAATGCACTGTTTTATTATTGCTGTATGTAATACTTGCAATACCTCTGAAGCAACTTACAATACAATACATCTACTGAATACACTGACTCGCTTGTAGTATCTTTGGAATAAAGAGCTTTTAGAATGTTAAAAACCTATGGTAGAACAACAAAACAAACAAAAATAATTATTATTTAACACCCCTACCCACCCCAACAAAAGCAGGATGGTAGTGATCTCACACAGCTCTGGACACATCTATGTATTCATCCACATTCATCCACCAGCCATTCATCCACATTTGAACAGAGTGGACAGTGAAATTGGAGTGATAAGGAAGAAAATCAAAAATCAAACCTGCTTTAAAACCCAGCAACACAACTGTAGCTGTACAACTTTACAACAGCAACACTGCTTTAACAAAATGCAAAACAGCAAGACTTATTTGAAATCAAAACAAAAATTTAAAAAAATGCTGTCTAATCGCTCTCGCTGTACTTTGATGTCATACACAGAATGGTCTGTGCAGTGCTGCTACAACAGTTCTTCTGTGGCTTTACAGGTAATATTTTCACTTACACAATTTAGCAAAATCAGACAATATGGTGTCTAATATAAACCACAATATTAACTTCTTATTATTGAATTGTTGTAAATAAATATCACATTTGGAACTGGTCAGTGCTCAAAAAATGCTGGGAAATCACATCATGTAGCCCTACAAGAGTGATTACTAATAAACCGTCTGAAAAAAAGTCACCCACTGACTTTCAAAGCTGCTACATAGTAACGACTTTCTACTTCGAGGACCTTGACAGAAATGTAGTGGAGTGAAAAGTACAATATTTGTCTTTCAAATGCAGTGAAGTTAAAGTCATAAGTTTCCAGAAAAATTAATACTCAAGTAAAGTACAGATACTCAAAAAGTGTACTCAAGTACAATACTCAAGTAAATGTACTTAGTTACTGTCTGCCTCTGCTTATAATGTAATGTATTTAAGTGTGGATGAGCTGTCCTAATGCTTTTTGGGGTCTCCGTCTTAGTATTTGTTAGGGATGCACCGATATGAAAATTTTGGCCGATACCGATAACAGAAAAAATGAGCCGATATGGGCCGATACCGATATGGTGGCCGATATATCGTGCATCCCTAGTATTTGTAGATAAAAAGTGTTGTAAACATCTTATATTAGGACCTACAAGTACTTTCCCGTGGTTTAACAGAATGTCAATCATGGCGTTTGCATCCAAGTCACCTGAGAAAGTAGGGCTTGGCATAGAACTTAAAATCTTCCCCCTGGATGTAGATGTCAAACTCAGATGTTCTGGTGTAGGGTACACGAATAACCACAGTAAGGAAATCAGCATCTTGACTCAGTTCAAACGCCGGTGTTATCATGATTACATATGGTGAAGTACTGCAGCAAAAGACAGAAAAACACAAACAGTTACTCAGACATCTCGAACTGGTCAGATGGGGTAAACAAGGCTAAAGGAATGCTAATACAGTGTTATTATAATCTGAAACCAGTCCTAATGTTACTAAACAAGATTTGTGAGAAAAAAAAGGTGAAAATATTATTTTGTTACATCATGTTACTTTATCAATCATGTTATTTTGGAAGGTTTCACTGATCAAAAAAAATAACTGAGCACAATCATCACAGATTACAGTTAACATAGATTCCCATTAACTTACTTGGACTGTGCACAAATCTCTAAAAGTTACTACTTGGCACTGTAATAAGACGTGAAGACTTTATAAAGTCTAACTAGTCCGTACTCAAATAGATATTTGAGAAGTAGAAAGAATAGAGCAGCTTACAACACCACCTTGTGGTTACTCAATTTGAACCCAACGAGACATAAACAACCCATTTAATACTGAAAGTATCAAGGACTCAAATAAAAGAACCCCTTGCTAAATGTCATCCAAGTATCCAATGTCGCTATGCTAATATGATACGTGGACACAGGATAAAACCAAACCCAAAATAATAAATGATAGCTAAAACCCAACGCAGATTAGAAGCTGTCAAAAATCTGCCGATGTTGTTTGTACACGCAATGTTAATGCCAACATAAAACAGACAAGGCCGTGCACTATTTAAGACTTTTACGTTTTCAAATGGTATAGTACGATTTAAATAAGGCGACTGCAAAAAAATATATAAACATTATAAAACAAAACTGATACCTTCACATGTCTTCTGTAAAGACTCATATGCTCTAGTCTAAACAACATCAGTAGCACAAATGCAGCACATGGACTGCTTCCTGCTCTCTGGACTGGCCATGTTTTACCGTAATGCCACATATAAGGAGGACTACAAAATATATTCACTGGAATACTACATGGTAAAGATGAATGATTAAATACATGAATGTAATTGAACATACTTATCAATGAATCAGTATTGTGTACACATGGAAACTGCAGTCAGAACGTATAGTATATAAATAATAGTATATAATAAATAAATATAAAAATGCAAAACAAAAAAATTGTTTTCTGATTTGAACAGTCCCTTCAGCAGATTATTTCTTAATCGAGAAACTGATCAGAAGTGTGTGTGAACCAATAGCTACATTTGAACATACAATGCTGCAATATATAAAAATAACATTATTATGTCAGACACTGTTAATATCCTCCTGGCAACTAGCTAGACATGGCTATATATAAAATATAATAATGTAATACGATCAATATGAACAAATATGTTTCATATAATATGGACAAACATAACTGTAATTGAACATACTTATCAATGAATCAGTATTGTGTACACATGGAAACTGCAGTCAGAACGGATTTCTACAAGTTAATAAAGAAGAAAAATGAATATAATATGAATTAAAAAAATAAACAAGTATATAATAAATAAATATAAAAATGCAAAACAAAAAAATTGTTTTCTGATTTGAACAGTCCCTTCAGCAGATTATTTCTTAATCGAGAAACTGATCAGAAGTGTGTGTGAACCAATAGCTACATTTGAACATACAATGCTGCAATATATAAAAATAACATTATTATGTCAGACACTGTTAATATCCTCCTGGCAACTAGCTAGACATGGCTATATATAAAATATAATAATGTAATACGATCAATATGAACAAATATGTTTCATATAATATGGACAAACATAATAATTATGTACAAAAAAAATAAACACCGGAAAAGTATTATTATTATTATTTCTTTTTTTACATAAGGTATTACGGTTTTATGTCAGAAGTATTACAAGTATTACGGTAAGGAGTGTAAGGTTCCGCCTTCAGAGATTCATTTACGTGTCTGATATCGGCGCTAAGCTGAGCAGCATCGTCTTCATCATCACTGTACACATGAAGAAGTATGGCTGCACACTACAAATATGTCCCCGTGTTTTAACCAGAGCCATGGTTAAAACATTTCCAAGCGGACAGAGCACTTTTTCACCATGAGGATCCGCTGCAAGGTTGTGGCGATCGCGGTATGTTTCGGAGTTTTTCTACTTTTGTACTTTTTCGGGGGGAACGCTGCGGACGAGCCGCCGCTGAAGGAAGTTGCGAAAGCAAAACATTTGCAATCCTTCAGTCACATCGAGGATATAGCACCGGCGAATGAAGCGAAACAAACCAACGAAGAGCCTCAAAAGCCACCGAAACTAATCCGCAAAGAGCCGAAGTTGAGCAGCAGAGGAGGAGGAGGAGGAGGAGGAGGAGGAGGGAATGTCATCGCAAAGACTCGGTAGGCAATTCTTCAAGTGCAACATCATGATCAACAACCGGTTTGATGCAAAGCAGAATGTATACATATGTGTTTCAAGCTGTCAAGATGTATTCAAGCTTTTTAATATACTATAACATGGGTTTTTCTTATACTGGAGTTGATATATAGGCATCCTCTCAACTCTCTTCTGTGCACATGATCAGTGCTTTAGTTTCTTAAGGGCATTTATGACCTCAGTGTGATTTGCAATCTCTACAAATCAGTGCAAATGCATGATTTAATAACAATCCATAAATCATTGACCTTATCCCGGTTGTCAGTCCAACCAGACAGTCTTGTCAAAAGCCTGCTTTGGCAATAGAGGTTTAGGCAAGAATTTCTTGAACTGATTGTGCAATCTTAGGTTTCTTAATGTAACAAGGAAACCATGCATGACATTGTTTTTGCACTACCCACGTCCAGATTACTAAATCTTACCAGAGACCAGTGTGCACTGCGCATGCTGCAAAGCCAAGTCCAAGAGCCCCCTGTGTGCATCTCAGCCACAATTATCTCAATTGTATTTTCATTATGGCTTTATTGAAAAGGTCACCTTGAATGCAGTTGCCTCGTTCCCAAAGGGTCTCAACAGAGGACAAAATCAATGATTGGTTGTGCTGAGTGAGTGAACACGGTCCCTTGTGAGTGGAGGATGGAGCAGTTTATTCATCAAGATGATCCGCCCTTTCCGAAACATAATTAAAAGGAGCTGTCACGTTCATCCTTTAAGTGAACGGAAGATTGGTTCATTTGTGTCAGTATTTTGATAGTGTAAAATCAATAATGTCAAGGTTGGCGAACTATAGATGGATGTCTTTTTTATAGTGTAAAATCAATCCTGCATTCCTTTCAGCAAGCATATGTTATCACCCTTCTGACAGCTTCACATAAACGCCACTAATTGCTTTTGTGAGATATCTCAACCCTTTGACCCTCCTGTTGGGTTTCCAGCAGTGATCCGTCTTGATGTCCACACACCTGTGAATGCTCTCTGCTGATAAACCCACAATGCAAAGGGCCAATGCAGCCACAGGGAAATTAGTTAAACAGATCCACTGTACAAACAGGAGGGATGAGAGGGTGGGATTTGGAAAACGCTCTACGTGTTTAATTCCTGGCTCCCTATCCATCTCCACAGAGGAAGGAGGAGGGGTGAAACCGTCTTGTCTCGTATGACCTGTTGTTTTATTTGGAAGTGATTAACTCTTCCGCACGTTTTTACTTTTTTAAGCGCATCCTCCAGACGTGCTTCCTGCCTCATTACTGCAAAACAGACAAATGTGTCCCTGTTGATATGTTTCATCACGTACAGGGGCCCGGAGGGTCTGTTTTGACACAAGGGCTCTAACAAACACAAACCTTTTGATCCCAATCTCTAATTTCTATATTTTTATTATTAAAAAGAATAGGGAAAATTCCTTCATGTGCTCAACCTCATGTCATACCAAACCTGTATGAAGATATTTTGAAGAATATGGAGTGGTACAGAGAAGACGTAGTTTTATAGGCCAAAACTATGCATTTTGGCACTTCTGGTTCTATCATCCTGAAGTCAATGGGTTTTTGGTTAAAACTCTGAAATAAGCTCATGATAGTTAAAAAAAAAAATTTCTACAACAAAAAATATATCAGTAATACCTGCATGTTAGAATTGTGCTCTTGCAAACTATTATAATTTTCAGGAATTAAATTGTTTTTATAAAAGCTGAAAGAGATGACGGAAGATTAATGGTAGTGACATTAAAGTCATGCAAGCATCATGTACCTATGTTTAGCTTTTTACTTTTAGGGATTGTGTTAAGGCTTACTTTCATGAAAGTTGTGTTCATTTGTGAAGATTATCATGATGAAAAAAACATGTAAGAAATTAATCATAAACTTTTCTTGGCCACTGAGCTTATTTTCTGCAATTATCCAAAAGCCAATGAAAAAATCTTTTAGGTTTTTTTGTCAAGGGAACCATGGTGATGTGAGCTTCCGGGTTGGCCTACAAAAATACGTCTACAAAAAACTATTTTAGTCTAAATAACATTGACCACCATTGGCTTTCATTGTTTGGACACTGTATGGGCATTTTTCTAAGTATCTTCTTTTTATTCCAAAGAGCAAATAAAGTCATATAGGTTTGGAATGACATGATGGTCGGAAAATGATGACAGAATTAAATTTTTGGCTGAGCTGTTCTTTTAATGCAACTACGTCAAATGACACTGAAGTAACAAGCATGCAGCTGTAAATTCACGTTTCTTTCACACCCTTTCCCAAAGGAATCTGCATTACTGGAAAGCTGTTTGCTCATAACACCTCTCTTGTGTTTTTCCAGAACTGCAAAACACCACTGCATACGTTCCTGCAGCACCTAAGAATAAGTGTCTAAAAGAATAGCTCGCTCTGTCATCTGTAATGCAGCTATGACTAAAGGCAACTGCCACGTGGCAGCTACATTATATGAAGCCATAAACATGTCATGAAGGAAGACTAAGAGCCCTCCATTTGTGTGTGTGTCTCTCTAGCCTCTTTTTTATCATAGATTCTATACGAAACACAGATATCGCTCCATTGTTACCCTCGCCTCTCAATGAGTTTATTCCTCCCCTGCGATCTTTATCTTCTAGCCTGGAGCACACTAGCATTTCACTTCAGGTCTTAAAGTCAGGGTGCCATGGAACAGCTGGCTCTGCCAGGATAGGTATGCAGACATTCGGAAGAGGGGAAAAAGTGCTAATAATTTGGACGTAGATTATGGAGTGCGGTGCATAGCTCTAGGAAAAGCACTGGCTGATTTCCATACACTCAGCCTTGTGGGGCTGGCTTCAATTAGCCATCATATTCGTTCTGAATATGCTTTTTTTGGTCTACCTAATCTGTCAGAATACTATTTCTATAATTTTTTGTAATGCATTTTTGTTTGTTTGTTTCCAAAAGGAAACCCTTGAAACGATTTGTTAGCCTAAGATGAATTGAAATTATGCTGCACTTCACGCTGGATTGTGGGAAGCCTTGGTGATCTGTGCATCGTGCACATTACAGATCTGCTTTATGCCAGCTTATTCTATTTTTGTGTCCGTCCTATGCTGTCCAGTGGGACAGATAATTGGATGCAAAACATTTGCCTGCTTCATAAAATATTAAAGCAATTACAGTTGTGAAGTTACTTTTTTAATTTAACTTTTTCAAAACTAAAAAACAAAAATAAGCACAAACAACTAGGGCTGTGCAAAAAATCGAATGTGATTTTCATGCTCATCTCATCAGTAAAGTCGGTTCTGTGATTAGTAGTAAATCTCCAGCACGTGCTTTCAGATGGAGCGGCATTTACTACACCGAGCCGTAGATCACTGACAAGCTACGCAAAATCGCGTTCAAAATCGCAGGCGATTCATTGGCTTGCGTAGCAAATCCAGATGTGTCCACTCAGACTGCAAGAATTTTTATAAGCTCAGAACATTTCAGTAGTAATCAAATTCAGTAGTGTGTTGTACTTATGCTTGATGCGTTGTTTAGGATCAAAGAGTAAATGTCTCTCAGTGGACAAATGATTGAAGACATTAAAAGAATAAATAGTTTATCATCATTCAATCAGACCATTGATGCAATTCCTGTTGCTTAATTTGCAGTGCTGTAAACAAGGGAAGCTTTTTCCACAGAAAACCACAGCCATCAAAGCAGATTCTACAGTATTTTATGATACTAGTCAGAACAATCAGAAAATGAACTGTCAGATCTGGAAATATCCCATCTTCCTGTTTGTCAAAGCCCAAGGTGTTTCCATGTTTTTCCTGTTCTTTATTTCACTTCATATCAAGGTCTGTGGTTCACTTGAAATGAGAGCAAGAGTGTTTGCATGTCCTTGACTTAATGGAAGCTCTTTGATGTCTGCCTGAAAGGCTGCGTGCTTTTCTTGTGATATGAATTAATCTCCTCCACCAAAGCCTTAGATAAATGGAGGACTTTTTCCCCAGAGGTCGTCTCTTGGGTAGAACTTTGAGGGTTAGAGAGCTTGCTTCGCTGGAGTGATAGAGACTCAACATGAATCACAAAAGCAAGCATCACATCAATAACAATTATGATGGAGATTCAAGACAAGGAAATGAGTGAAACTCCGGGTCATGACGAACAAGAGTGCTGCTCGTCTGTTTAATATCTCAAGTTGCCTTCAAACTATCTGTCGATATTAAATCAATTTCTCTGAGAAATAAAGATGAAAAAGTTCTACAGGTGACATCTTGTGTGCTGCATATATAATAATTTTTTTATATTTTTAATTTTAATATGGTTATGTAAAAAATGTTTTATATAATTTAAATACTTCATTTTAATAGTAGGTTAATATAAATAATTATAAAATATATTTTATTAAGTTTGCCCTTTTGTCCTCACATCGAGTTACTTGCAAGTTGGTCTGACTCTGACTCAGAATTGTTTACCCTTGAATCATTTAAATGAGGCTTTCAATGTGCCAGAGGAAGCGTGCACAGCATAAGGAATATTTCACGAGTGTGTTGTCTCACGGTTTGACCCAGCTGATTCGTACCAGATGTTTTTGTTGTTGATGTCCACAGTTTGGATGAGTTTTGATGGACTTAATTGTTTTTTCTTTACCTCTAGGCAGAAAAGTGAGGTGGGGCGTCCTGGGTCAAAGGTCACACAAGCAGAGGATGTCATGCACTTGGCAGTGGTGGCTTGTGGGAACCGTCTAGATGAAACGCTCAACATGGTTAAGTCAGCACTGCTCTTCAGCATAAAGAAGATCAAATTTCACATCTTTGCAGAGGAGGACCTGGCCGAACAATTTGAAAAAGGGGTGAGAGCATGTACCATGATTATTCTATATTTGCTGTGGCTAAATGAGCTTTTTAATGTTGATGGTAATGTCTAGCTGACCGGTTTTTTAAAAATGATTTGAGTATCTAGTATTGTATCTAAAGTATCTAAAGTTTGTCTTTTATTCTCTACACTCCTGTGTAATGGGTAACTCAGTTCCCGGTGAAAAGAATATCCAGCTATTTTATCTCTGCAGTGGGCTATATTTTACCTTAGACAAAGCTTCATCCCCTAACTATGCAGCTCTCTTGGACCAAAATGTTGCTTTGTTCATTTGACATTAATTACAGTAATTCTAATCATTATTAGACTGAATGTCTTTTTACATTCTTAGTAACTAGCTATACAGTTTCTCATTGTATTTAAACAGACCTTTGATAGAACCCCTAGTGTCAATTTTGTTTTAGTGGCTTTGTGGTAACCCTCAGACAATGTCAGGCTAACCCTGACAACCAATCTGGTGAGGAGGGTAACGTGAGAAACCTTTGCACATAAATCTATCGATCTCTTAGCATGCACTTAACTCATTATTCAGTTTCTGGTAGAGTGGCCTTTCTCCACAGTCCTAATAGTTTCTCTCGACAGAGGGACTGTTATTGAAAATAGCAGTACTTAGTTTTTTTTACACTCAGACAGCCGATGCTTTTTGAGAAGTGCCCTCTGGCCTAGAACTGATCTTGATCTAGTCTTGCACCTTATTGCTGCAGATACAGGAACTGAAAGCTTTGAAGAGCGATAGTGAAGGAATGCAATGTCATTTCAAAAGATTTCTTCAATATTTTTTTCTGCAGCCTTTTCAGCAGTAGTTATTTGGCTGTCAGCAGGATATTATAAACCAGTACTTCTTAACTGATGGGTTATGACCCAAAAATAGATTGCAGGTCTGTTCTAATGGGGTCCTGGACAGCTAGGAAAAACATTGCCAACTGGGAATAATAAAGTGCAACCAACTGTATAATCATGTATGGTTAGGATGGAAAAATAAGTTGAATTTATTTTTCAAATAATTTTTTTTTTATATTTATAAGAATTTAATATGTTTTGTTGTTGAAATGCATCTAACAAATTTACACAGTTGAATTTACAAAAAAATACTGTCAAGTTTACAGTCACTTGATATTATGGCTATTATTAATAAAGTAATAATTGTATTAATTTTTGTTATTTATTTACCCAGTTTTTGCTGCATGTGTTGGTGTAATGCATTTTGAAAATGATCAGATTTCTGATTCTGAATAATTTTGCATATTACTTGACTTGTGCTGTTTTTGGTGATATTAATACTTGTTATTATTATTTTTTATATACATTATATATATATATAAAAAAATGTTTTTACACATTTTACTTAGACAAAAAAATAAATAAAAAATCTCACAAAATAGCTACATTTGTTACTTTTTGCAATTTGTCTAAAAAAAAAATCATAAAATTACACACTGGTTTGTGTCAAAGCTGAAAGCAGGGAAAATTGATCTTTAAGATGTTAAAACATGTCATGTCCTACTTGGTTAGAAAAAGTCGTAACAATATGGGTAGACATCTTTGGGACTTACCCATGCAACAATATGGCATTCTATAAATCACAATTCTTACAAACATAACAACATGTTGCTTTTTGGAAGGATTGGTATAGCTCTCCTCACACTCTTCTCTTCACTGACAACCTGTAAGCAATAGATTTGTGGTTTACTGAAGACTGACAGCCATGACATTGACTGAATCTTTCAATTTCCTCTCACAGTTCAGTCAGTGGCCTCAGACGGTGTCCTCCAGGTTTCACTATAGCATATATCCAATCACCTTCTCTGTGGGGAATGCAGACGAATGGAAGAAACTCTTCAAGCCATGTGCTGCCCAGAGGCTGTTTCTTCCCGTGGGTTCCCGCCGTTGCTTAATGTTCTGTCTTCATTTGTTTGTGCTTTCCACCTCATCACACCAACTGTAACCAAGTATCTCCTCTGATATCAGGTTATCCTGAAAGACGTGGACTCGCTGTTGTACGTGGACACAGATGTTCTCTTTCTTCGCCCTATGGATGACATCTGGAAGTTTCTGAAGGCTTTCAACAGCACTCAGCTAGCTGCCATGGCCCCAGAGCACGAGATCCCCAAGATCGGCTGGTATAGCCGCTTCGCAAGACACCCCTTTTATGGAGTCACAGGGGTCAATTCAGGGGTCATGCTAATGAACCTCACACGGATTCGTAATACTCTGTTCAGGGTAAGAAACAATAGAATTTACTTTTTGCAGTTTCTTATACCCAAACTCATATATATATATACATACACACACTCATATATATATATATATATATATATATATATATATATATATATATATATATATAAAACGTATGTTACTGTGTAGCTTTGCTTATGATGAAATTTCAGAGTTCCAAAATCCTAGTCCACATATTTTAAACTTCAAATACTAGAGACACGTGAAATATCAGTACCATTTTCAGCTAATATTAGAGATATTTTTAATTTCTCATTATCAACTGATATTTACACTTTAAGTAAATTTTAAAAAATGCTAATTAATAACACTAGCCGGGTTTCCATCCAAAGTTGCGAATTTAACTTATGCGCAAAACTGGAATATCGCATAAAACTTTTTTGCGAACAAGCATCGTTTCCATCCAACAAGTCAAAGAGAACAAAATCGTCACTTCCTGCTAAACTGGCACGATAAATCACTAAGAAAAGTAGGAGAATATAATCATTTTCATATATAGCGCCTCAGAGCGAGCAGACGAAACCCAATGAATGCGTGTCCTGACATTTTATCCTACCCGTCAGATACGGACGTGGATGCTGCTGTTTGGGAACGCAGTCGTGTAAGACATTTCTGCGAGGCAATTATACAGAAATACTTTGATGACAGACTTTGCTCGTGCATTTCTGAATGACCATAACAACATTTTAGATGCTGTGGAATGAGATCGGTCCGCTGGTTAGTCAGGTTTTGCCGTCCCATAGTGCAAAGTCACATAACTTTTTTGATGCGCTTGGAGGAATTTATTTGCAAAATGCATTTCCATCTCCCATTATTCGCATCAACCCTTTTTCGCACAAGTCAAAAACCACCTCAAGCGAGCGTAAAAACTTTTTTGCAAATTAAGGGATTTTTATTCGAATTTTGCCGTTTCCATCACTCGTTTCTCATGCGATACTTCATGCATTAAAATAGGGTGATGGAAGCATAGCTACTATGAAATATAATGTAGCAAATCTCAAAATAAATATCTATTTTTATACAATACCTCAGAATGTTGTTCTAACAAATGACTGATTTCCGTTTTAGTTTAGTTTTGTGCTTTATTTTTTACTTATTTTTTCATTTCATTTCATCATTTATTGGTTTTATAACTTGAAAATAATTAGCAGCAGTATTAGCTAGAATTTTAGTATTGATCATGCATCTCTATTAAATACATTTTTATTTATACATATTAAAAACAGAAAATATTTTAGATTTCATATCTTTTTGCATTATTTATGGTGCTTGGTTATTACTAGATATTGCCAGTGTTTTCCTTGTGTGGTTTATTTCTATTGATAGTGGGCTGAGGCTTCTGAGGTTTCTTTGCACATTTAAATCCTTTTAACCTCAGGCTGTTTTCAGTTGGCAGTGATATCATGGAAGTCTACTGATTGCCATCCATCGAGTGCGAGTGGGTGACAGCAGTCTGGATTAGCATATTTCTGTAACTCCGCTAGAAGTGTTATTTCCAACCCAAGCACATTTTCAAGGCTGTCTGGGAAGACAAAAAGGAAATTTCTTCTGAAAAACACCTCAATTTCCATATCAACAGCTGTCTGAAAAGTGGCTACCAGACTCACTGTTGAGGAACATAACCTGCCACTATTGATTTTACAGAACAGCATGATCGCCAGCGGTCTGTCGTGGGAAAATCTGCTTCACCCTCTCTATCAGAAATACAAGAACCACATCACATGGGGAGACCAAGACCTCCTCAACATCATCTTCCACTACAATCCAGGTACATGTGTGTTTGCTCAAAGACATGCTTGAATATGATGTGTGATTTCACAACACTAGCAAAAAAGAACTATGGTTATGCAGTGGGTTTTTTGGACACGTACCATGGTATTTTTTGAAGTACCATTGAGTATGCTGTAAATACAATGGTATATATCAAAATATGTTTTTTGGACATATACTATTAATACCATGTTTATGGACATGTGCCATGGTAATACATAAGAATATTAGAGGTCGACTTGATAGTGGATTTTACCGATACCAATAGCTAGGTTGGACCACACTGGCCAATACAGATTAATCAAACGATAGTTTTTAAGATACTGAATGAAAACTAAAATAGTGCTTTACTATTTGATAATAATTAAAAAAAAAAACTGAACCATACTTTGTAAATTAATAAAAAATTTAATATTAATACCTTGGTTTTAGCATGTTTTTTTGGGGGGGCGTGTTATATTTATACCATGTTTTTTGGACTTTTTCCATGGTATTTTTTTAAATGCCTTGGCATATCCTGTAAATAATACATGATGTACATCATAATAACATCATAATACTTGTACTATATTAATACCATGTTTTTGGCCATGTGCCATGGCAATACAATGGGTATTCCTTGAAGGACATTGGAGCATTGTGTAAATACTGCCATGGTATATATCTAAATACTTTTGGACATGTACCATGACAATGCTGTGATCGAAAGGACTTTGTACATACTGTGGTAAATATCAAAATACCTCAGTAGTATTATCATGTTTTTGCACATGTAACATTGTGGTGGTTATATGAAAGTATCATGATAATACCATTTGATACCATCAGTGCATCTTACCCATTTCATACCCAAAAGTAAGAGAAGTTTTTCAGTGCATCTTTGAAACTGGCATAGAAACCTGTCTCCTTTCTTTATTTTTGTTGCACTCTAGAGTGTTACAGCACTAGTTTAATTATGTTTTTGCTGGAGGCTTAAATCCAATTTGAAAAGCTGTTTTGCTTATTTGACTTGTGAAGCCCTGCAGCTTTGTATCACGTACATCTCAACTAAAAATTCCAACTGTGATTGTTATTTCTAGTGCAGAGCTGGAAGCCAGGTGCTATGTCTTTCCATTTGTACTCAAAAATAAAATCAGAAAGATATGACACGAGAGAGTATTTTTTTCAGTTCTTTCTTTCCTCGCCCTCCTGAAAGTTGCTGTTTTATAGAGATAAGGCCCTTTTGTGTAGGAAAATACTACTGGAACAGGTGTGACAAAGACTGACGGGTGCAGTTATTAAAGGGTTAGTTCACCCAAAAATGAACATTCTGTCATTAATTGCTCACCCTCATGTCGTTTCAAACCCGTAAGATCTTTGGAACACAAATTAAGATATTTTTGATGGAATCTGAGAGCTGTCTGACCCTGCATAGACAGCAACGCAACTGAAATGTTCCCAAGTCCAGAAACGTAGCAAGGAGATCTGTAAAATAATCCATGTGACATCAGTGGTTCATCCGCAATTATACAAAGCTACGAGAATACTTTTTGTGTGCAAAAGAAAAAAAAAAAACTTAATTCAACAATTCGTCTCCTTCGCATAACCCTGTTGCGCCATTTTGGAGAGTATCAGCTGGACGTAAACAGCGTATGCTGTTCGGTGTCAGCTGTGTCACGCCGAATCTGTTTCCTACGTTGTTGTGATTTGATCTGAATGGAAACAGCGTATCCGTGCGACGCAGCTGACACAGAACAGCATACGCTGTTTATGTCCAGCGAATATTCTCCAAAATGGCACCAGGGTGATGCGGAAAAGACGAATTGTTGAATAAAGTCGTTTTTTTTTCTTTTGCACACAAAAAGTATTCTCGTAGCTTTGTATAATTGCGGATGAACCACTGATGTCACATGGATTATTTTACAGATCTCCTTGCTACGTTTCTGGACTTGGGAACATTTCAGTTGCGTTGCTGTCTATGCAGGGTCAGACAGCTCTCAGATTCCATCAAAAATATCTTAATTTGTGTACCGAAGATGAACGAAGGTCTTGCGGGTTTGAAACGGCATGAGGGTGAGTAATTAATGATAGCATTTTCATTTTTGGGTGAACAATCCCTTTAAGGTCTCTGAATTGGTGAGACACTTGGCAAGCATAGTGTTTGTTTGACAACTCTTATGGAACAGATCCAAAAGAGTAGACCAACCCCAATCACCGGCAAATAAAAGAAAAATGAAGATACTCACAAGCACAAGTGAGTTATTTGCAGTTTGGATAAAACATTGAATATTTTTATTTGTGTCTGCAGAGTGTTTGTACATATTTCCATGCCAGTGGAACTACAGGCCAGATCACTGCATGTATGGAAGCAACTGCAAGGCTGCGGAAGAAGAGGGGGTGTCTATTCTTCATGGTAACCGTGGCGTGTACCATGACGACAAGCAGCCCGCCTTCAGGGTGGTGTATGATGCCATACGTGAGGTGAGTTGCTACTATCATTGTATGATAAAACTAATAGAATGGCTAGGGCTGGGCGGTATGACGGTATATATTGTTACCGCGAAATAAAGTGTCTATCGTTAGAGATTTTGCTTTATTGTGTATTCCGCGGTATGCACATATATCTGCGTAACATAGTACTGCTTAAACGTTATACACCTTTTGAGTGATAAGGAAACATGAATGAATGAGAAAACAAAGAGTGGGATGCACTTGGTAGAGTTATTAAGTGCAATAAGCAGTGAAAAAGAACTCAATGCTGTGCTCGCGCTGACTGACACACAGCCGAAGCGCACGCACTGAAAGCCCCTCTCTCGACAGCATGCGATCGCAAAAACAGATCTCTTATGTGTTTTACTGTGCTTAAATGGTCAAATACGCACACAGCTATGTCATAATGCCCGTCGTGTGGAGTATTCAAGTAAACAAAGTCGGATATATGTTAAATAAATGTAAAACAGTTGGGTGAAAACCGTGTTTCAGTATATTGGATCTGTGCAGTTGGTCTTAAAGGGACAGCAGCCTTATTTACCTGCTGCTGTCTGTCATTATTAATGTTAATCATGTTTGATTGATACAGTGAAGACTATGCAGTGTTTTATTTATACACTTTATTCAATTTCTGGAATATTTCTTACTACATGTTAAATAAACCTAGCCTACTGTAGCTGAATAAATTAAAAGTTTATTTCCTATTTATTTGTTCTGCTGTGCTTGTAATTTGCTTCTTTTTCTTAATTTTAATAACAAAAATAAAATACAAATGGCGATATTGAGGTACATATCGTTAATGAAAACGTAAAATAAGATTTTGGTCATATCGCCCAGCCCTAGACTGTTAGACTGATAATAATATGTTGCCAAATTTACACTGCAAAAATGTGGCACAGAAGCACTTCTGAAGTGGCATTTAGGTGTTTTTACCCAGACTGTTTAATGCTGCTAAGAGGTGGCATAAATGCATTTTCACAGCAATTACAACTGTATTCTTTGATACTAGGGTCTGAGGCGGGTCAAAGCATGCTTAATTTAGTCTGGCTTTTACGCAGCGTTGCATAAAAACTTGGCTCTGTAAAGACACCTTATGTTATGCATACTAGCATACAAGTATTTATTTATTTCTATTTTAAATGTTGTTAAAAGGAGGCTGCATTTATGTATGTATGTGTGTATATATATATATACAGTGGGTACGGAAAGTATTCAGATGTATATATTACTATTTTCTACTTTAATATAATTTAAAGCTGAATTTTCAGCAGCCATTACTTCAGTCTTGAGTGTCCTTCAGAAATCATTCTTATATGTTGGAATTGATGCTCAAGAAACGTTTCTTATTATTATCAATGTTGACAACAGTTGTGCTACTTAATTTTTTTTCAGGAGTCTTTGAATAGAAAGTTAAAAAGAACAACATTTAATTTAAACATTTATTTGAAATTCTTTTGTAACATTTAAATGTCTTTACTATACATAAAAAACACCCCCATAGCAGTACACTAAAAACAAGTAAGAACACCCTAGCAACCACATAGCAACACCTATAGGCACACAATCAATATTTTTTCAGAGAATGTAAAAGCCAGTTGTTTGACTTGAATTTTTGGATTAGATTTTAAGCTTAAGAAATGTAATCCATTTGTCTTCGCTTTGCCAGTCCACTTTCTAATTTTCAGTGCTAACAAAGCAAATCCTGAGGGTGTTGAATCATATGAGAATAAATTGTGTTGCATTGTGCATTCAGAGTACAGTCTCCTTTAATCTCTGCTTGAAGACTAATAGCAGGAAAGTGTCTCTTCAAGAGGAAGCCTTTTGTATGGTTGAGTCACGTGGGCCCCTCTGCTGTTCAGAATTCAGTCAGATATGAAATGTGGACCTTGTGCCTCAACAAATACACCAAAACAGTTCCTTGAACACTTTGAAATCTAATGTATTTCATCTTCTCTTTCAGTATCCTTTTGAGGAGAACTTGTTCCAGTCTTTATTTTACCCTCTTCAGACTAAGTTCCTAGACACAGTTAACACCCTTTGTGGAAGGATACCACAAGTGTTCCTCAAACAGATTGAGAAGACCATGAGGGCTGTTTATGAGAAAAAAGTGGTGCGCCGTGTCCGACTGCCACACGAGTAATGAGCCTCGACTGCATTTCAGCATCATAAGGAAGAATCTCGGCCCGCTGCTTGAATCAGAGTGATCTTTTTCATCGAAGACGATCAGTGCCAAAGGCAAGCTACATTTGGTCCATTAGGCACAGTATGAGCTTCATGAGCCAGAGGAGTTGGAGATTTAAGCTGGAAGTTTCATTTGAGCAGACGTTTTGATCTGCTGAACGGAAACCGCAATGCAGAATGAATGGAATACCATCAAAACTCTTGAAACCGAGAAGTGACCAAATGCATCGCGTGTCTCCACCTGAATGTTCCTGAAAGAATATGAGAGACTCGTTGACAAAGCTGTTTTTAGCCAATCCAAAAATATGTATTCATAACTGTTTATTTACAACTGTGTTGTACCATTTTTCAGCATCTAGTTCATTATGTCTGGTATTACACAATTGGAGCATTTGTGTCTCAGTATAATTTATCTAATTCTTGTCCTTAAGTGGCTGCAGCAGTTTGTTTGTGCATTCTGCTGCTAAATAACGCCTTGTTTTCAAGCCACACAAATGAATGTAGCATGCAGAAACAACCAAAGAGAACTAGCCTGTCAGCCTTTAGAGCTCAGCAAGATTCAGTGGTTAAGCACAGCCCTAATGGTGGATGATCACACTGTTTACATTGAAGATGACTTGTCAGTAAGACTACTAGAAAGAAGCCTGGTGTTATAATTTTGTCATTGGGGTTGCATTTTAATATATACAGGTGCATCTCAATAAATTAGAATGTCATGGAAAAGTTCATTTATTTCAGTAATTCAACTCAAATTGTGAAACTCGTGCATTAAATAAATTCAATGCACACAGACTGAAGTAGTTTAAGTCTTTGGTTCTTTTAATTGTGATGATTTTGGCTCACATTTAACAAAAACCCACCAATTCACTATCTCAACAAATTAGAATACTTAAGACCAATAAAAAAAAACATTTTTAGTGAATTGTTGGCCTTCTGGAAAGTATGTTCATTTACTGTACATGTACTCAATACTTGGTAGGGGCTCCTTTTGCTTTAATTACTGCCTCAATTCCTCTTAAGTCTGTTGTCCTGTATATTGATACGACACGCCTATTCTGATGGACATAATGAATTTGATGTTGAATTTGTGGTGGAATGTTTTTTTTAGGATAATCTGCAACAGTCTGGGAGCTACGCAAAAGGTCTAAATGTCAGAAGTATTTTTTAGCAATATTCAGACCGGTCAAGTTTAAAGGAAACATTTGTTGTTTTACCCTGTGCTTTGTTAGGAGTTTGAACTTCTGCCATAGTGGGATTTAACTAATACGCTCATTTAAAATAAATCATATGCACTGATTACAAAGGTTTGCACATCAATAACAGTATACATAAAAAATAAAACTAAGATAAAGCAATGCACAGCTGTACAGTTTACAGTTAAGTGCCCTTTTTAATACTGAATTTGGAGAAAATAAAATTAAAGGAAAAAATAGCAAGATTTACAAAACAAACACTCTGCACCCCGTATGATCAGTTTACCCATCTCTTAAAAAAAATGAAATCCATTCTATTTTGTGTAATTGCAGCCTTTTATTTTGTTGACTGTTTCAGTGTGACAGTAAGAATATAGAAGGCAAGAATGTGTTGTGATGTGTGTGTTTTGATATGTTCATTAGCACAATGTGCTTAATTATATGTGTGACCAGTTTCCAGCCTCTTGTCACTGGTCTGGGATCAGTGATGACATTTCTTTAACTGGAAACTCCGGAGACTCTTATACATCTCATGTTATCTCTGTGTGAAGAGATGCACCAGCGATGTTCATTGTATCCAATGTGCTTTTCTGTCTTTCTGAATGTCTTGCATTTGTATGTGTTATTGTCCTTTTATACATAAGTGTGTATGTCAGAAATGTAATAAATAAATATGCGTTTAATATTGATTTGACTTTGCCTAACAGTTAGTTTTGCATTATATTTCATTACAGCAGGTTCAAATTGAGAGTGAGATGAGTCATACTTGCTTTCAAACAAACAGGAAGATGAGCGTTCAATTATAAATCGGCTGCACAAGATATTCGGGCCGTGTTTAAAAACCTATTGAACCTACCTTGACAGCATTTAAGGGCATTAAGTGTATTCAAATCGCGCCTATTGTGCTCCAACATGCTGTCTACATGGGCAGCTCACTAGGTTTTGGCACATTTGCAACTTGCAAGGCACATTTACGAAACACTTTACGCCTACAAAGCCCCAAAAATGATGTCTAGGTGAGCAGCTGACAAAATGTTGAGACGCAGCCACACTGTTGCGCAACACACAGTCAGCGCTCCCGAAGCGGCCGGCAGTGACGTCGCAGACGCCGCCATATTGAAATGTTTCCCTTCTCCTCTTCTTCACTGAGCTCAACAGCAGCCATCAGCTCTCGCTTTCCAACTGGAGACAGGGACGACAACAACAACACAGACATGGAGACAGACACTCTTCTGGAAGCTCTTAAAGGTGCCCGGCTGTGTGTGCTGAGGTGGTCTGAGTTTAGAGAGGAGTTATATGTGCTTATGAGCTGGTAATGTGAGTTAGCTAATGTTAGCATGGCCTGTGGCTAAATGGCTTTTCCTGTTTTTCGAGGTCTGTTGTGGGTTAAGAGCAGATCAACTGGTTTCTTTTTCCTATTTTATGACTTCTATCTTTTTTCTTTTTTTTTTTTGAACGACGGTTTAGTTAAGTAATACGTTTATAAACAAGACTATTGTTGATTGAGATAACTAGTTAGTGGTTTTGGATGATGTAGAGTTGATTTGAGTACATTGCACACGTTTATTCAGGGTTAACTCTAAACTAGTGAAAAATGTTAATAATAAAGTCCGATTTTCTTTATAAGTTTTCTTTATAACGTGATTTATTTGGAGTTTACACCTTAATTGGAGTTGTACACTGTTCTGCTACTAACTTGTATATTATTATTATAATTACTGTTATTATTGTTGTTAATAATTTCTCATTCTTACATATATAATGTATTTATAGTCGGAGTGGTGTAAATAGTTTTTATGACTTAATGACAAAACTCAGATTTATTGTACCTGTACTAGTTCTTATGTAAGTGTGTTAGGAAAATGTTTTAATATGTTGTCATATTTTTCATAAAAGTTCAGGGCTGGACTGGTTATAGTTTAGTGTTCATAAGTACCACGAGGTTTTGGATCTTGAAGATCATTCTGTAGACTCGAAACCAATTGTTTAGTGTCATTATAGTTGTACTGCTTACTTTATTAACTCTTCTTGGAAAATAATGATATATGTTCTCGTTTTATATGTTCTAATTTTCAGGAACGCATACATATTATTCCAAGAGCAATTATAGGTATTGTCTGGGGTGTCTTAATAGTTGTAGAAAGTAAAATGCTGATTTCAGAGCTTGAATATGACCTAAACCTAGCAACAGGTGCACTGTGGTTGTTATGTTAACATTTAAAAAGTGAGATTAGAAGTTAATAATAAATGCATTTATTTTTCATGAAAGCAGATATACGTCAGAACTAGAATGGACTTACTAGATTTCGAATTGAAGATATGTTAAAGTCGGAAGTTGCTTCAATTGCTTCCAGTACATGTGTTTATATGAAATCCATAATGCCATCTTATTATTGTGTTTGCCACAGATTTTGACAAGAAGGTGAAGAAAGAGTCATCTTCAGTGTTGGATCAGTTTTTGTGCCATATTGCGAAAACCGGGGAAACCCTGTGAGTACCTCCAGAGGGGCATAGAAACCCCATTTACCTTTGTGTGACCTCTTTTTTTTAAAACGTAACTACTTTTCTGGTGTAACGCCACAAGGTGGTTTATTGCACTACCACAGCACTTTTGGTTTTGTTCCAAAACACGCTGAACCTTGTACTTATCGACTAGATCTGCTTTAGACGACCTGCTCTCATTTCAAGAAGTAATTGTGAGAATACATAGTCAGATGCATATCAGAAGATTGAATCTATGTATGTCTCTGCAAAACCTGCTTCTGATTGGCCAGTTGAGTTCTGTGGTCAATTATTTTTGCATAATGACCTGAACTGTGTTGCAGTGTTTATTTGATCCTACATAGTTGTGTTTGTTCTCTCATATCTCTCTGGTCTCTTCTAACGATATATATTTTCAAATATAAACATTTCATGCTCATTTATTTGGTTGGGAGCCGTGTAATAAGAAGGATCGTGACCGGCAGATGTTGTCTCTTACTAATTTTAGCTGTCTGTGTGTTTGAGTTACTAATGCTTTGTATTGTCGCATTTCAGGGTGTCCTGGTCTCAGTTTAAAAGCTACTTCATATTCAAACTGGAGAAAGTAATGGAGGATTTCCAAGCATCGGCCCCAGAGCAACGAGGGCCGGCCAACCCCAATGTAGAGTCGGTTCCTTTTGAAGAAATGAAGGAGAGAATTCTTAAAATAGTCAATGGATACAACGGGTGAGTAACATGCTAATTAATTGCACAGTGTGGTGGTATCACCAATTTTCCTTTCAGAAAAGCACTGGGTTTTTCCCCTGTAATAAGTGTCCCATAATGATGTTTTGGATAAAAAGAGAGAGCCTGTCTTTTTACCCCAGAGCAAGCGTGCCATCTTCTGGCTGTTGAATATAACCTAGCCTACACTGTTGTGGAGGATGCAGCAGATAATCATTTTCCCTATCCAGGATCCCATTCACTATCCAGCGCTTGTGCGAGCTGCTCACTGAACCTAGGAGGAACTACTCAGGAACAGAAAAATTTCTCAGAGGAGTAGAGAAGGTCAGTGTATGATGCATTGTACAGTTCAAGAACTAATAGCCAAATGGACGCTGTTTAGTTGTGTGTAATGGTGCACTTCCTATCAAATGCTTTTATCTCCTTTACCCTGTTCTTATATAAATGACAGTTCATTCCCAGTATGTTCAGTTTTTGTTTGCATTTTTATACTAGTTTTGTTCCATCCGAAGTCAGATGTGAGATATTATTACTTGCTATCTTTGACTTCCATAAAGGCTCTGTTGATTTATGGTCAAATGTATTTGTTTTGCAGGTGTGATTTATAAATCTAGAGGATCATTTACAGTGTTCTACACACTTGTCTCTTCAAATGTTTGCTAAGTGGATTTTATTATCATGTGCTGGAGGAACTTTGACTCATCGATGCGTTTTATGTGCTTAAGTGATTTGATTACCAATCAAGGCCCACATTTTAGTCCAACTTAAAGTTTTTCACGCTGCACATTTTCCCATATAGGAGGTTGTAAATGAATTTGCATCGTTTATGTTATTGATATTGATTGTTTTCTCACTTCATCAGAATGTGATGGTGGTCAGTTGCATTTATCCTACATCTGAGTAAGTAATTACTGTTCACTATTAAAATGTAAAGATGCTACATATTAATTGAATGCTTAGACACCTCTAATTACCGTAGATGAATGAAGAGCTATTTCTGGCCTCATTGTAGGAAGAATGGCTGCAGCGGTGTCAACAGAATGAATGGAGTCATGTTGTCAGGGAACATAACCACCTTTACAGAGAGGTGAGGAAAGTATATGGAGCTCAGGACTAGTCATTTAAAAAAAAATGAGCATGAAACTTGATTTCTCTCTATATTACAGGAAAGTGAATGGTCCTGGAACGCCCAGACCATTAAACAGACAGAAACACTCCATGTCCAGTTCACTGCCCACAAATGGCCTTCCGGACAGTACAGAAAACAAAGAGACGAGCACAGCACAAGGACACAGCAAATCGGCCAGGTAGGCTAAGGGTGCTTTCACACCTGGCCCGATGTTTCGGAACCTGGCGCATTTCCCCCCTTAGCTCGGTTCGTTTGGGCATATGTGAACACGGCAATCACGCTCGGATCCGCACCAAAACAATCTGTCCGAGATCGCCTGAACGAGGTGGTCTCGGCTCAATTAAAAACTAACTCCAGAGCAGTTTGGTTGTAGTGAGAAAGCAATCTCATCTAACGGACCAACGAACCAGGCTAAATCACAATGTATAATGGGTAATTACGTAAGTTCTGTGAAAAGCATTAGCTTTGTTGTTTTGTTAATACCTCAAAATGAACCTGTGAATGTCTGTGGGTGAGCACGTCTTCTCCATTCAAAATCAAAGCGCACATTTTCACTTTATAATGCGGTCTTATTGCTCTTCTTCCTAGTAGGTGCATTTTAAAAAATGTTTTCCCGATGAATCCTGGACTCCTGCTCAAAATGATAAATTAATATAACGACAGCTACAAAAAATAACAACAATAAACCCGCAAAGCTGTTGTCGTTCCATCCTGACGGATGACATGCGTGACAGCGGTGGAATCCAGGAAAATAAACCGTGGAACTTTGACCAATGAGAGAACGGTTTACTCGCGCTTGACTTGTATTAACAAATTTGGTCCGTTTACAAACTTTGCCGTGTGAAAGCGAACTGCACCAAAAAATAAAAAGCAACATTGTAATAATTTGAATCCCTGTTTCGGAACAAAGCAATCGATCTACAGGTGTGAAGGCACCCTAAGTTTGCCATCTCATCTCATCTGATCTTTCACGCTTTTTTTTTTTTCCTTTCTAATTTTATTTGTGAAACATACTTAAGACAGACCAGAGATGGTGGACAGCAAAAATGAAATGCCGAGAAATACATAAATTTATTGGAAAGCACTGAACATAAAAACAAATCTAAATAATCATGTCATGTTGTTTTGTTTTGTTTTATAATGTGGCTATGTATAATTTGTTGTTCCTTAAATGGTTTAAATCTAACCTAAAGATATTTTAAATTAAATCACTTTTCATTAATATCTGTAGCAAAGTCAAAGGTCTCCAGAGTTAGATACAAATGTTCTGATGTGTGTAAAACGCTGATGGTTAAATCAATGGACATGTTCACTTTTCTCTCACATGATGAATAATTAAACCGCTTGAAAATCAGCAGCCCTGAATATCCTTTACATTACAGAAATACAGAATATATCTTTGTGTTCCAGTGATGCATCTGTATCAGGCATTGGTGGGCCTCTCAGCAGCTCTGTGAAAAACAAACACTTAGATGACGAGGAAGATGAGGGAATGGAGGCGGAGGAACATGAAGTGAAGAGGCTGAAATTTAACCAGGATGGCAATGATGAAGAGGAGGATGAAGATGAAGTAGACCAGCAGGTTGTCGAGACACCCGGATCTACGTCAACTAATAGCTCCTCAGATCAGTCAGAGGATGCCGAATCACCATCATCCATGTTGCAAGAGGGGAGTGAAGAAGAGGAGGAAAGTAAACCTCATGGTTCAGCCGGAGGCACTGAGGACCAAGGTAGCATACATTTTTTTCCCCCCCCTCGTTTAGGTTGTTTACACACTACATAGCACTAACATATTCTACTCTTTGCTAACGTAGAGCCTTCCAGCACACAGCCCGAGTGTCCCGTGGCAGATTCTAGAGAGGCTTTTACTGAGAGAGAGGTTCCCTGTGGCTCTGATGACTCCTCAGAAGAGCCCAGCGATATGGACCAATCAGAGCAGAGAGCCCCGGCGAGCGTGGACTCAAGCCCTGAGGTGAGAGAAGGGGAGGAGCCAAGCGTGCAGGTCAGCAGCAGTAGCACTGATGAAAATGCGTCTGAACCCACATCCAGCAGCAGTGGCGTAGAGTCACCCACAGAGGGCGACTCTGGGTCAGGGGCCCTGGACTTAGAGAATGCAGAGGAGGAGCCTATGGAGCAGGACTAGAAGCCTGCAGATTCCTAGCCTAAACAATAACTGCGTGCTTTTGTGGAGATTAAGAAGACACACACTTAAGTGGCCTTCCACAAAGTTCCATCAGAAGCAACACCCAACCTACCGCCATGCGCCTTTCGGTCGAGAGGCCACCTAACTTCTCCAACCTTCCCAAACGGACACTTTATGCAGATGTACATATGATTTTATTGCTGTAGTGAAGGTTTTAAACTGTCTTCTTTTTTTTTTTTATGTCATTCATAGGAGGATTATCGTTACATAACGTGTCTTATGCTTTGATTCGGGCCTTTTTATAATCCTTAATCGTGTTCCTCAAATTAATACATGCCTACTAATTCATTTTGCTGTTATAAAGCTCTTGCACAATTTTTTCTGCCTCATTTCCAAAATACAAGTTTCCTTTTCTTAGGTCACAGTCATGTCTCTAACAGGCTCCTGCTGACACAGAATAATGATTTCCGCAGGTTCTTTCAAGAATGGAAAGCTTTATTTGTAAATAAACCTGCACACTGTGGGAATAGAAACAAGTCTTAAGTAAATGAATTGTAATTTGATCCATGGGAAGGGGAATTGAAGTGCTTACTAATAATGATGAAGTCGAGTGACTATTAAGACATTTATGTTTTTTTGAACATGAACTCTTAGCATTAAAAGTTGGACAACAAATACCAAAATGTGGGCATCACAATGCAAAAAATAGGATCCATTTTCTTTTAAAGACTGTTTATTTCTTTTAATTCAGGGGTGAAATATGACAGGTTTTATGAAATCCGTCTGTATATGATTGCTCTTTTGCTCATTACAGCTATAAAGCGGTGTCATATTTTGTCATAACAGCCTTTGACAACATCAAACATTGTGTGCAGACTCCGGAAGACTCATTACTTTGGGATAAAGAGGGTAAATAACCACAATAATGTCAGATTTGCAAAAGAAAACACAACCATATCCTAAACATGATCTGAAACAACGTTTACACATTTGTGGTAAGCTGATGCATTGACAGAGATAATGTGAGAATTATTGACGTTTTCCTGCACTCTTTATTGTAATTTTGGTCTGCCCCCATGTTATAATTCAAAATGAGACTTAATAAAGCAGAGACTGGCCTGTTATTTACAAAGCTCAAGACAGATGTCAGGCTTCATTTTATTGTCACCAGGTGGCAGCTGACACACTGGCAGGATATTAGTGGTCAGATATTGGGGCGTAACTTGAAGCTTTCAGAACTTACAATATCTACAAGGTAAAAAAAACAAAAACAAATTGCGAAGTTCAAAATTGAACATAGTTCCCCTTAATATAATTCACACACTGGTGTCTTTGGTACAGAAGTACTCCTTCTGTATAACCAATCAGGCCAATTCATAATTTGAAATTGCCACATGCCCACTTCATAAGAGACATGTCTAATTTTATATTATTCCCAACAGAGGACGTGTTAAAAGTGTCTGAGACTTAGACTTATGAAAAGTGTTCAAACGTTCAGAACCGGCCGCTGTGGGAAGTGGTCCTGCAGATCTCATATTCTAAAGCAGAAAGCCTTTATCCTGTATTGAGGACCAAAGAATAAATGAAAAAGTGTGTTAATCGTAAATACATTGGCCTGTTAGTTGGTGTCCACAGTTCTTTGAAGTCCTTTAGCCTATGATTGACTGTTTACTTTTTTAATACATGTTTTTGGTCTAACTGTGAACAATTGATCAGTGCATGTTATTGCAAAGACAAAAAATATTGTCTTCATTATCTTTAATCAAAATGTAACATCGCTAGTCATTTTGTAGATGGCACTTATCTATTGACTAAATATCTACATAACACTTAAAAAAAAGTTTAATTGTTAATAATTTCTTAACTTTTAAAATATATAAAAAATACCTAATCTAAACAACGTATCACTGAGAAATGTCAAGTAACAAAGTAAAATGAGCTGCAAACGGCAATTCACACTGATTTCAAAATCTGCATTTAAAAACCTGATATGTAAACTAACTTCTAATTCTAAACCCGTACTAAAATAATTTCATTCCAAAATGAAAGGTAGCTTACGTCCTTCAAGCGTATTATCACAATTGCATTCTAGCTTGGCTTGACTCGGATCGGATCGGATTGGAAGTTCATTGCTTGGTCACTGTTCTCATTGCTGTAACCCTTAACATGGTTCGAGCGAGGGTCAAGCCTCACCATGCACAATCTCTGTGTCATCCAATAGAGGGTAGTGTTTAGTCTCCCTGCCAGGCCTAACAGGTTTACCCCTCCCCAGAACGAGGAGACAGACTGACTGCCCCAGGGCTGTAGATATGGGATGCTGCCCTCTGTTCTGCTTCCCCTTTATCCTTTTCCCTGGCATGAAGTCTCGATGAATGCTCAACTGCTGTGGGCACCGTGGCCAATGCAACCTTCAGCGGAGACTCCCACGTGGCCATCAGCTTAAAGAGCCCTTTAAAGTATGCGGAAGTGAAATGAGGGAGCGATCACAAACTCTAAAAAAGTAGTGACTTTTTGAACTTGGTTAAAAGATATTTAGTTTCATGTAGCCAGACTTTTGATTACTTAAAGTCGGTCCCACTTTCCAATTTATCCTGGATTAAAATTCCCAATTAGACAGGAAGAGACTGTTTGAGAAGCATGCAAAGTGGCCAGTCACAGAGCGGTCAATTATATGTTCAATTACGTATCTATACTTTCTACTTTACATTTATGCATGGGTTCAGGATGAATTGGGTTTTTGTGTGATGTCAAGGCAAAAAAGTGTGTTCTTTCAGCATGTGGATGACAATTGGCAAGGGCAGGAGGGAAAGACGTTTGCGTAGGACAGTTCTGTTTTTTATGTGAGAGATATTTTCTTTAAACACTCCAACCTACTGATGATGATACATTTGTTTAAATACCATGTAGAGGGATGAGCTGTCAATTGCAGTTCCCCAACAAAGTTTGAAATCTAGGAATTGCCAGACTTGAAGAAGTGCGATGGAACTGTTCTCAGGCTAATGTTGTTTGAACTACCACTGACTGGTCAGACAGACATTGACCAAGACCATCCTGGACTTCATGTTCAAGGATGAGGCAGAGCCAGTTCACTTGTTTTGCCTATGGATGAGCTTTCAGTATCTAAACAAATACCAATAAATAGGAAAATAACTCACAAATCTTCCCATGTGTGCTATTTGGAATCTCTACTGGGACTTAAAATGAAGCTTGGCGAGAGACAACAAGAAAATGACTGCTTTCATATTGCAAATGTATCCGACATCTGCTTTTTGCCATCTGTTTTCTCAGCAGAAACAGGTGAGGGAACATATTGAACACAGTCTGCCAAGCCCATTTTCTTGGCTCAACTCTTTACAGGGTAGTTATGAGATGGAATCGGTTGCAAAATGCCTGTCATGTAAAGTCCCTTGCCTGTTATGCATGGTCCCACTGTATACTTTATTTTCTTAATGAGTTACACGGTTAAATTGTAGTACCAGATAGCAGGGGCGCCATGAAGAGTTTTAAGAGAGGTATGCAAGACAGAAATATGGGTCCCCTTCTTCCAAATGAATGTGTTTTATCTTTTGACGCTTAATAAGAAATTTAAAGAAACTATACATAAATTGTCCGACAGTTTATCAGAATTCTCGGCCCGAGTCAGACTGGAGCCCATGTCTATTTTCTCTCTCTCTCTCTCTCTCTCTCTTCCCCATTGCACAGCTATTTTACTGTTGCATCCAGTAAAATAGTTCAGTTTTGTTTTTAATGGCAAAGTGGTTATATTTCTTTTCGTTTCTTTATTAACCTAATTGAGAACTATGTTTGGAACATTTTTTGTTTGTTACATTTTTTTTTAAAGTAACCACTAAGCGGCCAGCGGCAGACAATGAGTTGATCACGTTTGATCAATTTAGCCTTCTCAAATCAACACGACTTGCCTAAAATGAAATCTCTAGATATAAAACACTTCAAAATTATCACAACCTTAGTTTAAACGTTTAATCTAAAAATGTGCGCTATTAGGTGCATATCAATTGTTTGTGTGGAGAGTGGAAGCTAAGCGCGCTCTGCAGGACATTGAGGCGCCGGCGCGATAACTTGCACTTTTTTCTTCAGTTAAATTTCAGTTAAATTTTATTTATATAGCACATTTAAAAACAACCATGGTTGACTTAAGTGCTTAACAATGTCCGGAAAAAACACGCACACTAACAAGACAAATACAGTAAAAACATCACAATGTCTCAGCTCAGCTCGACATAAAAGCCAAGGAATAGCCTACAGGTGTGTCTTAAGTAACGACTTAAAAATTCCAAGTCTGAGCAGTTCTTATGTGTACAGGTAAACTATTCCACAAATTAGGTGCCACCACTGAAAAAGCTCGGTCACCTTTATTTTTTAACCTGGCTCTCGGAACATCGAGCAGCACCTGATTGGACGACCTAGGGACGTAAGTTAGGGCCCGTCGGGCTCGGGCTGAAATGCAGGGCTCTAGATGTCAGAGATGCGGCTGTCTGAGTAACAACACACTGAACTGAGTTGTTACTCACAGAGTATTCAAATTGGCAAGGTGAATTTGTCCGTTAAAGCGCAAGACAATGCACTTAAAAAAAAAAATTCAAAGTCGTGATTTGGGGCCCCCTAGCTTCCTGGGCCCATATGCCTGGCATATTCTGCACCACCCGTAACGGCGCCCCTGCCACATAGTAACAGAAACTATCATTGTCAAGATTAAAAATCGTGCTTGGTCATGAATTCCCCTAACAAGCAGAAACGTCACTGAAATCTTTTTTTTCAACTGATTGCATGAAAACTTTCAAGTAAACAGTGACAGAAAAAAAATATTTATATGTGCAATCTCATACTCATTGGACTGAATCATCCCTTGAGTGTAAAAATAAATGTGAGATTATATACAGCACCTGTTCAACATTAAGGGTTTTAAACAGTGTTATACAATAAATTTCAAATAATAGGTATTTTCCAGAGCACAATCTATCATTTAGGGCACAAGTACATCTAGTTGGCAGCTTTCTACATGTTACTTTACATGTATGTGTTAAGGTTTGGCAGATGTTCCAAAGCAAGTGTTGCATTATAGGCATAAATTTGATCTGCTCATGCATTTCCTAAGAATCAACCCCATAATGCTGTTGTTGCAGGTGCCATGCTCTTCTGCTTGAGCTACAGGAAAAGAAAACATTCTCTGTGATACATTTGGGATGTGTATTAATAATGATATAAAAGTGAGAAATACTGAGACGACTCATGATGTTTTGTTGATGTACTGGCTGATAATGATCGCAACGGAAATTGTATGCAGTGAACTGTTGCTATGGTTACCTCAGGTGAATAGGACTTCTTGTCATTAATATCTGTTTGACAACTGGTGAAAATACGCACTTTAATTGGTAATAGAACATCTGTGATGAAAACATTATTAAAATAATCAGAAATAAATGTTGTTTTCATTTACTTTAAGGGATTCAAGCCTTAATGTGAGGGGCCAGACCTCCACAAAACCCCCCACAATTTGCTCCCTGGTTTTAAATAATTCTAATGTTGGTGAGATGCAATGGAAAAAATTATAAATAAATAAATAATTGCTTTGAGTGAGAGTGTATGATGCTTTTTGTTGGATTTTTGGTGGTTCTTCTCTTTCTCTTTCTCTTTTTTTGGACAGCATTCTGTCCTCTGTTTTATGATCTTGTTGCAATGGCTTGAAATTTTGAAAATTACCTGCTTAATGTATTTTTTTAGTTTTTTTTGGTGCAGTGAAACAAAACCAGTACAGGTCAATTATCTGAGATTAGATGTTCAGTCAGACATTCAGTTAAGTGTTATGGTACAACACGTCATAATGTATATATTTATTACTGAAATATACTGTTTTTACAATGTGCAGAGGGGTTTAGCTGAATAAAATGTATAATATTATACCTATTGTATATATACAGTATATATACTATGTCTATACCATTTTTGTGTAAATCATTTGTAAAACATTTATACAATTGTTATATGAATTGTACACATTCACTGCATAATGCAGGTCATATAAGAATGGTTTTAGAAATGACAAAAATGGTACTGTATATACACAGTGAGTGTACATAACGTAAAAGACTGCCTGCTACATTACTACAGGCTGTCATTTAGCTTCCGCATAGCCTAACACTACCTCTTTTTCAGAAATAAAGTTGCTGTTTCAACAAACATAAAACTCATTTCATATTTTGTCATACTTTCTGGCTCATTATTCATCTTGCATTGTTAAGATCTAGCCCTGCTTCACAGAGTTGGCGGCTAATTCTGAGTAATACACACATTGATTGGCATCATTACTGGGTTCATGGGCCTGTGGCCTCTGCTGGAGTATTACAGTCTAATGAAGTGCTTTAATTAACTTTTGTGGAGGCTATTCCATCATTGCTCCATTTATAGATGGACCCTCAGCCTCTCAGGCTAATAGCAGCTGAGGACCTGGTTTACTACACAGCTAGGCTTTTAGCAGCCATTATGTGCAGGGAATGCTGCTTTTTGCAAGAGGCTGTTAAAAGTGTAAATGGGAGACTAATAAAGAGGCAATTTAAGGGATTTTGCCCCTGATATAGTAGGACAAAAAGTGCCTGTCTCTGTGTGTATGTTCAGTACCTGAGGAAAAGCACTTGGGAAATAGTGGGGAACATTTTGTGTTTTGTTTCTGCAATACGTAACAAATTTTATACTGATTTGTAAAAACTAGATTTTTGCAACTTGCCACTATAAAGCTGCGTTCCGTGTTTCGTGTGGTTGCAGGGGCATTGCTATCTGGTTGCTAAGGTGTTCTGAATGGTTTTAGTGTGTTATTGTAGGGGTGCTAGGGTGTTCTGAATGGGTTTAGTGCAGTACAGCGTGGTTGCTAGGGTTTTCCCAATGGCTGTTTACTGGCCAAAGTCAAAAGAGCCCAAGCTCAAGTCTTTATGATATTCTGCTTCCTACCTTCAATGCACATTTATGGGATTTCTTGTCTGTTTTAGAATCATAAGTCTAATATCTTAGAGAAGTACCAGCAAACCTTTCAGTAATAAATTCAGCATGAAAAAGATACGGGGTAATGTGTGTTGTAATTCAGCTATGGAGAAATGAAACCCCATACCGTCAAGGTACACACAACAGGTCAATTGACTGATCTTCACATCCAATTTGAGCATGTGCACTAGTTAGCGTTGATTATTGCAGCAAGTGCACAATCATGGGGACAAGTCTTTGAACGGCTCTTAGCAGTCATGCACTCAATAAATTTCCCAGTGTGATTGTATAGCAGCTCATACTGGAGACTCAACAAGCTACATATTACCAGAGGTTATTATATGATGTAATCTTCACCATTACAGCTATGTGAAATAGAAGATTCTTCATAATAGAGGTTGACGGGTATATAAAGTGAAAACCAATAAAATCAATAACGTCTAAATACAGTGAGTGGATTGATTTTGAGAAAGCTGGGGGATTTAGGACATGTGCTGCCGTTAAGCTGGTCTTCGAACGGCAAGTTGCTCTGCCATCAGCACTGCATCATCCCCCGAGGGAGCTATTAATAGTTCTGATGGTCAATAAACCAAATCTCCCATGACATATTATACGTGACTCACTGTAGCTACACAGGACTGATGCAGGCCACCAAATGTGAAGATATTCATTACATGAAATGAGGTGGACAATTTAGTGAAACAATTTAGCTAAATAAAATATTTGATCTACTTTTAATCAAATTGTAATTTATTTTATTTGATGTCATTAAGAAATAAATGTCATTTAAGTTCAATTTAAATGAAATATAAACAAAATATGAATGTTAAATGTAAAATCTAATTGTAAAGTATATGTTAATATGTGCTTTTTATTGAACTAATATGCAAATTGTGATACCTCAAAAAACTAAATCTATCTAATCTATTTATCTTGCTCTTTCAATGGCACAACATTCCACGGAATCCTTAGAATTCCATTTCGGTCCTGCTTTCCCAACACACTTAAAGGCAGTAAATCTACAACACTTTCACTCTTACATAGAAAAAGAGGGGCAGTAAATTAAATGAGATGCTACACCACATTGTTACACTGTCAAAGACCTTTTAACATAAGTCACTTAGAGGATTACATGTATTTGTAGCAGTGGGGGCATTCCGCTTGTCCTGTTCCATTTAAAACATTTGGCAATTTTGGAAACTTCACACTAGCGACTTTTATCCGGCACTATCAAATCATCACTTAAGTGCCGCATTTATCTCAGTTCAGAGGATTCCATTATGTTACTCATCGCTAAACTTAAATTTAACGGTTATTAAATTACTAAACAAATCTATTATGCATCATCATATAATCTTTTGGCTTGCTGACTTGCTTAACAAAACTGGCAATTTCTTTAATTTTGGCATAGCTCATCAAAACTCAATTATGACCCACCAAGGCGTGCAAGTCATTTCCAATGGGAAAAAGAAATCTGAAGTGTATTTACAACAGCATTCTGATAGCAGTACAAAGGAAATACATGTAAATCACTTTGCCTTTGAGGTTCAACATGATGTTTGTTCTCTCAAAGAGAGAGAGAATGCTGAAAAAACAGGTCTTGAATGGAGGCCTCGAGGTGCTCAGGGTAAACATAATGGAACGATGCTGTACAGTTGCAGCTGCCAGAGGAGAGCAGAGCGACTCTCATCTCGCTGACAGTTCTGACACAACAGTGCCTATGGCAACCAACATGACAGAAACGTGGTTCAGTGTAACGTTTACAATTGCACAGCACTTGTTTTTACCCTTGCTCTCACTTCCAATATTTTGATATTGACCTACAGGTGTGGAAATGTAAATGCAAGGAAAAAATGTAGAGGGTGTTGCAATTCTACATTTTTAGGCAGTATTTTACTGAGCCACAAAGTCAATTTAATCATAAATGGGTCAAAGACGAGATCTTGTCAAGTTCTTCAAAAGTACATTAAAAATGCAATTCAAACTGAATGACTTGAATAGACATTTCTTGATGAGCATGTTTTCAGTTTTTGAATTTATTTTATTTTTTGGGGTGAATCACATTATATATCACAGACCCATGTAGACCCTCATGATGGTGTCATGGTCTACATTTTCAAAAAATATTAAACGTTTCTTGTTTTGTTTTTCATTTGGGCAAGGTTGGTTCATGTTCAGAGTCATAAAAGCAAATTTGTATTAAAGTTTATTTTTTAAATGCATGAAACATTTTTTTTTTGAATAGTGATGTCCTCTCTATTTTTATTCTGTCTTTTTTTAATGATGGGAATAGAGCACTTCTGCAGGGCTAAAGAGAAAAGCGCACTTTGAGTTAGTGCAATACTAAGCCATAAACAACATGGCTTAACAGACCTTTGAACCTAACAAGTCCGTGCTAAGTTCAGGGGTCAGTTGACTAGTGGGGGTACATTTCACTTGCGGTCATGCACAGGGTCAAGACCATTCTTTACCATTTGTGTGTTCACAAAACAAATGTATGAATTGCATATTTTCAGACTTGTATAATTTCCTGAATTGCACCGCGGGGATCAATAAAGAACCTCTTTTTACTTTAGGACTGATGTGAAAGTCACAACAGCATTTGAGATAATATATTGCTACAAAACCATCATCAACCAGGCGAAAATTTGAAGTGTGATGCTTGAACACTGCCATTAATTTTTTGTAGTCAAATGGGAGAAAGTTCTCTGTGACAAGACGGCTGTCGAAACATTACAAATGTAATGCATCACTGCTGAGTGAATTCCCTAAAGGACTTTTGTCAAACAAAGCTGAATGAATAGATGGCAGGCATGTTTCCTCATAACGAGAATCAAAATTATACATTTACCATCAACTCTATCTTCTATTTCAAAGTCTGTCATCATAGTAAACAGATTTCACATTAAAGGGGTCATATGATGTTGCTAAAAAGAACAATATTTTGTGTATTTGGTGTAATGAAATGTGTTTATGTGGTTTAAGGTTAAAAAAACACATTATTTTCCACACACTGTACATTATTGTTTCTCCTCTATGCCCCGTCTTTCTGAAACGTGTCGATTTTTACAAAGCTCATCGGTCTGAAAAGCGAGGTGTGCTCTGATTGGCCAGCTATCTAGTGTGTTGTGATTGGCCGAATACCTCAAGCGTGTGACGGAAATGTTACGCCCCTTACCATACTGTGATGCCATGTCCTGGTGCGACGAGACAAAAACATTAAAACCCATTATAAATGAGGCATTTGTTGCATTCAGTGGGGTCATAATGACGGATTATAATGATTTATACTGTCTTTTTACGCATTGCGTTGCATCGTGCCACGTAAACATAAAACCATGTCTGCATTTGTCGGAGAAATGACAAACAACAAGCGCTACTCTCCATTGCTCAAAACGAAACACTGCTCAAAACACTGGCCAAACAAAGTAGTTTCAGTTTCACAACGAAACACAGCGTCACACACCGCGGCCTCGAGTGAGCGTTGGCGGGCGGGCTTGAGTGAGCGAAGGCGGGCAGGCTTGCGGCAACCACATGTGACGACCCCGGGCTGGACTCCGCTTCGTCCACGGTGAAAGCCGATCCGGCGATCCAAAGCACGAAGTTTATGTATTTCCTCAGCAAGCAGCACAGACCAGCTCTAGGCATGACGAATCGGATATCATCCTCTTTTGGAAGGCCAAACAAAGAAGTTTTGCTTTCACAACGAAACACACAGTGCCTTCACAACATGGCGGCGGCGGCACCAACAATACTACAGCGAGTATAAAAGTTACGCCTTCTTTCTTTGCGTGAACATTTGGGCGGTGTTATGCAAATCTTCCCACATCATGACGTAGATATGTGGGGGCGTGTTAGAACGAGCCATTTAGGTAGGCGTGGTTGACTCTTAACTTTTTTAATAGAGAATATCTCTTTGGATTTGAGACTTTAGTCTTTGCTACTTTACAGATCTTCTTTATGCACCAAGAGCTTGTAACACTCCAAAGAGAAAGGAAAAATTGAAATTGCATCATATGACCCCTTTAAAACATATAAACAAAACAATAGATCTCACTCTTTATGGGATGTGTTGCAATTCTACATTTTTAGGCAGTATTTTACTGAGCCACAAAGTCAATTTAATCATAAATGGGTCAAAGACGAGATCTTGTCAAGTTCTTCAAAAGTACATTAAAAATGCAATTCAAACTGAATGACTTGAATAGACATTTCTTGATGAGCATGTGTTCAGTTTTTGAATTTATTTTATTTTTTGGGGTGAATCACATTATATATCACAGACCCATGTAGACCCTCATGATGGTGTCATGGTCTACATTTTCAAAAAATATTAAACGTTTCTTGTTTTGTTTTTCATTTGGGCAAGGTTGGTTCATGTTCAGAGTCATAAAAGCAAATTTGTATTAAAGTTTATTTTTTAAATGCATGAAACATTTTTTTTTTGAACAGTGATGTCCTCTCTATTTTTATTCTGTCTTTTAATGATGGGAATAGAGCACTTCTGCAGGGCTAAAGAGAAAAGCGCACTTTGAGTTAGTGCAATACTAAGCCATAAACAACATGGCTTAACAGACCTTTGAACCTAACAAGTATCATAACCAGAGACCAGAATCGAATCATATGGTGTGTTCAAGTCCTTCAGGGACATTAATAAGTTGTGAAGTAGTATGTATGACTTCAGGTGCATTTAAATGACTTTTGTCTGAACAAGATGGTGATTTAAGTCAAGTCAAGTCAAGTTTATTTGTACAGCGCTTTTCACGATACAAATCATTGCAAAGCAACTTAAGTTTCTACAATATTTAGTGGTAGCTTATCAGTGGTGACTTTCAGTTAATGTACATATGGCAGAAATGTACGGAAAAATCAATTTAAGACGTAATAAAACAGACGATGAACACTATTAATAGCAATGATTTACCTTTTCAACATAAAACCCAATCTACAAAAGGATGAATAAAGAAAGCATAATGGCTGTTTTTGATTTTTTTATGTTTTGATTCCAAAGTGCTGTAAATTGAAATGTTATATATTCTATTGTAATTGTACAATACTATGTTTTTTTCTACATGCACCTTGGATGAACAAAACTAATTTTAGATTCCTTTTCAATTTGTTCATTTTAACAAATTTATCATTAATTACTGACATGCTCTTAAAGAAAATCTAAAAGTATTTGCTTTCTAAAGAGACTTTTTAGTGTTTTGAACAAATAAACATTTTTGTTTTCCATCTCCTTTGCTCAACAAAACAGAAATCTGTTTTTAGAAATCTATTAAAACTATGGAAGAATGGGTGCTCACATCAAAAATACTCCAAAGAGAAAACTGACTGTGTGATCTGGTATTATTCTACGTTCCTCTGAATTGAGACTGTGAAATTGGGAGTCTTACATGCCTATGCACTGCAGTCCTATATGTTATGCAGTTCAGCACACATAAACTCTGTCCCACTTCTCAACTGATTGAAGTGTTTCAGTGCATTGACAGTCAGCTTTTTTATAAACTACACCATCTTAAAAATAATGAGATGTCACTATTCACTATTAATGGGTCTGGGAAACGGTGTGGCTGTGCAGCTGTTTTCCACACTTCATTCCCACTGTTCAATTCACTGGTCCAAATGCAACTGCTGCCCTGAGCCTGAAAGATAACAGTGTAATCTTAATGAGAGATGTGAGGATAAGGAAAAGGTCAGTGACTGAAGTATGGGCTTTTTTTCAGCTGGTGGGACAGTGACCGCTCTGTGTTGGAAGATTGAAAGATTTCTACAGTTCTACAAAACATTTGTATCATAACCAGAGACCAGAATCGAATCATATGGTGTGTTCAAGTCCTTCAGGGACATTAATAAGTTGTGAAGTAGTATGTATGACTTCAGGTGCGTTTAAATGACTTTTGTCTGAACAAGATGGTGATTTAAGTCAAGTCAAGTCAAGTTTATTTGTACAGCGCTTTTCACGATACAAATCATTGCAAAGCAACTTAAGTTTCTACAATATTTAGTGGTAGCTTATCAGTGGTGACTTTCAGTTAATGTACATATGGCAGAAATGTACGGAAAAATCAATTTAAGACGTAATAAAACAGACGATGAACACTATTAATAGCAATGATTTACCTTTTCAACATAAAACCCAATCTACAAAAGGATGAATAAAGAAAGCATAATGGCTGTTTTTGAATTTTTTATGTTTTGATTCCAAAGTGCTGTAAATTGAAATGTTATATATTCTATTGTAATTGTACAATACTATGTTTTTTTCTACATGCACCTTGGATGAACAAAACTAATTTTAGATTCCTTTTCAATTTGTTCATTTTAATAAATTTATCATTAATTACTGACATGCTCTTAAAGAAAATCTAAAAGTATTTGCTTTCTAAAGAGACTTTTTAGTGTTTTGAACAAATAAAATTTTTTGTTTTCCATCTCCTTTGCTCAACAAAACAGAAATCTGTTTTTAAAAATCTATTAAAACTATGGAAGAATGGGTGCTCACATCAAAAATACTCCAAAGAGAAAACTGACTGTGTGATCTGGTATTATTCTACGTTCCTCTGAATTGAGACTGTGAAATTGGGAGTCTTACATGCCTATGCACTGCAGTCCTATATGTTATGTAGTTCAGCACACATAAACTCTGTCCCACTTCTCAACTGATTGAAGTGTTTCAGTGCATTGACAGTCAGCTTTTTTATAAACTACACCATCTTAAAAATAATGAGATGTCACTATTCACTATTAATGGGTCTGGGAAACGGACAGCCTGACAGAGGAGTTTTAATTGAACTGGGGGCATTCTTCACGTTCTCTCTGACGTCTTTATGTTGGAGGGTCTGTGGGAGTTTTTTATGGTGGATGATCAGATGGGAGTCTACTTTCCTGCTATCAGTCATTGTTCTGTCTGATACCATTTCACCGGCGTAATATGAGAAATGTATACAGTCAGTATTGCAGCTTGTATTTACAAGCATGCATGTTTTATATTCTGGTATTTCCTTACCAGGTCAAGAAAATATGATCATATTACCCCAATTTTACAGTCTCTGCACTGGATTTTTTATGTTTTGATTCCAAAGTGCTGTAAATTGAAATGTTATATATTCTATTGTAATTGTACAATACTATGTTTTTTTCTACATGCACCTTGGATGAACAAAACTAATTTTAGATTCCTTTTCAATTTGTTCATTTTAATAAATTTATCATTAATTACTGACATGCTCTTAAAGAAAATCTAAAAGTATTTGCTTTCTAAAGAGACTTTTTAGTGTTTTGAACAAATAAAATTTTTTGTTTTCCATCTCCTTTGCTCAACAAAACAGAAATCTGTTTTTAAAAATCTATTAAAACTATGGAAGAATGGGTGCTCACATCAAAAATACTCCAAAGAGAAAACTGACTGTGTGATCTGGTATTATTCTACGTTCCTCTGAATTGAGACTGTGAAATTGGGAGTCTTACATGCCTATGCACTGCAGTCCTATATGTTATGTAGTTCAGCACACATAAACTCTGTCCCACTTCTCAACTGATTGAAGTGTTTCAGTGCATTGACAGTCAGCTTTTTTATAAACTACACCATCTTAAAAATAATGAGATGTCACTATTCACTATTAATGGGTCTGGGAAACGGACAGCCTGACAGAGGAGTTTTAATTGAACTGGGGGCATTCTTCACGTTCTCTCTGACGTCTTTATGTTGGAGGGTCTGTGGGAGTTTTTTATGGTGGATGATCAGATGGGAGTCTACTTTCCTGCTATCAGTCATTGTTCTGTCTGATGCCATTTCACCGGCGTAATATGAGAAATGTATACAGTCAGTATTGCAGCTTGTATTTACAAGCATGCATGTTTTATATTCTGGTATTTCTTTACCAGGTCAAGAAAATATGATCATATTACCCCAATTTTACAGTCTCTGCACTGGTATTCTGACATACATATACATCTTAAAGTAAATGGTAAGAACAACCCCGTTGTGCTGTTTTGATGAAATTAATATTTAGGATGAAGGCAACCTGGTTTCCCATATTATCATAGTAAAATTTCAAATCAAACCTGAACCAGACTGTATTTATAGCAGCTTGTTGGGAGATTGAATTCAGTTTATGCTGTTTGCAACACTAAAATGCAACATACGCGACTTAATGACAGGTCATCATGCAAATGGCTGAAGGAAGAGATTGCAATCATACACAGCACATGAATGTAATCTGATCTTTAGTAATCAAGCTGACTGCTCCTGCAGGAATCAATGCAGTGTTATAAATGATGTTGTTCAATACAATTTATGGTATTTGCACACTAAGTATTTTAAGCTTGCAAATATCACATAATTAACAACACACTACAAGAAACAAAGTGCAGTTGCCTATAGCAAATAAAAAAATGAGTAGGCTTAAGTTAATTAACAATCAGTACGTTTTCACATTTCACATAAAACAGCCAATCAGAACACTTATCTCTTGCGCTTGCAATACATGATCTGAAGAGCGTAAAACTCATACATTTTGGCATTTAGACAAATGAGGGGAGCTCCAAAACTAACACTGGATCATACGGCCGGCCGTATCACACGCTGCCCACCTTCATTCATTACCAATATAAAAATAAACCAGAGAGTGTGATCAAAGCAATCTCCACTTCTCCTCTCTTCCTGGCCCAGAAAGGGAACAACTCAGAATTGATTGCTGTTGCTTCTTTTTGTTTGCCTTTGCATGGAACTCTGTTATCTCCTATTAAAAGAGTGTGTGAAGAGATCTCTGTGGACATAAATCACGCAAACAGTCCTCCTTTAGGCAAGCAGAAAAGCAATCAATTACATAAAAGCAGACAGAGAGGAGGAGGGTGACAGGAGGACATGTTCCCTCTCCTCCCTTATTAACATAATTATCCCCTTAATGTTTGTACAATGCTACACAATGGTATTGCTTTTTTTAACCAAAAGTTTTATATAGAAAGAGTCAAATAAGTGGCTTTGGTACTTTATACCCCCTAACTGTGGATGTTTCTTTTTTGAGGTGTCAACAAGGTGTGAAATAAGTATTTGGGAAATGATTGCATTCGTACTGACAAAGTTTTTAGATAGTAAAGAAAGCATGGAAGTAACCTTCAAGTTAAATATTTCAGAGAAATAGATTTGCTACATAAATGGAGAGGTAACTAAAAGACTATTTGGACAATTTCTGGTTGTATCAAAACCTTGTTCATATAATGAACTGCAACTCTGCTAAGAAACCTGTGATTCATCCACTAAAAAACACCAGTTGGTTAAAACAAACTGCAAAAATTTGAGAAAAGTTCTAGCATCATTTGTTTGCACTTGATTTGATATTTGGTTATTAAATGCAAAAATGTTCAGTTTGCCAGAATAATACTGTGCTGGGAACAGAAGTCTTTTCTGCATGCAACTGGCTGCGCTGCTCATTGCAGCTGTGGCATTGCAGACTTTTCAGTGTGATTGTAATGAGATGGAGGTCTGTTCACTGACCTGAGCTCTATGTTTCAGAGCTACACACAGCTGGGGACAGATAAGAAGAAACAGGGGCCTGGCTGGGTCAGTGGCCCTGAGGTCGAGTGGTCACTGAAGTGTGGACACCACACACAACCCACTAACAGACTTAGACACGAACAGATACATAAACACATATCCGCAGAACCCTTTATGCTTTTAAATTGGTTTGAAGAAATTCCCTACCTACTGCGGTTGCAAACTGAAACTTCTTTTTAGTAAAAATATACTGAACATAAAAAAGCTCACCAAAATATTTTGAAAGCTCATCAAATATAAAACAATAATTTATTATTTCTCTCATTTTACAAGACATCAAATTGCATTTCTAACTAATGATTTGTTAAACTGTATTATCTTGCAGTAATACAATGGAGACCTATACAAAAGGCTTTTGTCTAAAACAGACATTAATATCAACAACAATACAAAGAGATTTAGATTTCAATAAATGGCTGCGCTTTGATGCATGTCTAACATAACAGTAGCAGTGTGAAACATGAACTTTAGGAAAAACAGCACCTTTTCTTTAAAATTTGTAAAGCAAAGTTATTTTACCCTGTCTGAAAAGTATATAATAGCATCTGTGTGATGACCATTAAGCTAAATATCTGTTACTTTAATAAGCAATATGTATGCATAAAAAGAACAATACTGCTGACTGTTAGTTACTTGAAATAAAATAAAAATGCTGATGGTTGTGATGCTTTATGGTCTTTGTATTGTTTTCCAAAACCTTTTAAAAAGGCCGAATAGTCATGAATCAGTTACTTAATAGAATATTCAAAACCACAAGCGCAGTATAGAAATGAACAGAGCAAATAAGAAAACATGTTCTCATCACTTGTATAAATCCATTCTACTCAATCTTTGAGGGACTCATTGTAGCTTCTCTTGGCAATTGGCAAAATTCCTTCAGACAAGGCATTCATATTTCTTATTTACAAATGTTGCCGCATTGAACGAGGCAGGATTGTCTACCCCAATCGGTAGTGTCCTATATACAGAACATTACAGAGCCTACACCGTGGTCACTGACAGTAGGGAGTTGTACACTCGTGTCCCATCGGGGGACTTTGTACCATGGGTCAACAGTTCCTGGATAGTCATCCAATTGTCAAAGATTTTCTTGTTCCGCTTCTTCATCATCTTTTTGTGACTCAGTTCAATAATATTGAGCTCCTTCTTGTCTTCAATGCTGCCCACTTGCTCCTTCAGACAGTCCATACGGCTCTGCTTCATAAATTCCCTGCGCTGACGCTGCTCTTTGGCACGTACGGCGTGTTGCTTGCGCTCCTCTTTGCTCCAGTAGCGTCCCATCTTCATCTCGCTGATGGCATCATCGTCTGTAGTCATCCCGCTGCGCTCCTCTCGGATCCGTAGGGCTCGCTCTTTCAGGAGCTTGTCCCGGACAGGCCGCTTGGTAATGTAACGCGTACCATCGCTGCGGATCTTCACTTTCCATTCCATCTTGGGTCCCAAGTCAGCAGAAGCAACGGGGTCCCGGCACATGCTGACTAAGCTCATTTGGCTTTGGGCGTACTCGACTGACTTTTGCTGGATCAGTTGCATGTAGCTTTGGTAGTGCTGGGCATGGGCCGGGATGTGGGCGTGTTTGTAGGGTGACTGGGGCTGGGCATGGCGACCAGCTTTGCGTTCTCGGATTTCAGGCTGGGTTCCAGCCTCAGACTCTTTTGACAAGGTCGGACAACCTCTGTTAGGGCTGCAAGCTTCTTGGACGGGAGACAGCAGAGGTTTGAGAATTCTGCTGGCACCCGAGGTGCCACTACACGCCCCTGCCTCCGCTTGATTTTCATTTCCACGCCGCAAGGAGTTGTCCGGGGAGAGCTCTAGCGTGAGCGGCGTGCTACGGCAACTTTCACCCGTGTTATATGCGCTGGAGCTGTCCTTGTCGGACTTCTCTGGGAGTTCGCTGATGTCCGCTAGCTCATGGCGTCTTGCATCCACACTTGTGTTGTAGTTGCGGAAGCCGCTGTTGTGGAGCATCCAGGACTGTTCACGGCACTGCTCACGCAACTGCTGCATGCGATGCGCTTGGACTATGCTCAGGCACTCAAGCTCAATGCTGCGGAGCTCCTCATTCAGAAGCTCCAGCTCTTTGTCGACACCCTCCTCACCAACGCTGCCCTGTCCGCCACCTACACCACCACTGGGCCAGAACAAGCTCTGCTCTGGGGTACCGCTGCTGCCCACGCTCCGCATCTGGCACTTGAGCTCCAAAAGCTCACGAAACCGCTCGCATTCGTCAGCAGGAAAGTCACCCAAGAAGTCTGCGTCCGCATAGTCTGCAGAAATGAAGGACTCACTGCTGAAGGGGAGGTCGCCACTGCCTAAGGTGTCCTGACTGTAGGTGAGCCTGCCCCGGCTGCCCAGCGTTGTGGAGGCACTGGTCTGGTCGTCTGCAAGATTCTCCTGCTCAGAACTCTCATCGTTACGAGTGCTGTCATCTGTGCGGCCCACTCCACTGTCCTTCTCATGATGGTGGGAGAGCAGCGTGGCAGTGTCTGTTGTACCTCCATCCTCCTCAAGCTTCTTCTAGCACAAAACAAGTCAGGGAACATCACAAAAAGGAGTTAACAATATCCTTAATATACAATGCCAGGTTTATATGACAACTAGATTAAGAGGTAGGCCACTCACAAGCTCACAATTTCACATGTGTATAGGTGTATTGGTGTAAGGGTGTGGGGTCGGATATATGTACAGGCTTTTCCAAAGTTTATTGGAGGATGTTTTTGAAAGCCTAATACTAGATTAAAAGTTTCTAGCTTTGGCATAATGAATACCTATTATAAAAGCAAGCAATTATTCAATACAATTTCAGAGCAGCCATTTGAGATCTGACCACCTCCAAATTGGTTCAATCAGCTGTCAAGAAGCATTGGACCCTGTTAACATGCGTACATTGCACAGTCCACTTCAGATCGGATCACATGAAACAGATGTTAATACCAGGTGCAAATGGGACCTAACTTGCCATGCTTTCTTTTAAACTAAAATCCTGGCTTGACTGCTTTACCTCCTGCTCAGTGACGGATTCGGAAATTATGATTGATGTGTAGGATGTCAAGCCATGACAGGCTGAGCTATGATTGACTGATATGCCTCCTGACGACTCCACGAGTGACTTTCTGATGAATTTGCTGTACCTGCTGGAGCATGCTTGCTGTGAACTGCATGGCCTGATGGTGTTGTTGCTCTAACATATCCATGTGGAGGTCATCCAGGTAGTCGTTTCTGTCATCATCCATCCAGCCCTCATCCAGCTAAAATAACCAGAGAGAAAAGGAGAAAAGCTATCAGCTATCCTTCAAAGTTGGTGAACAGCATGAATGCTGTGTTTGTGGCTTGGGTCTCTCACTTGTATCTCTGGTCGAGCCAATAGCAGGCATACATTTGGGTGTTCTTCACTGGTTAAAAGAGCCACTGCTTCCTCACGGTTCTGGATCTCAAAGCCATTGATCTGAATTGTGGAATAGAGATTTGTTTAGATGTTTAGATGCCTAAATGTGATGGAATAAGACAAATGGCATCAATGACATGCAGCAAACCTGGATGATTCGATCTCCCTCTCGAATTCGTCCATCTTTTGCAGCAATACTGTTCGGATCAATCTGTACAATGAGGAAAATTGTTGACCAACAATACAAGCCCAATAAATTAAATTAATCTAAATTGTAATTTATAATTGAAACCACAAATGTTTTATAGAGCGTACAAAGGACATTATCATGCACAAAAATGGCTATTTTGTGATACAACTCACCTCACTGACATAGATCCCAGTCTCATCTTCATCATCGGTCCTGTAGCACACAGTTAACCCCAGTTTATCCTGGATATTAGTTCTGTATAAATCCACTTCCTGAAAGAAGAGTGTGATATTTTAATGCACAGCACTGACTATAAGTCATTTGTAGTTCGACTTGCCAAACTGTGTAAACACAGCAGCTTAATCATAACAATGTACACAATCTGTTGCCTTGATCTACATGTTTGAATAATTTGCCCAGTTTAAAGTGTGCTGTGACAGAGCTACATGCTGCCATAAACATGTACATGAGCCGAGTCTCCTTCCATCTTTTGTCAACACCTGTAATCTACAAGATACATATGGAGATCACAGCTCTCACAGGGCTGGTATCACAGCAGACCATGAATGAAGCTGTTATTGAGCAATCAAACAGCTCACTGCAAAAACCCGCTGTAATCTAAACCAACCAACAAATGCTCTGCCATCAATCTTAGTCTATGTAAAAACCTCATGAATACATGTTCAGGTAAGGAAATATTACATACAAATATTACATACCATTCAAAATGGTAGGGTCTGTTTAAAAAGTAATAATGTGAATAATAATAATAACGAAGCTGTTATTGAGCAATCAAACAGCTCACTGCAAAAACCCGCTGTAATCTAAACCAACCAACAAATGCTCTGCCATCAATCTTAGTCTATGTAAATAGGCGAACCTCATGAATACATGTTCAGGTAAGGAAATATTACATACAAATATTACATACCATTCAAAATGGTAGGGTCTGTTTAAAAAGTAATAATGTGAATAATAATAATAATAATAATATTGTGTAATAATTAAAAACAACTTTTTTCTATTTTAACCTGTTAACAGTTTTAAAATATAATTTATTCCTGTGATGGCAAATTAGAATTTTCAGCAGCCTTCAGTCTACAGTTAAACTTCAGAAATCAATCTTTTATGCTGATTTGGTGCTTAAGTAACATTTTTATTATTGTTATAGTTGAAGACAGTTGTGCTGGATAATATTTTTGTGATACATTTTTTTATTTAAATAAGCATAAATTCAAGGCAGTACAACCATTACTACATGATTAAATAATATATTATTGTCATTTGAGAATTGAGAATATTTGTTTTGTATTGTGGTAATGAGAATTGGTGATGGAAATGTGCTTAAATTAAAATAAAAATGTCCCAATGTAAAACAACTTAATGGCCCTAAACATAAATCTAAACTGTTTTTAAATATAATAAAAAAATATAATTGCTTATAATTTCCTTTGATTTTGGGGCAAACTATAACATGCTTGATAGTTTTCATGAGATTGACCTAAGCAGTAATTGTCCATAATAAATGTCTCAGACCTTGATCCTTTCTCTGAGCATGGATTTGCTCATGACCACATTGAGGAAGTATTTGATAAGCTGGTTAGCTCATTACATAATATAATTGCAAAATGCCTGCCAACGTTGCGCTACAGTAAGAAAACAGTGCATATTAAGTGCATTTCTACCTCACAGCATCTAACACTCCCTTTCCTTTGTCCTTGAAGTGCAAAAGAGAGTATTAATCAAGGTAAACAAGGCAGGAGGGTGGTGGAGTTGTTGGGCCCCATCCTGGTCATTGATCTCTGTCTGCAGGGCCCTCACTCCCTCCCTCGGGGGGCCAATGAGAGGTCGTCAAGAGTGCTGCGTGCAGAGCATCTGCTGCTATAAGTCTCTGAACTTCATCTCTTTATGGACTCGTTCATGACCCCTCATGACTCACTGCCCACCACTATCATTACAGCGCAATCCGTCTACGCTTATTGTACACTCAGATCCATCATTATCTCTTCACCGATTTATAAGTCAATGACAAAATTAAATAATGATATCCCCGTATAGCATCTGTTCAAGGGACCAGGGCTAAAAAGGCTACTTGATGTCAGTACAGCTGATCACTTTAGTGCCTGTGTCAGGTTATGGATGGTGGGGTTGGTCAATTCACCGAAACATCAGTGGAGACCGCTTGCATCAGGCCTGGCGTCAGCATGTCTTAATTCACGTTTCAGGGATGACGGAAGATAGAATAAAGAGATTCTGTGTGGCATTACCTCATATTCCAGCTCTTCTCTTTCTATCTCATGCTGCATGCCCTCCAGGAAATCACTGGGGTCGAAGTATTCATGAGCAGGAGAGTGTCTAGAAAACATAAAACAAAACCATATCTTACCATAAAGAACAATATTAAAGAGGGACTATGCTTAACAAATGAACACTGTAGATCAGAGGTCTGATTAATAAATATGTTCTATGAATGTTACCAGTTTGGCTGAACTGCCCATTTCATCGCATCTTACATGCTTTATGAGGGATTTTACTCTTATAACTGCTGGAATATGTGCGTTTCTTGTTTATGACAGAATAACTATATGATAAATGACAGCAATATTCAATAAATCATATTATTAATAAAATTGAAAATCTGCAGATAAAAATTTAAATATAATAAATATAATACATATTAATAAAATAGCAATTTCAGACCAAATAAACAAATAGTTTGAGGCGTAGTTTGATGACGCCGTGACTGAGTGTGGAATCATGGGAGTTGTCGTCTTCATCCCCACAGCCAATGCAATCTGACGGGACTCAGGCAGAAATCATGTTTATGGATGAGCTAATGATTTATTAACATAGTAGAATGAAGCAGGGTGAGGCTGAAAGCCGTCGAAGCGAAACGAGGCTGCTGAACGAGCGTGACACACGGCTCGAAAGCAGCGGAGCTTTTATTATGCCACAGTCGACCGCTTCCGCTCCTTCCGGTCGTGAGTATGTGGGCGCTGTTTTATCATACTAGATACATTTGAAAGTTCTGTTATAATGCTACTCTGTGTGGTCGTCACTGGTCTAATAAAACGCACAACATATTAAAGCGTCTTTGGTGTTTCCATGTTTTCTACAAAACAAAACCGGAAATCGAGCGGTTATGACGTCATTGGCAGGCGACACAATGACACTATGTACACTGTCTGTGTCACTAGTTAAAATTGCTTATTTCTCTGGATTTAAACATTCTTCGAAACATTTGGGATAATGTAAGTACACAAGTCAGCAAAATATATAACACTGTTCTAGTGGTTTTTGGATATTTTAATAAAAAAATCTTACATATTGTGCCTTTAAGGTATAAACAAGCATCTGCAGAAATTACATATTAAAAAAAGCTTAATTTTAGTGTGTAAGGAAATAAATTAAATTCTTCTCTCTTGGTTACAAAGTTCCTGTCAGTAACGTGTGAGAGACAAACCCCCGAGGACACATGCAGTGAGATATGATATTGTGTGAGGGGAAAATGTAAATCCAAATAAATGAAAGCAACTTAATTTCATCTTGTGCCCTGGGCCAAAACTTTGTTAGTCTGACAAGTATATTAATGTTTTGTTGGGCTGGTAGAGAAACTTTTGAATTATGTGCAATGCCATGTAACTGCTAGATCTTCAATATGTATTTAACACTCTCTCGGCCAGCACCATCTTCACTAGTTATGTGTCAATCATAACTGAAATCTGTGATATGCATTGTGATTGGTCCAGGGAGCCATCACTCACCCCTCTGGCAGCAGGTACTGCTCAAGCACATTCACAGTCGGGGAGGACGTAGGCAGCTTGCTGAGGGCCATGATATGCTGGAAGGTGATGTCCGTCTGGGTGCTGATTTCCACTACCTGCGCTTCCCCACTTGGGCCTGTAGGTTTGGGCCTGGGAGCCCGGCGTAGCACCTGGACCATAATGGGCTCTTTAGCCATACGGAAGGCCTCCACTGCCTGGTCATGCGTCGCCTTTGACAAGTCCTTTCCATTGACCTGTTGAAACAGACAAACATAACAACATTAACATTAAAAATGGTATTAGCAATTATTGTGTGTGCAATTGTGCATATAACTGAGCAGACAAAAACTACTCCACTGTAAACAGTAAAGCTGTACCGAGATAACAAATCCATTGAAATTGAAAACCAAGGGAGCAAAGCATTACAAAACAACCATTACAACAGAACAAAACATCTGTAGTGCCTCTCGCTGCTTTCGGGGGTCAAAGCTAGACTCAGCAAAACAACAACATAAATTAGAAAGCGCTCTATTGCTAATTAATCAGGGACATTAAACAAACCGAACTGGGGGAAATGTATCTAGCTAAGTAATTTGAAGACGAGGGCCTCCCTGGAAGATGATGTGGGCGCTGTATATGAGGAAATGAATGAGAGCTTCAGGGCCGAAGCCACCAATCAAGAGCAGCACTCTGCTGATGAGGGCTAAAAGAAATGAGGAAGAAGAGGTTCAAAGCAATCTTTTAGTGCAGAGAACCAAGGCCAGGTGGGGTCCGAGCTGAACGCATAAAGGAACATTTTAAAACGGATTTGTACAGCACTTAGAACTGCAATTGTTGCTACTCTTACAAAAAAGTAATATGGATGTAACACAGTGATGCTTTGATATATACCATTACCATATTTTTTATCATCACTGATGCAGATCTATAGAGAACAGGGTGACACAATAATAAATAAATAAATGCACTGTATATAACATATAAATTAAAACAAATCATTTGCTTAAATTAAACGAACACATGTCCCAAAAGCACAATCATTGTCAAACGATGTCCAAATAATTTTTATTGTTGGTGTATTGCATAAATTATTTGTAAAAAAAAAAATTCAATACAAAGGTTCTGGTTAGCGTGACTGCTAACAGGGTGTTTGACCTTGGGTGAACCGTCTCTCTTATCTTAGAGCTTGTAGAGTTTTTCCCCATGTGCTCATCTCAACAAACACAGCATTCCCCATTTGTTAATTTGTTATTTCCAGACGAAAGACAGCTTTGATAGGATCCATGCTTGAGGCATTCACATCGACTTATGCAAACCATACACATACACACAAACACACACACACACGCACAAACACACACACACACACACACACACACACACAGGCTTACTGTAGTAAGGGTGTGATGAAATTCATAGAAAAAACACAAGAAGCTGGGTGATGCAACACTTGAGAATACACAAACACCTTATTAGTGCACACAAATATCCAAATGCGTGTACACATATATTTACATACAAATGCTGAAAATAATAGTTTAGCGATTCATTTTCTGAGCAGCACTGATGGTTTTCTCGAGTTATATGCCATATTTTTATCAAACATTTCCACACCTTTATCACAGAATCAAACCTCTCACACAGCTTTTAGAAATGTATTCACTGAAATCCTATATAATTCTATATTTTCTTCATAAAAAAAATAAATCACTATATCTATAGAGTCTAATTCACAAGCTGCTGGATCCCATTCTCGGATTTCCAAACAGGCAGGATCGGAGCACTTCAGCTGTGAGAGAGAATATGTTAACTAATAACCAAGAGAATTAAAACTAATCCCAGCCTGAGGGATAACTGGAACATTCGATATGAATCCAAATTCTGCAACTTTCAAACCGAAACAAAGATTCACCATCTTTAATAAATGAACACTGAGGAAGCCTTTTAGAGAGTTTGCCAAATCGTTATTCAAAATTAACTACCATGGTGAATTAATATTAGTACCACGGTATATTTCAAAGTACCACAGTATACATCGGATATCATTGCACATGTCCAAAACAATATGCTAGTACCTGGCCCAGTAGTATTTTTGTAAATTAAAGGGAAAAGTAAATGCTTTTATAAGGGAATACCATGAAACTATCATAGAGCTTGTCCTAAAACATGGTATTAGCATGGTACTTGAATAATATACGGTGTTTCCATCTTCATGTACAAAAACACACACTTACAAAACCATAATGTGACAGTGACATGGTATTAACATTTACATCTATTAAATAAATAAATCTGTATTTAATATACCGGTATAACTGAATAAAAATTGGTATGGTACTCAAATGTCCTTCAGACAATCACTGCATTACCATGGCAAGTGTCCAAAACCATGGTATTACCGCGGTACTCTGAAGGTACTGCTTATAAAATCACGGAAGTCCAATAATATTTATCCAAAGACCATGAAATACCAAGGTATATTTTGTACGTTTTCTAAAACTGACTTCACTTAACATGACAGTTTTTCTTTTATTTTCTTTATTTGTATCTTTTAACTCTCTCTATCTAACTCCTTGTATTCAATTCTGCAAAGATTTTCATTTCCTCTCTCTTTCGGTCAGCTAGGTCAATAACACAATCATCCCTTTCTGGTGTGTCTGTCTGGTTCTCAGTAGGACTTAAGTGCATAGGAATCCCTCTCCTCCTCGTAGCCCATGACCCCGAGACAAAGCCTCAACCCAGGAAACGTTCTGCCTCACTGCCTCTCAAGCAAGGAGGAGGGAGGGAAGCGGGACCCCCATTCACACAGCTCACCTCTGACACATCTCACTGAGGAGTACACACAGTTCTGTGCAAACTGAGCCTCTTCACCATATGTTTAACACAGAGCCACTGGAACGGCCATTCACAGCTGACACGTTCTTCCATTAGACATCTATTGACTGAGTCAATGTACAGAAAAAATATTGATAAACACACAATATGAAATATCAAAATCCAGTCACTTCAATAGGAATCCACTCCATGAGAGAATTATCAGTAATAATTATTTTAATGATATAGAGTAATAATTGTTTTAAAGGGTTAGTTCACCCAAAAATGAAAATTCTGTCATTAATTACGAGAATACTTTTTGTACGCAAAGCAAACAAAAATAACGACTTTATTCAAGAATTCGTCTCCTATATTTTGGAGAATATCCACTGAACGTAAACAGCATATGCTATTCTGTGTCAGCTGGGTCACACGGATTCGTTGTTTTCGTTCAAATCAAAGCGTAAACAACGTAGAAAACTAATCCGCGTGACGCATGTGACACAGAATAGCATACGCTGTTTGCGTTCAGTGGATACTCTCCAAAATGGCACCACGGTGACGCGGAGGAGACGAATTGTTGAATAAAGTCGTTATTTTTGTTTTCTTTTGCACACAAAAAGTATTATCGTAGCTTCGTAAAATTACGGTTGAACCCCTGATGCCATGTGGATTATTTTACCGATCTCCTTGTTACCTTTCTGGACCTTGATCGTGGTAATTACATTGCTGTCTATAGGAGGGTCAGAAAGCTCTCAGAATTCATCAAAAATATCTTAATATGTGTTCCGAAGATCGGAACTTACGGGTTTAGAACGTCATGAGGGTGAGTAATTAATGTCAGCATTTTCATTTTTGGGTGAACTATCCCTTTAATATATTTTAAAATGTAATTTATTCTTATGATGGCAAAGCTGAATTTTCAGCAGTCATCCAGTCTTCAGTATCATAAAATCCTTCAGAAATCATTCGAATATGCTGATTTGGTGCTCAAGAAACATTACTTATAATTATCAATGTTGAAGACAGTGCTGCTTAAAATTTCTGTGGAAACATAAACACACGGTCTTGCTCTTAATCTAGATCTGGGTCTTGGTTTATGAACTTTAACAAGACTGCCCCATTTATTTTTAATGTACTTAATGTGATACTCACCTCAATCACAAGTTAGCACGCTATCTTGACCACTACAGATCACTTGCAAGAACTACGAGTTTAAGAACAACAACATAAAAAACAAGCATCTTTCAAACTTGACAGATGAAGTTTAAGCTTAAGGCTTTATTCCCAGAACATTCTCACTATGTGTGAGTCCCGTCTAGAGACTCAATTCCTCTTTTTCTTCCATACATAACAGTCCTGAAGAAAAAAAGGGCTGCAATTTGGCAGGAATGGATATGGTCTTTCGATTTGTATGTATGTGTTATTTCATTCAGAATCAGGAACCCTCCTTACAGCTCTGACTTGAAACACAGCAACCTTTATACACTACGGCATGCCGTCTCAGTGTGGATTAAGCAGCAAACAGAGGGAAACTAATGCCTCAGATAAGCATGGACGCCTGCTAAAAGACGCCGCTGTTTACTTGCTCTTAATCCTGTTTAAGCATGAGACCTTCTGTTATCCACAGTGGATCAATAGTGGGAGGCTAAATCACTTCCTTCAAGCTTCCTCTGTCCTTGCTTTCCTCCTATAATGAGTTGTCCCTCACTTTCCATTTGAGGAAAGTAGTTTCCCACACTCTACCACATAAAAACATGCATTTCTTTATCTTACTAGCAGCTTTTGAGGTTATAACCAGGCCCACACAAGTACAGCGCTCATAGAACTCTGTAGAGTTACACAGAATTTGAACAAGCCATATTTTGGGTATTCAAACTTTAATATGCTTGCAGAAGTATGCACATTTTCCTACCAAAAACAGGGCAAAACTGTGAAAAGTCTGTAGATTCCATCTGGGCCTGGTCCTAACATGGTCTGGTAAACATGAAATGAATTCATAAGGAAAAATACAGTAAAAAGTATAAAAGTGGTTTGTTTCAGCATACAAAGTAAGTGAGAATAAAAAGTAGTGAGAACTTCAGATCCATCAGCCAGGCTCTCTGTGGCACCTGCAGGGACTCATCATCTTTCAAGTGAATTAGGCCTATTGTTAAAGAGTACACCTGTTAAAAATTAGCTATTGCCTCTAAAAAACACTTTCACAGTTGCTTAGTTTACATTCATTCTTAAATTTGCGCTTGTCCAAGATTAAACAGAGTTAAATCTCTGTTTATGTAAGAAACATGTAACCCAATATGTTATTGGTGAGGAAAATTTTATAATAAATTAAAATATAAAAATTTGTCCCACTCAGTGTCTATGGAGGGTACAACTAAGGCTTGAAGTAATTTTATTCTATTTGCATAAAATGAAACTGTTACACCTTGTATCCCTTTTTTACGGTAAGTTGTAGTGGTATAGAACAATGGTAACAAATAAAAAGTAACTAACTAACTAACGAACTAACTAACTAAATATAAAATACAATAACTATAAAATACAATAAATATAAGATAAAATTAAATTAAATATAAAATTAAATAAAATAAATATAGAAATAAAATAAAATAAAATAAAATAAAATAAAATAAAATAAAATAAAATAAAATAAAATAAAATAAAATAAAATAAAATAAAATAAACCCTGTGATGGACTGGCCATCCATCCACTGTTTTCCCTCCCTAAAGCATCACCACGACCCTATAGGAATAAGGAATAAAATGGATGGTTAAAATTAATTAAATACATAAAAATTTTTTATATAATGCAGGCAAATGAGATGTATGCAAATATTTGACCTCAAACACACTAATTTTTCCAGTCACATGTTCCAGGCCTATTAGTTACTAATCATATATTTGACAAATGATGACATACTATATAAAAATCTGAGTAAAATCACAGCAAAGACAGCTACCGCTGGAAATGCTGACAATGCTGTCTTCACACACTTGCACAAAAGCCTTTAGCACCCATGAATGTTTAAAGCAGTTCTTTAAGACACAACAGCTCAATATTTTAAAGTGAGCTGCACAGCAAGCGGTATTTAACCATATAAGAGCGTTCATTCTGAATATAAATGAGATATAATAGGTCCATCAACAGCATTCAAAATCAGCCAACAGCTCTAGCCTAGCAAATTCAAACTTCTCTGTTAGCATGTTTTATTCATGATTCAGCATGGACACCAGGGAAGCATGTCACCATTCACCCCCCCAACATGCATACACTCGATTTTATGCTGTTCAATTGTGTCTTATCACATCCTAAAGAATAACAAGCCTCTGGAGTAGAAACGTCTCTGATGGAAATGCTAATAAATGATTTAGCTTCTCAGAATTGGGTCTATTAATATAAATGATTCATAATCAAGTCATCGCTTTGGCTAGAATGGATAAAGACTGGCATGCTTTGCTTTTAGTATTTCCTTGTATGTAATTATGAAACAGACAGCAAAAACAGTTGACCCCTATCATTAGACAGAACAAATGGCAGACGTAACAAAGAAAAACAAAGACAGTTGGGACACTTAATCTGGTATTATTTCATTTTAATTGCGGAGAATCTGATGCATCTGTGCAAATAAAGCTGTCCATAAAAACGCGCCGGCACACCTGTGTTTGTCTATCACATCTGCGCCAGACTTATGGAGGCTAATGACAAAACAATGCTGATCTATTCATATTCTCCACTGAGCCGCTCATGGACAACAGTGATCTATGTATCATGTCACTGCATTAAAAAAAGAAAAAAGAGAGAGAAAGAAAAAAGAAATCCCAGAATGCATTGGGACAAGCTTAGTGGAACACAAAACAAATAAATAAATCAAAGATTGTGAATGGAGCCAAAAGAAAGTATACATATAATATATACAATAGTATATATTATGTTCATAAGTATATTGCATTCGCTTAACAACTAGTGCTAACGGCAAACTCTAGTACACTCTTTATGATCTTATCAGTGTTTTTGCCTTGTTTACATCCTTAAAACAAGATTTACATGTTACTGTGTAAGACAACAGTTTTGATGGAATATACAGCATCTTGTTTATCTTAATTATTCTTACCCCGTTGCCAAAAAGTTTGTCATGGTTTAAGCATAATCTTCACTAAAATTTGTGCATAAGAGAAAACAGTTTTCCAATAGAGAAAATACATATAATTTAACAAAAGTATAAACATTTAAAAGGAATAGTTCACCTAGAAATGAAAACTAATTAGTTACAAGTCCACATTGACTTCCATAGTATTAGTTACTAATCATATATTTGACAAATGATGACATACTATATAAAAATCTGAGTAAAATCACAGCAAAGACAGCTACCGCTGGAAATGCTGACAATGCTGTCTTCACACACTTGCACAAAAGCCTTTAGCACCCATGAATGTTTAAAGCAGTTCTTTAAGACACAACAGCTCAATATTTTAAAGTGAGCTGCACAGCAAGCGGTATTTAACCACTATAAGAGCGTTCATTCTGAATATAAATGAGATATAATAGGTCCATCAACAGCATTCAAAATCAGCCAACAGCTCTAGCCTAGCAAATTCAAACTTCTCTGTTAGCATGTTTTATTCATGATTCAGCATGGACACCAGGGAAGCATGTCACCATTCACCCCCCCAACATGCATACACTCGATTTTATGCTGTTCAATTGTGTCTTATCACATCCTAAAGAATAACAAGCCTCTGGAGTAGAAACGTCTCTGATGGAAATGCTAATAAATGATTTAGCTTCTCAGAATTGGGTCTATTAATATAAATGATTCATAATCAAGTCATCGCTTTGGCTAGAATGGATAAAGACTGGCATGCTTTGCTTTTAGTATTTCCTTGTATGTAATTATGAAACAGACAGCAAAAACAGTTGACCCCTATCATTAGACAGAACAAATGGCAGACGTAACAAAGAAAAACAAAGACAGTTGGGACACTTAATCTGGTATTATTTCATTTTAATTGCGGAGAATCTGATGCATCTGTGCAAATAAAGCTGTCCATAAAAACGCGCCGGCACACCTGTGTTTGTCTATCACATCTGCGCCAGACTTATGGAGGCTAATGACAAAACAATGCTGATCTATTCATATTCTCCACTGAGCCGCTCATGGACAACAGTGATCTATGTATCATGTCACTGCATTAAAAAACGAAAAAAGAGAGAGAAAGAAAAAAGAAATCCCAGAATGCATTGGGACAAGCTTAGTGGAACACAAAACAAATAAATAAATCAAAGATTGTGAATGGAGCCAAAAGAAAGTATACATATAATATATACAATAGTATATATTATGTTCATAAGTATATTGCATTCGCTTAACAACTAGTGCTAACGGCAAACTCTAGTACACTCTTTATGATCTTATCAGTGTTTTTGCCTTGTTTACATCCTTAAAACAAGATTTACATGTTACTGTGTAAGACAACAGTTTTGATGGAATATACAGCATCTTGTTTATCTTAATTATTCTTACCCCGTTGACAAAAAGTTTGTCATGGTTTAAGCATAATCTTCACTAAAATTTGTGCATAAGAGAAAACAGTTTTCCAATAGAGAAAATACATATAATTTAACAAAAGTATAAACATTTAAAAGGAATAGTTCACCTAAAAATGAAAACTAATTAGTTACAAGTCCACATTGACTTCCATAGTATTATCCCCCCCCCCCAATACAGGTTTGGAACAACTCGAGGTTGAGTAAATGATGACTGAATTTTAATTTTTTGAGTGAACTATCTCTTTAATCTTAAGTATATGGTGTAAATTGGACATGCATATTTTTGCTGCAAAATGAGAAATTATTGATTAAAAAAAATCACTCATCCATGATGTTACATTTCAGTTAAGATACTGTCTTAAAAGGCAGCTTCATATGCAGCCAGTAGACAAGGCAGGTCACTGGGTTTTCAAACGGAACTTCTGCTTTGTCTGGACACTATGCTTCTCTGTGCTCAATATGTTTTGTCTGTACCTTATCATGTTTAGTCGACTGGGTCTATGAGCAGCTTAAACAATTGTCTTTACTTTGCTACGGTAAATCAATATTGTGTCTACAGCACTGTCAATGACATGTCAATATTGACATGTTATGTCTGTATTTCATCTGTCCATTTGTCTCATTCCATCTGTATCATGTCGCTTTGTGTATGTCTTTGTCATGTTCTGTGCTTTGTCTACCCATCACTAGCAGTGGATGAGAGTGTTAGAGCGTCAGTCTGCAGACTGGAGGGTAGCGAGCTCTCCCGAATGACTGCCGGCCACCTGCTACAGCATGAAGCAGCTGTGGAGGCGCTGTGGGGAGGACCTGTCCCTGATTAAGCTAACTAGACTGCGCTCAGTCGATTTCCCAACAGTAATGCGCAAACCATTTGTTTTTGCATCCTATCACTGTAAAGACTAATTAGGGGAAGAGGTAGATAGCAAGAATGATTGTGAGTGTGGCAGCAGTTTGGAAAAGGCGACGCAACTAAACGGCACAAAAATATTACAAATATGAGCAGCAAATCTTCTGCACCAGAATTTTTCAGGTCTGATGCCAATTTTTGCCATTCTCTGAAAATACCTGATTGGTGGTTGATAGTTAGTTACTGAGGTACATAAAAAAAAAGATTTTATTATATATATTACATGCATTATGCAATTATATATATATAGAGACCGGTGCCATGGCCATTACAGGCCACTTCTAGTGAGACCGGAGCCACGGAGCTGTCAAACACAGTCTCCACCAGTCGGCCAACATGGGCCCATCAGGGACAAAGGAGACTAAATCTCCACATGGTGCATACATTTTGTGCTTTGAAGCACAGAGTTCAGCACAGTTAGAGAGAGATCAAGTTTACTCAGGGATGGTGAGGCATGCTCACTGTGTCCTCTCTCCATTCTAATTATCTTAACTAAAGGGGAAAATGACCTTCTCTTGACCTGTAGCTTTACAGGGACTAATTCTCTTTTCCTGTGAGCGGTTTTGTTAAATGGGGCTACTACATTGAAATCAATAGACCAGCTAAACCACTGATTTTAAACACAGGATTTTGGCAAATTTTGCCAGAATGCGACACAAAAGCACAGTGGAAGCTAAGCTGCTCTTCCACAATGAATGTTTGGCACTAAAAAAAAAATTAAACAAATCACTACCATTCAAATGTTTGGGGTTGGTAAGATTTTTAATGTTTTTTACATTTTGCTGACCAAGACTGCCTTTACTTGATCAAAAGTACTAATATTCTACAGCTACAGTACTAATATTCTTATTTGGTGCCTAAAAAAGTCTTATGATCAATGCCTTCCGGCCTAATGTTTTTGTGGAAACTGTGATAATTGTTTTTTCTGGATTTTTTGATGTCTAGAAAGTTCAAAAGAACATTTAATTTAAATGAGAACATTATGTCTTTGCTGTCAATTTTGATCAATTTATTGTGTCCATGCTGAATAAAAGGTTTAATTTCCTTCCGAAAAAGACAGAGCATCATAAAATACTCTGGCATGAGTTCCTTCATTGCACCACTCCATATTGAAACATGAAATAATGCAAAGGCCAAAAACAATGACAATAAAATACAGCAACCACAAATGAATGACTCGGATGAACTGATTATTTTGAATGAATTGGTAGATCGCACAAATCAGTTTTGAATTCGTATTATCAAGTTCAGAGTGGTTCTTGACCTTCTCACTGAATCTATTACTTTCAGTAGTAATAAATGGCACTTTAATTCACAAGTTGGGCTGCCAATTTAATCACAAATATCCACATGTGCTGTGAAAAGTCACATGTAGATAAAAACATGAAGATCTTAACCTATTGAATTGAGGTGGTACTCCTCCTATGATATCAAAATTCGAATAGCATGATTAAATGCGCTAATTTCATGTATTATAGTTATATTATAGTTATATGTATTGTGTCCTGGAGCACATGGACCTGTGAAAACATTTCTGTGTGCCCATGAATCTCTAGGTGAGTGTGTTCATGTGAGGAGGCGGCATCCCTCTGTATCAGTCAGCCTCTGGGGAGCTCTAAAAGAGAGCGAGGGACAGCAAGAGACAGAGAGAAGGGGTAGAAGCAGTGCCAGACACCCTAATGAAGAGAATCTGTGTGTATTATCTGGGGACCGGCCCGGTCGGAAGCCTGATCCCCTGTATGTGCCATCCAATGAATGACAGACCTCCAGCTCTCCCCAATAATGCATCATTTTCAGTTTTAAATCCCCAAGACCAATATCAATCCACTGCAATAATGTAATTCCATACAACACGAGTGTATTTACGCACATGCTTAGAGAGGTCAGCTGGACACACGGGTAAGCGGGCGCCTGGGAAAGGATGAGCCAACAGATCACTTTCACACTTCAAACGAGTCTTTCATTCTATTCATTAAAGCCCTGCGACATCCTGCCGCCACTCACAGGCATTAATTGTGAGTGACCCCGACACCAGCCAAAAGCACTCTGAACATTACACCACGAAACAACAAACCCCTCTACCGCATACTTCTCCAGGCACCTACTGTCTGTGTGAGCCGGACCGATCGGACATCACAAAGACTCCATTATCTATCTGTGGTATCTAAATCTGCGCTATACATGAACAATATGCTTTCCCATCACAATTGTTGATTTTATAATACTATCTACTAATACACAGACATAATATACTCTATAATAATCCACAATACAATAACATACAGAATATATACATGATACAATTGAATGATGTCAGTCTGTTAGTGGTTGCTGCACTTTCTGAACAATTTCTATGACTTGCCATGATTTAAAAAAATAATTTTCCTGGAAACTGCAAAAACCATTTAATTATAAATCACACTCACAAAGAGTAATTTTTAACCACAGAAATACATTAGAATTAAGAACAATTTATATTTACATTGTCTATAAACATTTTCATGCATGAAAAAAGCACTTTTGAAATATCCTGAAATTCTCAAAATAAAATAAAATGTTTGTAATTTAGTCTGCAATACAAATTTGTGTAACTACAGCATCATAAATAATAATAATAATAATAGCATTGATTATAATCTTTAATAATACATAAGTATTAATTTAATATGTAAATAAAGTATATAAAATCAAAATAATAATATTCATAATGCATAATATTCATAATACATATGCTTTTCATTGTGTAATTGTTGTTGTAAAAACTGAACAATAATTAACAAATTAGTTTTGCACAACAGTTGACAAACATTTTAAACATAAGGAATGAAGTGTTAGGAACAAAAGAACACATGCCATGGTGGTGTTTTCAGCAGGGATGGCTTTTCGCTTCTGAAATCACTCTGTTTAAAACTTGTTTTATTGGTAAAAGTCAACTGCTCATGCTTAATTTTGGCAATGTCACATTGTCTCATTCAGCACAGATGAATGGTGTCTCTCTTGGATGTATTAGCCCAGACAAAAATGGTTCAAACAACTGCATCATCTGCAATCCCCACAGAAAACACAGCATTTTCAAAGCTTCTCAGATGACATACCAATACCACGCAAGGTGTGATGAATGCCATTTCATGGATGCCAAATCTTTTCTTAGACATGCAATGACCCAGCTTCGAGTAACTGGCAAAATTAGAGCGGCTTTAGAGAAACCAGCATGGTTCACTTTACTAACAGCCTGCCAATCAAAAGTAATTGACAGCAGCATGACAGATGCAGTTGGATGGAGGAGTGGGTTGGATAAAGAGCTTATATGATGGGCCCAAAATGTCTTTGTCTCTTTTCTTGTTTCATTCAGTTTTTTTCCCCCAACAGAGTGATTTGAAAAAGGCAGATGCTTCCTTCGAAGCCCAACATCGGCTGTTGGGTTGTTAACAAACAGAGACCATTTACTGTTGTAGTGCACACAGAAATACACAGATATATACACTCGACCCTTAGTGGGGAAAAAAAGCTTTTAGTCCCGCTTTCACACAGTCTGTACGATCAAAGCAGAGTCTTTCTCAATAGCGACTGCACTGTCATCAACAGCTAATGCAGAGAAACAGCAAACATAGTGAAAAGAGAAGACGAAGTGGCCACTCATTAGGTTTACTGAAAGCATCCTTCATACACCATACAAACATGAGGTATGCATCCCTTAGTAGGTGAGGAAGTGCTAACAATGTGGTCGTACAATCTCTACAGATGCATTCATGCCAAGAAATAGTGATTCCTTCCATCACAAATGTAATAAATTAACATCTTTTAGTTTGTGTGAGCTTTTCAAATCAACAAAAAGCTCTCGCACTGGAACAATTAATGGATAATTTATGCTGATAACTGTCAAAATCTGTGATAATGTGTTCACATTTGCATAAATATATGTACAAGCATGTTTTTGGCTGTGTTTTTAGAGGCCCCTACTGGTTTTCATCTATAGCCTCCCAGCGATATTGTGTCAGACATCCTAAAGCCACAAGTGTCGGGATCACAAAGCCCACAGGAAATTAAATCAGAGCTGACAACAATGTCTGACAAAAGAGCTGAAGACACACTGCTCACAAGGACACAGTTCATACATGCTGCATGACATGGCACAAGTAGAAACAATTTTACAATGTTGCACGTATTAAAACTCGAAACGCATTACTTCTGACTATCAAAATATTGATATTTTTAATTATTGAGAGGTTTTTCCCTCTCAAAAATCTACTTTCTACAAACCACCAGTATAGCTTCAAAACGTATTAAACCAAATACAAAAGCAGCATTGATGTTTACATATGGCTCAATTCTAGCCATGCCAAATACATGGCTAGCTATAAACACACAACAATGACAATCAGCCTCAGAATGGAAAAGTTAGTTGTTTTAATGAGAGAAGAGGGACTGAGATCCGTCCACACATCAACCCTGTAACATGATCGTTCATAAACTATCTGTCACAATATAAGCTATCCCAACAACAGTCTCATAGCTCAAGACTACGGACCAGACTATTTGGGACCACAATGCCACGACATCACTCTCCAAAATTAGCATTCTGTCTGAAATCACTTTCATAAATATGATACAGCATTACAATGGATTAAGCAGCAATTCTGAACACTACAACGACTAAGAGTTTTTATAGATAACTGCAAATTATTGATAATCAACAATATATATATATATATATATATATATATATATATATATATATATATATATATATATATTTTTTTTTTTTTTGAG
>NW_015505445.1:781414-787256 GCF_001515645.1 Sinocyclocheilus grahami | reverse complement strand
AAAAATATATATATATATATATATATATATATATATATATATATATTGTTTTTTTAGTTGAGATCAATTCCAATGAACAGCTTCCTGTGAGAAAATAAAAAAAGAGAACAGTTACCTGGCATACTTCATATAGCAGTTTGTATTGCTCTTGAGGCTTCTGTAGAGTACAAACTCTGCACCCCATCATGGACAGATCCCACCATCTAGTCTTTCTCTTGGAGGAGAGCAGGAACTCAGTGCGCTCCCTCCCTCTGTTTCTCTCTCTTTCTTGCTCTGTCACATGTGGAGATGCCCTCTTGACCATACACCTTGTCTTTTCTCTTCCTCCTCCTTCTTCAGTGTTTCTCACTTCCTTTATTCTGGAAGCTTTACACAAGCTCTGCAGGATGAACTATCATTCAGTATGAGTGTGAGCATAAAGGTCTGAGTCAGTCCCCCTCTCTGGATCTGTCTGCTTACACCAGCAACACTCTCCTACTTATGCACACCCACTTATGCATATTAAGCATGGCCTCATTGCATATTCATTAGGTGGCTGTCTTACAGTGCTGCTGTGGGTACATGGTGACTTGGGTGCATTTCAGTCTGCTGAGGATGAATTCATTACTCTTTCCACCTGATGTGTAAACACAAGAGCATTATGCCAACAACAGTGACTGTCGAATGGGGTCTGATAATTATGCAAATTGCAATAATTTGTGACAAGTCATTCAAATAATTGTTAATGCAACAGAAGAGGTTTTCTTTTCTCCACTAATACTGAAGGATAATTGAATCTTAAAGAATTATAAAAACAATGAGCAGAGCGAACAATCAGTTTCGTCTTTATTTCGCTGACATTTGGTATACAGCATGCATAAGGACAAAAGAATAATCGGAGCAATCCTTGGGGCTTTTTCTCCGCTAATAAGTGGGCTGACAGCCAAGCAAACAATTCTACAGACCGAACGTTTATTTTTTCACCTCATGGACCAGGCCGAGGTGACTGATGCAAAACGACACTGTGCTCTTGGTTCCCCGCTAATGCGTGAGTTGCCCTTTACGGCACCATAGCTGACAATAGGGCAGTGCAGACTTGGCATCGGCCATGTCCACCACTGTGGTGCCACTCAACCAACCAAACATAAGTGCCAATTAGAAGGATGTCGAACCATGCTGGGGCAGTGTTCCTTATTCACGCAAGGGGAACTATAATACAATTTCATATACTAATGGGTAATTTTGCAAATCACTGTACAACAGGTTGCTAGTAGGCGATCTTACTCAACCAATGTAATGGATCATTTGCATGAAGTGAAACTCAACTCGAATTTATCACTAATTTTACCTCAGATCACCAATTCTGGCTGGAAATGAATAACTGCTGACAGTGTGCCCCTTTTACATACACATTTAACAACACAAACCGGTCATAAAATAACTAAAAATAAATATATAAATTAATTCCAATAATTATTTTCAAGTTACGGTCAAAAGCTGATAAATGGCAGATATTAAAATAATTCTAACAAATCGATCAATTCAAATAAAATCAATCAATTTAAATGATAAAGTATTATAAAGTATTTCATTTATAAAGATTTCATTTTGTGATTAAATTAATGTTTTTTTTTTAATGTAAAGTTATGAAACTCTAGATGGCGCAGGCCGATAGGTTCTAACTCAATCTTACATAATGACATCATTCTTCACGTGGCGCAGCTGATTGGTTCTTTTTGTATCAGCAGCCAATGAGCTTGCTGTTCAAACATTCAAATACTCGGCTAGTGCTCACTATAGCAGTTGCAGCACGCTTCAGAAACCCTCCACCTGTATAGATCTGCTACGAGGTGATTTTGTGTATGTTTTATATGGGGTTGTCTAATATATGATAAATGTGCAGCAGCTGTATTTCTTACATGCTCACAGCAGCATGTCATGGATGTACTGGCAGTTGCAAGCCTTGGTACTTGCTCTGCAGCAGCAGATCTATTCCGCCAAGACCAAACACATTGACATTGCCATGTATATTACCATGCTAAACTCACAGAGAGTTGTCATGGCAGAACTACATTTCAATAGATTAATAGATTACATAAATATAATCTAAATGTGTAAACAATTAAATATCCAATATCATCTAACATCGGCCAATGTATTGTGCATCGCGAGTGGAAATACAACTTACATGTCAACTAAACAACAAGAGTTGATATCAATGGATATTTCAAATACCAGTCAAACAAAATAGAGCATGTTATTTCTTTGTCGCATGACAGCTGAATGTCTGTCTACATTCCATACGCATCTTTGTGTTTTCATAAACACGTTTTGCACTCCAAAGATATCAACGGAATGCTAATGGCTTGTCTTGTTGTATACTCAGAGTTATCAGATGAGAAAATATTATTTCAGATGTGTGTTTAAGCTGCCTCTTCCCTGTATGAGCTGTCATCTCATTGACCGGGAATGTGTCATCAGGAAGCAGCACAGGAAGTTAGCTGGCATGGACCATCCTTTCCTACCAGCCTCTGTGAGAAAGGCTATGATGAGAACTAAACCGTATTTGTATGTATATGCTAAATCTGATGGCAGAGGAGGGATTTCCTCAGACCAGATGTTTCCATATGATATATAACTGTCCCAGTTTCCTGCCGATTCCCAGTTCAACTCCATAGGATCATTCCTCTTCCAATGTTCACATCATTCCTGGACCGTCCTGTTGTCCTCTCTCTATGTAAGCATGATCCCTTCCCGGCATCTCTGATTTTGAAATGATTGACAGCCATGAACGTTTGAGATCAAATTATGTTATCAGAGCTCCTGGAGAAATCAAAGGACGGCAAGAGGCATCATGCAAAGCAGATGATGTGGGTCTGGTTTATTTGAAGACATGGTATCATAATTTGGATGTTTTTCTTTCTTTTCATCATCTTCAGTTCCTAGAGGTATTGTTTGGTCTTGATAGGAGAGTGTATGTGTGTATGGATTAGCCTCTGACCTGTTTAAGGCTGAAATGATCGAAGAGATTTACAGACCCTCGACTGATCTAACCTCCAGCAAGAAGATTACAATACAGGCACGACTCTCATGCATTCAAGCTTTATAAACACTTGCACAGAAATAAACAGAATAACAATTATAATAAAAAGAATGACAATAAAAGTAATAATATTTTATTTTTAATAAATTTTACTATTTTGTTTTTAATTGTTTTTAGAATTTTTTTTATTTTTAAATATACTCTTCGATCATCCTAATAAAAAAAAAAAATTTGCTTGAACTTTTCCTTAATCCCTAATCTGAATGATGTCTGAAACTTTGTATTACGAACACTCCCTGTGTTTACTTGGCTTTATGTCGAATCGCATGTTGCATTCGTCAATTGTAAGTCGCTTTGGATAAAAGCCTCTGCTAAATGAATAAATGTACATTTAGTTAACACAAGTACAAATTTTGCTTCACTTCTTTTATTCTCAGTGCACTACATTAAGATGCAAATTTCAATAAATTCATAATTAAAATTTTTATTGTCAACAAAACTGCTTTATTAATCATGATTCATTACTCAAATCTACTGACCACCCAACCACGAACAAATTAATATGTTGTAAACATATTTGTCATGGTAATGATTTGTTGTTGAGCCAATAGTGTATCTCGCCTCCTTTCCTGGGAAACTAATGTTTTCCCCAGACTATTGATCATTAAATTCTGGAACAATAAAAAAAGAAAGAAAAAAAAGGAAAGAAAGGGAAAGAAAAAGACAAAAGAAAACGATTAAAAAAAATGTCTATTAGAGAAAGTACTAGGACTCCTGTTGCCTGAGCCAAACAAAAGAAGCAGCCCAAGTCACAGATAATGATGTTTCTTGGGGTGTCACGAGCCACATGGGAGGTGGAGGAAGGGCCAGAGAGGAGGTGAGCTGGCAGGAGGGGGGTGGCGGCTACATCATCCCCACTTTAATTAAGACAACATCAGCGCTGGGAGAGCAGTGTCCTCCTGCTCTGGGTCTAAGCTCTGATGTAAACATTCATATTCATCGCCTGTTCTTCCAGATGTCTTGCTGTGGCCCCTTTCGACCGGTTTAACAGTTGTCTCTGTTGATGTCTTAACAGCCACAATAGGGGGCCGAGGAGATCTCAGTAGCATGAATTCTTTGTTGAAAACAACACTTTGAATCCAAATCTAAGGAGCTACTTGCATTCATTTCAGGCTGAATTTCACATGGTTAATTCAGCCCATATAGCATAATGGAGACTTTTTTCAAATACTCAAAAATGCATACTAGACAATACATTTCCCAGTTACCAAACAAGTTTATAATTTCAAGCCTTGACACCCATTACACAGGCTTTAAAAAGAAGAAAAAAGGCAAATTAAACACCAACAACATAATGCTGTATTAAACAAACAACAACAATTTGGATCGATCTATCTACATACATAAACACACACACACACATTTTATATATATATATATAACATATATATATATATGTACAAAATACTATAGAACCACTGATCTATAACAGAGATTTATTATTACATAGATCAATCTATAGAACTCATTATAATCAGTGATGCGGTCTACACTGCATGCGGCGCGACACGACAAATCCCCAACAGTAAACTGCTGCCGCGTTCTATTTATGAAGTGCTGACACAAATTTCAAATGATTTTCAACGGTCGCTTTGTCGCGCCCAGTGTAGACAGACTTTAGCTGATGCGGCACGGCGCGACACGACAACTGTCGCGTTCGGTGTAGACATGGTGTAACGGTCGCCTGTTACATCCTTCAGTACATAAAATTTCACTTACCACATAAACAGAGTAAGGAGAGATGACTGAGGACGATAGCGAATGATTTGCAGATCCTCAGTACCACTGACAAACATATAATCTTGTAAAATGGGTGGCAAGTACTGCCGCTCCATAGTATAAACAGAGTATGTGCGATCGCGAATCTTGAAAGTGAAAGGGAAACTAAAAGCGTTCGTGCCAGTTTCAATGCCAGGTATAATAGTGGCTCCCTGATGTCGAAATATATTAATTATATAACTGCGAGGAAAAATATTGAAATATATATTTTCAGGGGGACGTATTTATTCCCTTTAGGGGTTCCGCCTACACGTCATTTTCTTTCCGAACACTGTATTGGGATATGGGGGGAATGGGGGGGAATCACGATGCCGGCTCAACATCGTGATGTCTATCAGCCATCGACGATGGACTATGGCATAGTCTATCGGCCCAACCCTAATATACAGTGGGGCAAAAAAGTATTTAGTCAGCCACCAATTGTGCAAGTTCTCCCACTTAAAAAGATGAGAGAGGCCTGTAATTTTCATCATAGGTATACCTCAACTATGAGAGACAAAATGAGAAAAAAAAATCCAGAAAATCACATTGTAGGATTTTTAAAGAATTAATTGGTAAATTCCTCGGTAAAATAAGTATTTGGTCACCTACAAACAAGCAAGATTTCTGGCTCTCACAGACCTGTAAGTTCTTCTTTAAGAGGCTCCTCTGTCCTCCACTCGTTACCTGTATTAATGGCATCTGTTTGAACTCATTATCAGTATAAAAGACACCTGTCCACAACCTCAAACAGTCACACTCCAAACTCCACCATGGCCAAGACCAAAGAGCTGTCAAAGAACACCAGAAACAAAATTGTAGACCTGCACCAGGCTGGGAAGACTGAATCTGCAATAGATAAGCAGCTTGGTGTGAAGAAATCAACTGTGGGAGCAATTATTAGAAAATAGAAGACATACAAGACCACTGATAATCTCCCTCGATCTGGGGCTCCACGCAAGATCTCACCCCGTGGGGTCAAAATGATCACAAGAACTGTAA
>NW_015505445.1:753145-780328 GCF_001515645.1 Sinocyclocheilus grahami | reverse complement strand
GTGCTGACACAAATTTCAAATGATTTTCAACGGTCGCTTTGTCGCGCCCAGTGTAGACAGACTTTAGCTGATGCGGCACGGCGCGACACGACAACTGTCGCGTTCGGTGTAGACATGGTGTAACGGTCGCCTGTTACATCCTTCAGTACATAAAATTTCACTTACCACATAAACAGAGTAAGGAGAGATGACTGAGGACGATAGCGAATGATTTGCAGATCCTCAGTACCACTGACAAACATATAATCTTGTAAAATGGGTGGCAAGTACTGCCGCTCCATAGTATAAACAGAGTATGTGCGATCGCGAATCTTGAAAGTGAAAGGGAAACTAAAAGCGTTCGTGCCAGTTTCAATGCCAGGTATAATAGTGGCTCCCTGATGTCGAAATATATTAATTATATAACTGCGAGGAAAAATATTGAAATATATATTTTCAGGGGGACGTATTTATTCCCTTTAGGGGTTCCGCCTACACGTCATTTTCTTTCCGAACACTGTATTGGGATATGGGGGGAATGGGGGGGAATCACGATGCCGGCTCAACATCGTGATGTCTATCAGCCATCGACGATGGACTATGGCATAGTCTATCGGCCCAACCCTAATATACAGTGGGGCAAAAAAGTATTTAGTCAGCCACCAATTGTGCAAGTTCTCCCACTTAAAAAGATGAGAGAGGCCTGTAATTTTCATCATAAAGAACACATTTTCACTTATAATTTGTCTTAAATCACATTGTTAAAAAAAATCGTGAGTAAATCGTATCGTGAAATCAGTATCGAGAATTGTGAGTTGAGTGAATTATATATGTGTGTGTGTGTGTGTGTGTGCATGTATACACACACGTATGTAATCAGCCATTACATTATTTTCCATTACATTATTTGATCAGTTTTTTTTTTATTAAACACATGAATTGTAATCAGTTGTTGTTGCATTCTTTTATTTTTATTTATTTATTTTTTATGACACTTAATATGAAATGAACTCTGCAGTGTTTTCCTCTGAAGGAGAAATGATCTTGAAAGCAAAGACACATGGGCAATAATTGCATTCGGTTGCACACAGATTTCAACATACAAACCTCAATAACTACCAGAAAGTGACTAAATCAATAACATGAGCATAAATAAGTGCAAATAAGCATAAAAAAAGCAAAACATTTATTTAACAGTAACCATGTAGCTTATTCATGATGTAATGCAGGCTGGGAACTTTCAAAGCCTTAACAAATTAGCAACAAAGTTCAATATGTAATTGTTCACACTCTGTTAGGCTATTGGGGGAAATATAATTGGTCTACATGGGTTTTTACATGCATTGGATTCAAAGTAATTCATATCTTTTAAACTCAAAAAGTCTAATAAACTAATTTGAAACACCCGTTGTTTCTCAGGGACCGTACATGACAAGCTGTATCTCCTGCACCTTGTGCTGTAGATCAGAGTTCAGTCCAGGTTTGGTTGGGAGTTAATGGAGCCATGCCCTGGCATTTCTGATGCACCGCTAGGCTAAATGTCACACTATCACTCTCTCTATCGGACAGTTTAAGCTCTGCAAGGAAGAGAGAAAGAGATTCAAAGGTGCTCATCACACTTTTATAGCAGGGTAGAGTTTAAAGAGCAAGAGACTGTTAGACATGGTGGGGGAGGAGAGGACACTGCAGTGATGGACAGACACCAGATGATGAGGGGAAACTCTGGGAGCATTTTTAACAGTCTCTGAAAGTTTGAATGACATAAGCTTGTGTTTCAATCATGCAGAATATTCAGCTACAAAAGCAATACGTGGAATGAGAGATAACAGTCAGCTGTTCATTATTGCAAAAACACAAAAAATATAAAATTTAAAATAATATGACATTGAACGGATACTTCCACCCCTCAAAGCCTTCATGTCATGTTTATGTATATATGTACATGCATATGTGCAATAAATGTAACTCCAAAAATTCATACAAATGTTTGTTGAAAAACAGTGGCATGCAATGCAAAACTGATTCTTGCTGATGTTTCTATCACAAGTAACATTAGCAATGAGAGAGCGAGAGAGAGAGACAGAGAGAATGCAAATCCTGTCTTCAGAAACCATCAAGAAATCGCACAAACATGGCCACAAAAGCACACACCTGAAACTATTAGACACCAGCAACCATTTGGAAGGATTTTTCTAGTGACAAAGCCAGAAAAAGTCCTAAAATGGGGCCGAGGACTCATAGTAAATGAACAACTGATAGTGAAAAGCTGTCAGACTCCACGCTGAGAGGATAAAAACGGATTTAGATGTGAATAAATTGGCAGAGGTGATGACAGAGGTGGGTCTTAACTGAGGTAAGTTCATTCTCAGCCTCTGACTGGCACATCTAATGTGTCTTCAGCCCTGGCTGGGTTCCAGTGAGCAGTCATCTGCCCTCGCCGGTACAAAGCGGAATTAACGACTATAATAAGGGCATTAAAATCAGGGCCTAACCTTTGCCACAATAAAACCTCCTCACTCGCAAACCCAAGCCTAATAAAACAATATTTACGGCTCATTATCTAAATGTCATGACATTCCTTTACGGAGCTAACTCCCAGTGCTTGTCACCACCACTATTAGACGGGATATTAAAAGGTTTCATATTCAGCCCGTGGCTCTTAATGCGATGAGAGCACATTTTATCAAGCATTTTACAAAAGCACAGCTGCTTCTCGATCAGTTTTGCTCTGTTTTAGAGTCACTTAATCTGATTATACGGCAGAATCAACAATGCCTGATCTTAAATTAGTACAAACATGATTTGGACCTGTAGTTGTCGAATGAGGCGATTTACAAATTTAGACCTTGGTGTGCCAATCAGGGGGGTCCTCATTAGAGAGAATTTGCTATCTGAATCATTTAGCCTATGCAAAGTAACTTACAAATATTCAAAAACACAAGGAGCCATCGATCATAGTTGAAATATCGCAAACAGGACAGCTGGGGCCATTAAGGTTACACACAAACCTTGTCAACATCTGAACAAGACCAGTCAGAGATGATTAGATGGAAAACAAAGAAGATGAAAATAATCAGTTTAGTCTTCCAAGCATTTATGCAATGTAAGCCGATCAGGGAATTTCTAGGAGATACGTCCTCTACTACAGGCTTTAGAGATTATCTCTGACACACCCTGTACATTTCTACTCTGATTACTTATTTATAGGATTTAAATATATATATATATATATATATATATATATATATATACACAAAAAACAAAAAACTGTTCTGTTGAAATATGCAGAAAATGTGCATTTATATTCATTTGTCTGTCTATGCTGAAAGCTAAAATGTGCACATGCATGACGATCACAGCCACTCTGAACATATCATATTAAATGTTATAACTGCTCTTAAATGCACCAACATTTGCATCAGATCACTTTGTGCCATCACACTTCCTGCCTGTTTGTCTCCAGACAATACAATCTTGTTAGCGAGATGTTTTAAATTGGATAACATGTCAAAGTATAATAAGATAACAATCAAAGTGCAATTTATCAAATCTTCACCTCGGATTTGCCTCTCTGTATTGAAAAAACGTCGTCTTGGGGTTCAGACTGCAGTCTCTAATCATTTTAGCACACATGAAAAATTCATTTGTAACAACTAAATGTCTAATTTTCCAAAAGGTTATCCAATCTTATATTAACTTCTTAAGAACATGCATGAAAAAGGTTCTGGTTGACTCATGCATGGAAGGATTTCTGTCGAGTCAAATGTATCATTTTTGTTAAAAAACATATTCAGATTAAACAGCCTTATTCAGGCATGTGCACACATAGACATCAAAGAGGGCTTGAGCACCTGCCCTTTTTCTTCCTTGAGAGAAAGTGCTCTTTTTTCTGGGGATTTTATTTATTTATTTTTTTTAAATAAATGAATAGGATATATGTATATCATAGACTGTATGTGCGCGTGTGTGTGTTTCTGTTTGCGCACAGCTTTCCCTGTCAAACAAATAAAAATCTAAATATCAGGTTGGGTCGGGAAATGTTGAGACTCTGTCGTGTTCCAATGCCTTTCACCCCTCCGCGTCTCCGTGCAGCACAACAGTGTAGCACACATTGATCGGCACATGCACATCACAGACAGAGAGCGGCAGAAGTGAAGCCCTCCCTCTCTTTCCAGTTGTGTTTGTCTTGAGGTGTGGAGGTGAGTGGTGATGAACAACACACTAAGCCACATGTGCCTCAAATTTACAGCTAATTATCCAAAAGACAAAAGGCAAGTATAGTTAATTTGTCTTGCTAACATCCATGACTCAGCTACCATGTAAGTTAGCTAAATAGCTAAGGCAATAGGAAGTCTAGTAGGTTAGACCAGTGAGCGTTCTTTCACTACATGATTCAGTTTATTAAAATGCATTTAGACTGATCACAAAATTCAAGATATGGGGGCAGAAATATATATATATATATATAATTTCATATAGTTAATCAGTATCACGTGAAGACTGATGTTTTTTTTTTTACCAAAAAGCAGCATGATTACAAATGTGATATTGATTTTATACAGCAGTTCAATAAACAAGAATTTAATATTAAGACACTTACGTTTTAGACACAATATTGACTGTTTTTGCTCAATTTCGGCAACAAATATAATTCCAATTTGCGTTTCTAAGCAACATGGGTGTTTTGTACCTGAATGAATCAACCGTTTAAATGATTCGGTTCAGTTGCAATGACTGACTTATTAACAGTGACTTGCTGCCATCTACTGGCGGTTTTAATTTCATATTTAAAGTATCTTTTCATTTAAAAAATAAATAAATTTAAATATCAGTATTCAACATTTTATGTTTAAAATATCAAAACGGTATTAATGCATTTGTAACTGCAGAGTAAAACATTAATGTCATGCATTAAACAGTGTGTAAATGCATCTAAATGCCACTTCTAATGCAGCTTCTGTGTTTTCTCTGCAGTGCAGATTAATTTTGTCAATACTGATCTCATTTGCTTGGTAACAGCCCAAATGACTTATTCTAATTGACTGATTCAATTTAAGAATTTGACTGAAAAGATGATGCACACTTTTAGAAAAAAGGGCTTTATGAAGGTAAAAAAAAATCAATTTAAACTTATTGGAAAAGATTAATTTCTATCACTGCTGTGAACTGAACACCACACAGAATATAATTATTTTTTCAGCTGTCTGCTGTCCACGGTAGTCCTTAAGATATCAGCACAATAACACACTCAGCAAAATATTGTCTAATTACCGTTATCGATAAAATCCCAGAAAATATTTAGATATTTTTTTTTGTCAATATCGCACACCCCTAATATATTTAATGTTTTGTTTAGAAAATAATTAAAATAAATTTAAGTGCCCTTTTTTCCACTTGAGCCCCTGCCCCTCAAAATGTCTGTGCACGTCCCTGGCCTTATTATTACACCAATGCTAATGATGCAAAACTGTGTGTGGTAAGAACTAACAAGTGCCTTGAAGACGGTTTTCAAAAGCAGAAGAACAGCGACAAATGCTAATCAAGACTGTCATTTGGGAGCTTTTGAGTGTATTTGTTGTTTCTTTCAAATGTCTTTAAGAGAGAACCACCAGCCACAAAGAGACGGTTTCCCCATTAGCGAACGCCGCAGTGTTCCCTTACTCCGGGGTTATTAGCGTCGCTCTAATTCCCTAAGAGCTGTTGTCCCCACTCAGCCACCGCGAGCTGCCTGTTTGCTTGAAGATAATTTTACCCTAGTCTTCCCGTAGCCCCATTTCAAGGACTGAGAATGGGGGGAAAATGGTTGCCTGAGGCTTTTAAAAAAGACCCCAGGTCCTATAATTTTCATCCAATTCCAACTTAATTTGTGCCGAAGTACTCTGCAAATGCTGTCATTATGGCATACAATACTATGGAGTGAGCAAAAGAGAGAGAGTGTTCTGCAAATAGAAAACTGAGCATCTCAACCAATGTCTCAACCAATATGTGCCACACAACTGCCAAAACGCAAAAAGTTCAATGCCTAAAGGGAGACAAAACCATACTGTCTGTGTGCTACCAGACTGATACACCTCCTAATGAGTGTGTTAAGGCATTAAACTAGTTAGATGGGATAGTTTATAGTTTTTATACTGTCTGAGAAATCACAGGGAGCAGTTTATGTCAAATTCTGGTATATGGACACTTGTCACTTGTATGAAACTCCTCTAATAAACACCTGAGAAGAGGGCAGACATTTTCCTCAAGACTGACTAGAATCTAGCTGTTAAATAATGAGCAACAAAAGACACAAGAGGGAGGAGACGATTCTATTAATTACATTGTTATTTTTATATTATTTTATTTTACACTTACAAATGTGATTTTTCGAAGTTGTACATACAAATATTGGAGCATGTTACTTGCCATTTCTCTGTAATAAACTGAAATATAATAGCAATTTCTGAGTACATGTATATTCTGTGTGTGCGCGTGTATGCATCTATCTATCTATCTATCTATCTATCTATCTATCTATCTATCTATCTATCTATCTATCTATCTATCTATCTATCTATATGCACAGCAGTGTGTGTGTAAATTCCACTTAAAATGACTTAATTTTATTAGATTTTATAATAATTTCTTACATATAAAGTATTAATAACAAGGTAATGTATTATAATATTTAACATTATTTAATGTTAATTAAATAACATCATATTAAAGGATAATGATAAATAAAATCTATTATTATCATCGAATAGCATTATCTATCTATCTATCTATCTATCTATATGCACAGCAGTGTGTGTGTAAATTCCACTTAAAATGACTTAATTTTATTAGATTTTATAATAATTTCTTACATATAAAGTATTAATAACAAGGTAATGTATTATAATATTTAACATTATTTAATGTTAATTAAATAACATCATATTAAAGGATAATGATAAATAAAATCTATTATTATCATCGAATAGCATTATTTTAAGTTAATTTCTAAATTACTGGATTTTGCTGTTTTTTTCCTAGTATATAGTTGCAATTTTGCTATTGTCAGTGCAACTTTTTTTAACTAATATAAAACACACTAAAATTGAAACATGGACTTCAACACTGAAAGAAAAAAAAACATTTACCCACAAGCCATCAGGTTTATGCCTGAACCCCATACTCACGTAACCCAGGCTCTCTGTAATATTAATCACTGCTTCTCTCTCTGACTTTGCCTTCTCTAATGGAGTCATATTCAGTGAGGCATATCCTCTCTCTCCTGACTGCTTTTTCTGTCACATTTTTTCAATTACTATTGAACTCACAAAGAGAACCAGTGCCATAATTCAATAAGGACACAAAGGGAAGAGGGCAGGAGGAGCCCCCTTCATTGTCACCGTAACGGGTGAGTGACAGTGGCCGTTCTGCATCTTTCTCCCAGAAACCATAACAATGAATTCTAACTTTGTACCCGCCATTCAAATGTTGACACCGGGACCTTGCAGAGCATTCAGGGGTTGTGTTATATGTGAGGGTGTGTGTAGATGTGTGATGGGGCAGAGAGAAAGGGTCTTCAACAGTGGCCCTCTAAAACAGCCACCTTTTAAAAAAAGACACACACCAGGCAGCTGATCCACAGCTCTGGTGGTTCGAGAGTCAGACTTGTAACCCAAAGGTCATGGGTTCGAGTCTCAGTACCGGCAGGGATTGTAGGTGGGGGGAGTGAATGATCACCGCTCTCTTCCACCCTCAATACCACGACTGAGATGAGACCCTTGAGCAAGGCAATAAAACCCACAACTGCTCCCCGGGCACCACGACAAAAATGGCTGCCCACTGCTCCGGGTATGTGTTCACGGTGTGTGTGTGTCTTCACTACTCACTGCTGTGTGTGCACTTGGATGGGTAAAATGCAGAGCACACAATCTTAGTATGGAACACCATACTTGGCTACACGTCACATCACTTTTCACTTTCAAAATGAGGCAAATACAATAATTGCTACATAACAGTAAACATATTTCTTGCTAAATTGCCCAAATCAAATTTGCTCCTACATGTATATTCAGTTACAGGGTGCATTTATGAATTAAATCAGTAAACCAATTCTTTAACTCAGAATGTAATGCGCAGAAATAAACCACAGTGTGCAAGCAGAACTGGCTTAAGGTGGTATCCAGATTTATATGGTCAAATAACTGATCGAATTTGGTCCTTTATGGTCATTAGCTGGTCTAAACTGGTTGATCAGCAAGATCACCAGCAGGTGGACTTTCAATCTCGATGAATTGGTTGGAGCCAGTATCACTTTGGACATTAAAAGGCAGCTTAAATCATGGTCTGATTTTTCCAGCAGAAGTACGAATGGTGCATGAATATAACTAAAATGTAGATACCTCATACCTCAATGAACAAGCAAACAAAACATGCATCTATTCATACAATGCATTTTATTATCCATAAATTAGACTAGTCAGAACTAAACTAGAGGTGGTTCAGTGAATATGGCATCCATTATATTAATAATTTAGAAAGGATATTGTGTGTTTATAATCTCCTAAACCAACCGATTCACTTGCTTCATCAAATTCTCTCATCCTCGCTTCATTATTTTTTCTCGTTCTCACTCAGTTGGGAGTGAGGAGTGCTATTTTGTTCAGTAGTATTAGTGTCTCAAGGACGATGGAGATTCATTATCCACAACTCCACTTTGATGTTTCTTCACAGCTCACCAAACACCAGCACCCTAATGAGGCAAACAGGTGAGCGGGGATCTTCACACACACACACACACACACACATGCTTCTTGTGGGGGAAAAAAAGACAAACCTCTTCCAACCAAGGTGAATCATCATGGATGTGAATATGTTGAGAGTGTGAAAAAGGTGAGAGAGGGGGGGGGGAATGTTTGTGTGTGAAAAAAGAGTGGAAAGTTGAGTGTCCGGGAGTCTAGAGCAAACTGAGAATCTGTGCAAATAGTTCCAACAAGAGAGCAAATCCCAGACATAGCAAGACAAAAAGAAAGAGAGTAGGTGGAGGAGGTATACTGTTTGCTTGCTACATTCAACAGCATCTCATAAATCTTCCCTGAACTCATCACAACACACACACAGCACTCCTTGGGAAGTCTCTGTTATTCCCTGTTCTCCCATGCGATTCCCTCTTTATCTTCAGTGAAGGTTCTTTCTTTACCTGTCTCTAAGTCTGTGATCTTCTGTCTTTCTCACACTCTTTCTTTCCATGCTCTTCTGTTTTGCTTTCTCTCCTCACTAGGAAGATTTTTCTCATCTCTACCCACTCCACTCCCTCTGAATCTTTCTCAGATTTCATTCTCATGGACCCCCTCTGAGTCCATCTGGACATACACTGTGTGTGTGTGTGCGTGTGCGTGCATGTGTGGCGATACCACAGTAATTGTTTGGGAGGTTATTACGAGTGTTTAAAAAAGCGAACTGTACCATACTTTGTGGAAAAAATGGCAAAAAAGTCAAATTAGCAAGCGTAAGTACAAATTTAAAGTCCTATCTCTTTTAAATACTCATTAAACTCAAATACTTAATTTAAAAAAGGTACAAATGTAAGGTTTTATCTTTTGTAAACACTAAAGTAAAATAAAATAAAATATTAAGTTACTAAAATTACGATACCACAGTAATTGTTTGGGAGGTTATTACGAGTGTTTAAAAAAGCGAACTGTACCATACTTCGTAAAAAAATGGCAAAAAAGTCAAATTAGCAAGCGTAAGTACAAATTTAAAGTCCTATCTCTTTTAAATACTCATTAAACTCAAATACTTAATTTAAAAAAGGTACAAATGTAAGGTTTTATCTTTTGTAAACACTAAAGTAAAATAAAATAAAATATTAAGTTACTAAAATTAGATTTATGGACAAGCTTTTTTTAAATTTTTGCAAAGATTACATTTTTTTGTTTCAATATGATTATTCAAGCAAGAATCAGTCATTAAATCATAATTCAGGTATAGAAATATCCCCGAAATACAATAAAATCTGCAAAGAAGGAGTGCTCTGAGTGTTTGAGGTTTCTGGAAAATAATTTGCACTGACTTGTCCACTAGAGGGGTCTCCTCTCCTCCCGTCTAATTCACCTCCAGTGCAATGGTTGAATCCAGCTGGCCCCGAAGGCAGGGCAAACAATCTCATTCACAACCTCATTCCCTCAGTCTCTTGAAAACAAGACATTGTAACAGGTCAACAGAGACCTGCTTCAACAGACAACAGCCCAACTTAAGCGACAAAGCACATTTTTCAGTGAGCACATAAATATTTTACAGTAACGGCACACCTGGCACCTAACAGCCTGTAAATCCTCACGCAATTTTTTTTCAATATGATTATTCAAGCAAGAATCAGTCATTAAATCATAATTCAGGTATAGAAATATCCCCGAAATACAATAAAATCTGCAAAGAAGGAGTGCTCTGAGTGTTTGAGGTTTCTGGAAAATAATTTTCACTGACTTGTCCACTAGAGGGATCTCCTCTCCTCCCATCTAATTCACCTCCAGTGCAATGGTTGAATCCAGCTGGCCCCGAAGGCAGGGCAAACAATCTCATTCACAACCTCATTCCCTCAGTCTCTTGAAAACAAGACATTGTAACAGGTCAACAGAGACCTGCTTCAACAGACAACAGCCCAACTTAAGCGACAAAGCACATTTTTCAGTGAGCACATAAATATTTTACAGTAACGGCACACCTGGCACCTAACAGCCTGTAAATCCTCACGCTCTGACAGAAACAGTTGTGTAATGTAGAGTTGGGTGCGCTTTGCTGGAAAATACACATGGTACAATGTAATATTTGCCACCATATTGCTTAAACTAACAGTGTTTGTGTTTTGGCATAGATGAGGCAAAAAGACCTGAATGAAGCATGAGCATTTTTGATTGAAGCTTCACTTTTGTTCAGAAAGAGACGGCTGTGTTCAATGATACACAAATTCTTTGAGCATTTTAAGACTTGAACCCAGACACAAACTTGAATGGAAAAAGTATGTGAAAAAAAATATTAACATCAAACAATCTTAATAAAAGACTTACATTTCTGTTTATTCTACATAAAACAGTAAAATGGCTTCAGATCACTTGGAAAAGACTTGACTAGGCAATGGTATAGATTATTATTTAGACTACTGTTTAAAAGTTTGGGGTTTGAAAGATGTGTATTGTTTTTTAAAGAAATATCTCTTTCTCATCAAGGCTGCATTTATTTGATTTATAATACAGTAAAAACAGTAATGTTGTGAAATTGTATATATTACTTAATTATATAATATATATATTAATACATAAATATATATTTAAAATGTAATTTTTTCCTGTGAAGGCAAAGCTGAACTTTCAGCAGCCATTACACTCCAGTCTTCAGTTTCACATGATCCTTCAGAAATCTTTCTAATAACTAGAGCCCGACCTATATGGGTTTTTCGGGGGCCGATACCGATATTAGGGAGTAAAAAAAATATATTGATATATCGGCCGATATTCTTTGTGTATATTATAGTACAGTACCAGTCAAAAGTTTGGACACTTTCCCATTCGAGGGTCCAAACATTTGACTGGTACTATATATAGAATACAGTATATACATAAACAGAATATATATACACATAAACACATTTTTTGCAATGATCACTCAAATGTGGTGATCAAACACTTATAATGAAGTGACAAAGATACGTAATGGAGGCAGGGCATTTAACAATTTAACAATAAACGTTATTATCCAAAATGAGTCTGACATCAGTGCACTGAACAGTAAAGTTGAAGTTTATTCAACTTTCATTCAATTCAATTCCATTCAACTTTATTCCTTTGAAGTTTATTTCACTTCAGAACATTCATTCACGGATTTGCGCTACTGTCTTCACACACAGATGGAACTTACTAGAGAAGTGTGAAGTGTTACATAATATACATCTGTAAATAAATACAATATAAATTCACGTATCGCGCACTTTTAATGCCCTTTGATTGTAACGTGTACGTTCCCTTGGAACTGGAATCATGGCGGAATTTCATGTGAAGTCCACTTCGCGGGGCACTTACGGTCGAATAAGACAATGTTTGAATGCTGCTGCCTGAACAAGAGACCTCCTTACTGAAGTGAAAGTGTTGACTGGTGTCACTATGTCGTGAACGCGACGGCGAATTCGCACCAAATTCGGGGGATCCCTTCAGCTCGAGGAGCCCTCTCGAACGCCACCCTCTGCGCGTCGGTAGCCCCCCGGGATCACTTGATCGGTCGGCGCCGGACAGCGAATTTAACCACCCGTAATTCCCGAACCCCGGGGGCTATCGATGCAGGGGTGGGTCTCATTCGAAAGCAGGGCTCTAGACGTACACTTGATTCGCGTTCGAGAGGGTTCCTCGAGCTGAAGAGATCCCCCGAATTTGGTGCGGATTCGCCGCGCCATTACTGAGATATGGCCGTTCAAAGTTTCAATGGTTTTCCACAGACTTAAGCTTTAAAGCATTTCATCCAGGTCGCCAGTAGCAAACAGTGAAGCACGCTCTGCTGGACAAACTAAGTAATTACACCATTTCAAACATTTTATCCGTGTTATATGTTCTGTAAAAAAAATGTTCATATCGGCGGCATATTCGCCGATACCGATATATCGGTGACAGGCTAATATCGGCCGAAAATATCGGCAAAACGATATATCGGTCGGGCTCTACTAATAACATCTCTTTATCATCAATGTTGACAAAATTTGTGCTGCTTAATGTATTTTTGTGGAAACATACTTATTTTTTTCAAAATGCTTTGATGAATAGAAAGTTCAATAGAACAGCATTTACTTGAAATGGAAGTCTTTTATAATCATTGTAAATGTTTTTATTGTAAATTGATTAATTTAATGCCTTCTTGAAAAAAATATTATTTGTTTTCAATAATAAATGATAAATTAATATAAATATTAAAATACTTCATTATAAATATATCCAAGACACATGAGAGACTACAAGAGTATAAGATGTTCAAGCTTATATTTCCGTTTATTTCAGGTTTATTACATTCTTACGACTTAGCCAACTAAAGACAGGAAGCACCTGGGTGCAGGGGCTCTAGCAGGAGTGCAGCTGGAACGTTTGTGTGTATGTGTACAGTTACCCAGCCATGCCACGCCACACAAACATCTCTCTCCATCATGCAACACAGAGACACCTCTGTCTCCAATGGAGCTTAGCACATGCAGAGCAGTTTGTGAGTTGTGAGCGTGTGTATCCATGAGAGCTAGAAAACACATTTTTTTAAAAATCTAATTTTCCTTCATCTTTTGAAGAGTTTGAAGTACTATGAAACATACTGTACTACAAAAACTGGGTAAGAGTTCAAAACCTTCTAGCCAATGAAGAAAGACCATTTTATTGAAGCCAAGTTGCAAAAACATCTCAGTACGATGTCACGACATGAAAATATTTACATGTCCAAAACCTATTCAGTGTTCAAAAACCTGGCCTGCATAGTCATTGTATTTATTAAAGAGATAGTTCACACAGAACTGATGATTCTGTCATCATTTACTCACCAAACCTGAATGAATTAGGTCTGTGAAACACAAAAGAAGATATTTTGAAAAATGTTGGTAACCAAATCGAGACTTTTCTAAAAAATATCTTCTTTTATGTTCTATAGAAAGAAGTCATACAGTTTTGCCACAACATAAGGGCAAGTAAATAACAGAATTTTCATTTTTGTGTGAACTATTCCTTTAAGGAAGAAGTGGGACAGAGACTATTATTTGTAAATACGAGATACAAGTAAAATGAGAGAAGTCCAACAAAGATGTGCTCTCAAGTCTCATTCACGCTTACATTCATTTCAGAACATTCAGGCACATCAGTCACAACACATCAGAACCAATGTTATTTCAGACACCATGTTTAAATATGTACTAACAAAATTTGAGAGCTACAGAGGGGAAGCTTTCAGCAAACTATGATTTAAGGAAGTAATTTGTCCAAAAATACTTCAAATATAGGGCATAAGCCTCTCACATAGCCAAAGTAAGCGTCAAAAGACTTTGTTTTTGTTTGTTTTCTAATTACTTAGAAATAATAAATTATTGCAGATCTATAATGACATGAGGGTGAGTAAATGAAAACAAAACATTAATTTCTGGATGAACTATTCCTTTAATAGGCTAAATAAAGCTATGATACCTGTTTTTCTTCTGTCTGTGTGGCATTAGCACTCAGCCGCTGCTGTTGCTGGTCTGCACAAGTGTGGGTCTGTGAATAAGTGTGTCCTACTTGCCGTATGGTGTTTGGCTTGGCCTCACAGAGACAGTAAAGGTAGAGATGCACCGATTGCTATTTTTTTGGCCGATTCCGATTTCCGTTTTTTTGTTAGTGTGATCTGCCGATACCGATTTTTGCCCATTCAGATTTTCTTTCTAAGAACTATAATTGACAGCATATATAACCAAAAATCTACTTTTCTTCAACGCAAAGTTTTATTTTCATAAAAAACAAGTAAAAAGTCAGTAATAAAATAAGAACACAAAAAATGGCAAACAACAGCACAAATTAATGTAATAGAATAAAAAGAGCTATGAAACTAAGTTTTTCAGGTTAAGTACGTTTTTATTCAGGTAAGAAATACTACAGAAATTAAGGTAATCAAAGGTAGAATGACAGATCCAGTGTTAGTTTACGTTTGATTACCTTAGTTTCTGTGGGCGTCATTGTAAAAATTAAATACAGATTAATGCTTACCATTAAAGTTATAAAACGTATTCAGTCAAGAGCAGAAAGTGATTTTCTTTGTCTTTTGTTCTTTGATTAACATGACAGACAGCAGCAGGAATATTGGACTGCGGTCCCTTTAAGAGTTTATCCACGGACCCAATATACTGTTACACAACATGCATTCTCTTTCTCAACTATTTAACATTTCAAAACTGATTGTGTTTAACTGGATACTCACAAAATTATGTCAAAATGCCCATCTTGGCATGTATTTTAGTGTTTTAGCGCAGTTAGCCACACTCATTTTGGTATTTGTGGCTCTGAGACTGAGCGCGGCTTTTGCGCTCCACTAATATAGATCAGTGGTGGTGCGTGCGAAACCTGCGGGAATGACTAAAATAATGCATAATACAAGCACTATTTAACTGGAGTGAATGAGACGTGTGTGAGAGAGAAAGGGTCGTCCGAGAGAAGAGAGCGAGAATGCACAGCTGATATTATTGCCTGTGAAGCTGGTAACAAAACGGATCACCTCGGAATTGGAAAGAAGTGCGACTGACCGGCCGGTCACTGATCCGGGCCGATCATGAGGAAAATCGGCCGATTCTGATCCCTGGCCGATTGATCGGTGCATCTCTAAGTAAAGGGAACTGAATGTGGCCACGGGAGCATGGAGTCCAGCAGCCTACAGTAAACAGCTCTTTCCCAAACCGGCCTGCCTAAACACCAGTATTTCCCCACAACCTCGAAGACAGGCCATCTGTGGCATAGACAAAACAGTGTCCACAACGACAACCAGAGCTGAGTGAGTGTTACTGCATGCTTATATGAGGAGGGAGGCTAAGTATACATGACTTAGCTTTGCTAAACACCTCTTTCTTGGAAGAACATTGGGTACCACAGGTTCTGAAAATACCTCTGATGTGTGAGGCACTAGGATGAAGCCAAGTGCTGTGAAGTCTTCTTTGACTAACTTAAAGTCCACACATAGTGACATCACAACCTCCTTTGAGACAATTTTATTAGTGCTTTCTATTACCATTATTCATACACAGGGTTAGAGATTTGAACATACCTCTAAGCCAAAGTATTAAAGTTGCAAACTAACGGCAGTAGCGACAGATACTTTCTTCCATATTGTTACGTAGATGCGAGTGAAACGGAATGAAAAATAAAACAAAATGTAGGGTGGGACTTGGTTCTATTCATTGGTTGTTGATTAGATGGAGGCAGATCCAATCCAACTGTGCGCTTGCAGTAAAAAAGGGATGGGTTTTAAGCAGAACTAAATTATTTGAAAAGTCTGGCATACATCAACTAGAAAAAAGCTTTAAGAAGATCTAATTATGACAATTAAATAAAAAATAACCATATGCATCATTGAATCATTCACAATATTATCAAGATGCATTCAGAAAATAGATGGGGTGAATTTCCATTTTATTCCGACTTTAAAGTTTCACTTGTTTAGGAGAGGTATGCTATTACTTTATTGGAACCATACTTTCACCTCAAGCCAAATCAATCTAATAGACACTATGAGATGGAGATGACAATATCATGAAGACTTGGAGAAAACTAATGTCTGGACATCGGCATTGGAAAAAAAATACATTTTATTCATAAAATATAAAGATCTACTTCAATATTTTAACCTAAAACGACAAGACTGCATAGATCATATGTTTTACATTGTAAGGCACTATATTCCCTGCAGTTTATCTATATGTTTTGCTAGGTTACATTTTAACTTGGAATAATAACTTCTCTAACTAGAAAGGCTCTGATGTTAGTCATTCCTCGCGGTGATGGAGGTTAATATGGGTAGTAACCTGACAACAGGCCACCCTCTAAACCTGAAGAGAGCCATACAATCTTAGAAATCAACCAATGGTTGAGGAGTACAATGGATTTTTATTTAGATAACATAAAATCACAACTAAAACATCACAATTCTGTCCACTTCACTGTGCTTGATGCACATTGAGTTCAGTAAGACACATTCTTGGCAAAGTTAAGAATTTGTGAGACAAATGTTTCTCAAAGGGAAACACTTTTTACTTGCTGTGATGATTGATCAACATTGGATAGTCCAATAATCACAAACCTTCAGCTCTTGCAACAGTCACCTCATATACATATCCATCAGCTTTGAGAGACTATATTGCCCCTCGCTGGCATGGGTCAAAGGTTGGTGTGGATCATTACATGTGTGAGCACATAAGAGTGTAATGAGCAAGAGGCAAAGATCAATGCCTGATCCAGATCAGTCTGTTAAGTCTTAACACAAGATTACGCCCAGTGCGCCTGCTGCGAAGGAGAGCGCAGATCTAAATCACCCCAGAGACATGAAACAGGAAATGTGTGGACACTAATGATTCTAGTCATGCAGGCCAAATGTTCGGTAACGTGAGATACATACAACCTTTGTCAGGTTCTGAAAATACCTCTGATGTGTGAGGCACTAGGATGAAGCCAAGTGCTGTGAAGTCTTCTTTGACTAACTTAAAGTCCACACATAGTGACATCACAACCTCCTTTGAGACAATTTTATTAGTGCTTTCTATTACCATTATTCATACACAGGGTTAGAGATTTGAACATACCTCTAAGCCAAAGTATTAAAGTTGCAAACTAACGGCAGTAGCGACAGATACTTTCTTCCATATTGTTACGTAGATGCGAGTGAAACGGAATGAAAAATAAAACAAAATGTAGGGTGGGACTTGGTTCTATTCATTGGTTGTTGATTAGATGGAGGCAGATTCAATCCAACTGTGCGCTTGCAGTAAAAAAGGGATGGGTTTTAAGCAGAACTAAATTATTTGAGAAGTCTGGCATACATCAACTAGAAAAAAGCTTTAAGAAGATCTAATTATGACAATTAAAAAAAAAATAACCATATGCATCATTGAATCATTCACAATATTATCAAGATGCATTCAGAAAATAGATGGGGTGAATTTCCATTTTATTCCGACTTTAAAGTTTCACTTGTTTAGGAGAGGTATGCTATTACTTTATTGGAACCATACTTTCACCTCAAGCCAAATCAATCTAATAGACACTATGAGATGGAGATGACAATATCATGAAGACTTGGAGAAAACTAATGTCTGGACATCGGCATTGGAAAAAAAATACATTTTATTCATAAAATATAAAGATCTACTTCAATATTTTAACCTAAAACGACAAGACTGCATAGATCATATGTTTTACATTGTAAGGCACTATATTCCCTGCAGTTTATCTATATGTTTTGCTAGGTTACATTTTAACTTGGAATAATAACTTCTCTAACTAGAAAGGCTCTGATGTTAGTCATTCCTCGCGGTGATGGAGGTTAATATGGGTAGTAACCTGACAACAGGCCACCCTCTAAACCTGAAGAGAGCCATACAATCTTAGAAATCAACCAATGGTTGAGGAGTACAATGGATTTTTATTTAGATAACATAAAATCACAACTAAAACATCACAATTCTGTCCACTTCACTGTGCTTGATGCACATTGAGTTCAGTAAGACACATTCTTGGCAAAGTTAAGAATTTGTGAGACAAATGTTTCTCAAAGGGAAACACTTTTTACTTGCTGTGATGATTGATCAACATTGGATAGTCCAATAATCACAAACCTTCAGCTCTTGCAACAGTCACCTCATATACATATCCATCAGCTTTGAGAGACTATATTGCCCCTCGCTGGCATGGGTCAAAGGTTGGTGTGGATCATTACATGTGTGAGCACATAAGAGTGTAATGAGCAAGAGGCAAAGATCAATGCCTGATCCAGATCAGTCTGTTAAGTCTTAACACAAGATTACGCCCAGTGCGCCTGCTGCGAAGGAGAGCGCAGATCTAAATCACCCCAGAGACATGAAACAGGAAATGTGTGGACACTAATGATTCTAGTCATGCAGGCCAAATGTTCGGTAACGTGAGATACATACAACCTTTGTGAACATTTAGACTCAAAATGATTAGACTCATGTTAAAAGTTATCTACTCACCAGACTATGCAAACAAAATCAAGCAAGACGATCTATGCACTGAAGATTCATTTTTGTATTACATTTTTTAGAAAAATCCTTAGTTATAAGCAACATAAATAGCTGTTGCACGGATATGAACATTTTTATTGACAATAAATTATAACAATAAGAGATCAATCTTTTATTTATATATATATATATATATATATATATATATATATATATAAATAAATGTATGTATATATGTATTATTTCTTATATTTGTTTTAAAATAAACACAGTGATGCGTTTAAAAAAATCCAAAAGAGTAAAATACATATTTCTAGTTTGCTTATATTTCTTTTTTGTACAATGGAAAATATAACTTGCACATATATTAGAAAGAATAAATTAAGGTCTGTGTGCCATAGATTAAAAAAAAATCTTACAGGCTCTGAACAAACACACAAAATGCAAAAAATACAAGTAAAAAAAAAACACTAATGTCACATTTATCTACCAATATCAATATGCCTGATGTTATATCGTGCATTCCTGCAAAGAACTACTGCAATGTGAAAGAACAAGTCAGGTAATCCTTCTATCTGTGCAATGCTCAATAGATAGCTGTTAAAAATCGATACCTTAATACTGTACTTATCAGCATCTTACTATGCTACTTATCCCTTCTTCTCCCTTCCCTGATTCCCTGTTTTTGTTTTCTTCTGCACATGCCAGCTGCACTCAGCTGTTTCACAATTAGAACGGTCGTGCACGCACTTGCAGCTGTTTGTTATTTTCTTATCAATTCTCTTCTTATTTAAGCCTCTTGTTTTCACTCTTTTCTTTGCCAGTGTGTTTTGCTACTTATGCTTCACTTGCACATTTTGTTTAGATTTTTCAGTTGTGAGTTTGGTCATGTTGGCTGTCTTTGTTTCTTTTTATTTATTCAGTTTATTCCGTTGCTGCCCGGACAGTCTGCATTTACTGGCCAGCAGCTTGCCCTCCAGGGTACAGACCTGCACTCCCGCGGGACCCAACGCAACAGGGTGCGGCACGGGACAACTCTTGATGGGCGAGTGCAGGTGGGAAGAGACTTGTGTGTGTGCGGGAGAATAAAATGATTCGCGAGACTCCCGCAAAATAGAAATGATCTAAACTTAAAATGTCTAAAACATATAAATTGTTATTTATGTGTTGCACAAAAGCAAAAAGAACAACTAATAACATTAAAATGATTCACACGGGCAAGCTAGGCAAAGTTTCTATTTGTAACACGTTTAAAGGGTTGCGCAATGTAACCAATCACAGACTGAGCTGTTGATTTCTGGAACGCAATGGCCAATCAGAGGTGATTAAGTTAGAATCTACTCACCACAGTGCTGAAATTGCGTGCTCACAAATTATCTAATTTTAACACATAAAGTGTAGACATTGTGAAAGATTCATTATGCATATGTTCATTGTATTATAACAGAGCTTTATGAGATCGCGATGAATTGAGATGCCAGCTTTTAGTGATAAAGGAAGCGCTGCTCGCATTCTGCCATGCCAAACCATGCACGCATCAGCCCATGATTGCTTTTCTGTTAAAATAACAGTGGTTTGTGAATGTTGATGCTTAGCCTAAATAACAAATATTTTATCGGGAGCATTTATGCTGGGATGTTGTGGATCATAGATGTTACAGAACCATTTAATGTAAATTTCTTTGATATGCTGAAAGATAATCTATATAGATTATTTTATGCGGGCTTTTGCGGGCAGGAGTGGGACAAAACATGAATGACATGGACGGGAGCGGGCCCAGATAAGATATTTTTCTGTGGGAGCAGGCGTGCGCGGGACAGAATCTTGCGGGAACGGAACTGAAAAATCCGTTCCGCGCAGGTCTCTACTCCAGGGTTTCAGACTCAATCTCTGGACTGTGACTCTGTTCTCTGGCTTTACTTCCTGTTCTGCCTGCTTGCCTGGACTGATCATTGTTATTGATGATCCTCGCCTGTCCCTGACTATGATGTGATTCTCTACGTTGTGCAGCCGCTCACCTGATATTTGATCTTCGCCCGTCAGACCATGCGTTATGGCTTTCCTGGGCTTCGTTTGCTGATCAGATTGCTCTCCCGTTTCCTGATCATATTCTGGACTTCCTCTCCATTGTCCTCTTAGACTGCTGAACCAGAGCTTGGCGACTCATCACCAGTTTAGCTTTTTGTAATAAAAGTTGTTTGTTGGAGCATTTGGGTCCTTCATTGCAGAGAATCGTGACAGCACCTTGATCTCTGATCAGGTCTTGTGCGCAGTTAATGCCACGACCTCCGCAATCACAGTAATCCCCCTTTACACCCATACTACAGCCGCTTCCCATCCAGCAGTGCAGAGTGAACGTCAGGTGTGCTCCAGCAGATTAGCAGTAATCTGCTTTCTAATGAAAGTTAGGGTATACAGCAGGGGTGGACCATGGGCCCCATACAGTCTTTAAAGTCAGATCAGTGTGGTGGAATAAAAGGCATTCCCCACTGATGGAGGAGATCCAGGGGGGCTGGAGTCTGACTCTAGACCTGACTCAAAGGCTGATAAGGCACGTCTGGGATTAGCAGATCCTTTTGGACCCCTTGCAACTCTTAATTTCTCTGTCTCGGTTTGCCTGTCTCTTGGCTTTTAATTGAATTAACGTCGGAATGGGCAAATTGTATGGGCAAACATGGCAAGATCTTTGATGTGCTCATAAAGGTATTTCTGAATTAAGACTATTGCTTGGATGGCATCCAACATCTTCTATAAAAGGTCAGTGAGATAAAGAAAGGTTAAAGTAGAGAAAGAATATCTAAAGAAAAGAAAAATGTCAGAAAGTCAACAAGTAAAAGCCTAAGCAGAGCTCTGAGCTGGCACACAAGGTCATAGTAGCACAAAAACAGAAGGAAACCCAAGACCCTACAGAGACCACTGCAATAGAACAGACCCCATAACCAGAAGTATATCTCTGGAAATCTATACAGTAACAGTAGCACATCATCTTAAATAACCTTAAACAATCCACCAGGGATTCTAAAGGAAACGTAAAATGCTGTCCTCCATTTTCGTTCGCTACTTGGACTCAGGACACACACAGACATATGTGTGCTGTATTAATGCACAAACGGCTGCATTAGCCATATGTCTCGACCAAACGGTCTGTAGAAGAGATCAAGCATCAAATCTACCACCTAAAAGAGTCATCTCATTCACCATCAAGCATGTCTACAATTAAACTCCCCTTAGCTGTTCTCTGCAGTTTTTATTTTTAAACACCCAAAACTCGTGATTTATGTTATTATTTACTCCTTTCAAGTTATTACAAAGCAATAAGCTGTTATTCATTCTATTGAACAAAAAGGGAGAATTTTGAAGAAACTTCACACTGCTTTTTTCCAAATAATGAGTTTATGGTGACCATGGTCTGTCAAGTTCTAAAAGAATGCTATAAAAGCACCATCAAATATTCCAAATGAGTATTATTCAAGTCTTCTGAACCCAAACAATAGTTTTATGAGACACACAGACCAAAGTCACTCTCAAATCAGATTATTTACGGAACTCAGTATGCAGCTCCCAAATCTAATATGGCACATACTGTACGGATGCTTTGCCATCATGAAGTTTGGTCACATAACTAATGCAATTTGATGCTGTAGACTTTTTTATTTTTTTGGAGATTGTATGGTCACTATACACTGTCATTGTTTGAAAAAAGCTGAATATGAATTTGTTTCAACAAAAGAGAAGAAAGATAAAGAAGATAGGGAGCTATTAGAGCCCCGCCAAAGACATCAAGAGCCTCCCCAATGTCGTTCCACTCCACCGACGCCTTCCTCGGTTTCTGTGTTTCCCTTCACATTTACAATCTTCAATCCGCACGCTCCTGTACACTGTAAATTGCCATCTTTGTACAGAAATAGAGAAGGATGGATGCTATGGACTTGTTCTTGGAAATCAGAAGTGGTGTTCTGAGCAGAGCTAGATTGAGGGCCCAGTGGAAAAACATGTAAGGAAAACCAACTGACTTAAGTTTCATGTCAATCAGAGAAGAAACTGTCCGTGAACGCTGCCCAAGCCAGCAGTAAAAGAGTAAAAATATTACCTGAGCTGAGACATATACTTACTTATAAGAGGTCTAAGATTTTAGTTCTAAGGGAAGACTGAAATAAACGCTGTATACAATATATGCTGCATTTCAGGGATGTACAAAACTATTTTTGCAAACAAAACGATTTTTCCATTTCTTTTTACGGTTTTAAACTCCTCAACATCTTAAATTTGAAAATATAAATATCTATCTATCTATCTATCTATCTATATATATATATATATATATAGTTAAACATTCTGGCCCATCACTATTGCAGTACATTGACTACATAAAAAGATTAAAAGAAAAAGAGAGAGGGAAAAAGAAAAAAAGTTCATATGAGTAAACAATGGCAGCAGATGTACGAAGCGGAAGCGCGTTAATTATCTTCACAATGTGCTAGGGTTGGGTACCGAAACCCGATGCCAATATGGTAACCGGTATGTACTAGAACCGAATCAGAATGCAGATTTCGGTCCCACTTAAATGCCTGAGCGATCGATTGAAATATTCGTCTTGGTTCTCCAAAATGGACGTAAGAAGCATGGGCGTCACTCTGCCATTTTTAGCGGGGCTATAGTGATTAGCTCCATAAACTGTACACAAATTCGTGATTGCCTCAGAGTCAGTCCACTTTAAATTTCATATGAAAACGGCGGCAGACTTAATCTCCTCCCCTTCTTTCAGCATGCTCTTCAATCGAGCGGACTCAAACAGAAACAGAGGACACAACACACAAGGTGTGTGTTTATTGATAGATTGTTATAATATCTGTATCTGTGCAGTTCTTTGTCATAAATACAGTTTACAAAAGGTCACGAGGGAGCAATCGGTTTCCCATCTACTGTAAAGTTTTCGCTGACACCATCACACCACAGCTGTTGCCTCCAGCGAAAATCTATCCCTTAACACATATGAAAGCATACTTTATAAAACGATCATGCTGCTCTTTTCATTTGAAAATGTAATATTTAATATAAAACATATTACAGTGCATGTGGCATACCATACAGTCATTCACAGAACTGATTAAAGACAGTGACAGACAGCACTCAGTCAATTCACTCATTTTAAGAGATACAGTAGAAACATTATGTGTGGTTTTGTATTAAATACTGTTTTGTATTAAATAATGACCCAGATCGTGAAATACATTTATTAGCCTTAGAGTAAGGGAAGCACAACTTGGGAAATGAGAGCATCCGAGGAGCATGTGAATGCTATGTATATTTATTTTAAATATTTTTAATGTTCTTTAATGTTATCCATTGTTTTGTTTTTTTGTGGCTCTTTTTTTTGGTTCATCGGCACCGGTACCGTTTTAAAAGTATCGATTTGCTACCGGTATCGTAAAAAAAAACAATCAATACCCAACCCTACAATGTGCACCACTTGGCCTCTTATTCAATCTATTCTCACTGCATACAAACACTGTCTCACATCTTCCACCCTGCTGACTCTTCATGTTCTTCGGCTGTTTGCCTGGAGCTTTGAAACTCCTCTGAAGTTTGCAGGGTTGCTTGCTCCCCCCATGAATTATTTTCACCCTTGAGTTCTCCTCTTAATAAACCCAACCCAATCCATCATAATTCTACACAAAGCTTCAGACACGTCCTTACGTCTGTCCCGACCCAACGTACTAGAAGTTCAACACCACATCTAGAGAAGCGTGCAAGCAGGAAGTCCACATGCTGCCTGACACGCATGTCGCTCATGCACTCTCCCATCAACCCCTGCTCTCTGAGAAAACAAGAATAGTTCCAAAAACTACTGCTCAGCTGCCACTAGTTATCTTACATCATCTGAGCCCTTGCTAGGCCATTCTATTTCTATACCCAGAATTCTCAGTGTCACAGCCCAGACCAAACCTTATAAACACAATTAGGTGAGGCGACTGTGTTCTATTTTTTTTCTCCATGAGGATGTTTATGCCAAACTGGCCGACCATGACTATTCCCAGAACATTTAGTTAAACAAATATAATCTAAAATGTATGTAAATATTGTGGTGTGAATTGCTCAATTTCAGAAAACTGCCTTTTCTGATATTATTTTCAAATATTAAGTTCCAAGTGGCTCAATAAATATATTCACACATACATACATATACAGTATATACAGTGGGTACGGAAAGTATTCAGACCCCCTTAAATTTTTCACTCTTTGTTATATTGCAGCCATTTGCTAAAATCATTTAAGTTAATTTTTTTTCCTCATTAATGTACACACAGCACCCCATATTGACAGAAAAACACAGAATTGTTGACATTTATGCAGATTTATTAAAAAAGAAAAACTGAAATAACACATGGTCCTAAGTATTCAGGGCAGATTTCACAAACAGTCCTTAAACCGTTGGAGCTAATATCAAATCAACTAATTAAGCAGAAAAATAGACGAATAGGTGGAACTTTCCTGAAGCTTACAGTGACTTCACCAATAGGACATATTTCTGGATGGACATCTTTGTTGATCCTGGAACAACATTATTCAATCAGATTTTAGGGTTAGGTTTTACGACTGGGGTTAGAGTTAAGGCTGAGGTTTGGGCTTCAACAACTTACAACATTCTTATCAACCTATCATTTGGTATAAAGAGTAGTTATTGGTTATGGTTAGGACTATGTTTGTTTGACATGAATGTAGTTCCAGAAACTGCAAAAGTTGTTGATCCAGGATCACATCCTACTTGGCAAAATCAACTTTCCTAAAATACTATTTAACACTACTGAAGAAAGCAAGATTAGATTATATGGTTAAAATCAACATGAAATGGCATTCAAAACCCATTTTATTTCCATTGTGTGATTCAGATAGACAGAAATTGGTTTCAAAGGCAGATTCAAGATGAAAAATATTCTTTCTAAATACACAGAAAAAAAATAACACACAGATGAACCGATCAAATAATGGCAATTTCCATTAAAAAGTTAACCTTTCATGGTGACCAAAAATTGAAGGTGCACTATTTAGCAGCAAAAGAAGAAATGCCCCAAGAAAAATCTTTAAGCCTCACTCCACTCTCATCACCTTCCTGTCTTTCTCCTGTCCCCCTCCAGACAGCAGAACGGTGTGTTTTGTCCTCCCCGTTCTGCAGGCCTCTTATCTGTCTTGCTTCCCAGCCAAGCATGTCTTCCCAGGTAGAGTCTGGTTGAGATAACGCTAGCCGGGCTGTGAGCGCGTGTGCAGCTGCATGTGGAGGCAAGGGTCTCTGAGTCTGAGGTTAAGTGCTCAACACAATGCTCCTCATGACCTGTTGCTCGCTGGCCTCTCAGACTCACACAACTAAGGCTTTCACTCTCTCCCTTTTGGCCCTAGAAGCGAGAAGCGCACTTACCCTCTCAAAGCCACGACTAAAAGGCCTGCTCTCTTTCTTTTATCCCACAAATCCTGACACATTGTTTTCTTTGAGCCCGAGTATTCCCCTGACGATTTACCTCCACCATATCACTTTGACTGCAATTACAAAAAAAACACGGGAAGTTGCTTTTTAACTGCCGATTATGCTAAAGAGATGGTCAACACAGGTTAAGGATCTTTTATGGCTATGCCAGTGGTGGTCGGGAAAGATTACAAGTGGTTAAATGGCAGAAAAACAGAGAGAAAAGATGGTATCAACTCACGTCCGCAAAGAGGCTTTGTTTGCCTGACAGCGGGATTACAAGATAGTGGAGAGGTGGGAGGGAAAGCTTAGCTCCCGATGTTTCAAAAGACACAACTGCCCAAGGGTTTGTCAAAACAACATTATCCAGGGTATATTACACGTCTGCAGGATGAATAAAGCGCAATAGAAACTCCACAGCTACTTACATGAAGGACTGCACACTTTATAGGTGAGAAGATTCAGATTTCAAGTCTTACCTGGGGAAAGAAAAACAGAAAGAGAGAGAAAAATAAAGAGATTAATAAACAAATGACAAAGCATTACTGCATATTATATCACAGCGCTGCTGAATGCTTGCTTCTGATTGTCTGACAGACTGTAATTCCAAGTCTGTTGGCCTAACAAATATGACATTACATCACGCGCTCCCACTAAAACCACCTGTCCTCAATATTACAATGCAATATTTCACTTAGATTAAAACATACATTACATTAAGAAAAAAAAACAAGAAATATAAATACATAACTTAAGTAACGTTACTACTGTACATTCTGACAATTCATTGCAAAAACATACCCATTTTATTATGTATACATACAGTACGTATATCATGTTGAGTCATACATTCTCAGTGCCAGTCTGAGTTTTTTTATTATATATTTTTCATATTTTTGTTATAGTTTTATGATTATATTTATTTATAAAGAATAACTACATATAATTTCTGTAATATGTCAACTCCATCACACAATTTTTAAAGAAACTGTACCCCCCCCCCCCCCCCCCCCCCCCCTCTTCACATTTAACATAATTATAT
>NW_015505445.1:748030-752953 GCF_001515645.1 Sinocyclocheilus grahami | reverse complement strand
TTTTATAATTCAACCCCCCCACACAATTTTTAAAAAAACATGTCCCCCCCCCCCCCCCCCCATAATTTCCCTAATTCTAAGAACTATTATTAGCAACACCAGAAAAAAAATGGCTACTGCACTTAATACATGGGCAAAATATGAATATTTTGTCAACACCTGAATAGTTTCAATATGATTATGACAATCAATAAATGGAGCTGAATTCTCAATTTATTCATTTATGCAGTCATTTAAGTGAATTGTGATGTTTTTTTTATTTTTGTTTTGTCTCAGCACTCAAAGTTTTACCATCTGCTAAGCAAAAATCATTGGTTTAAAAGCCACTTAAAGCAACAGTGGCTCTCCTACTTATGGATAGGAGTTTCTTTAAGGTATGAGCAATAATAATAGCAAATCTTGCCTTGGCAAATGCCATTAACAAAAGCACTTTCCTCTTGATGAAGTTTGACTGTAAAGCATTAGTGTGCTGCAGTATTTGGTAGGTTGGTTTTATGCTGGTGTTAAATGCAGGCTTGTCGTCAGTACAGCAGGGGGCTGGAAGAGTATGAAGGGCACAGTGTTTGCCTTATTTGGGATGACTGGCTATGATTAATGAAGGACACTGGCCTTTACGGAGCTGGCCGAGGGAAAATTCACTGAAAGGCATGCACATACACAGGGGTTTTTAGGTTTTCTATTTGTCAACTGTAAATCTTACTCTGAAATTCTTATTTGCTCTCACAGTACAATATAACATACATGCTGTGCAACATTCCACAGGATAGGACAAAAACTCAAGAGACCTCTTTATTGTCTCGACAATTTATTTCTCCTATTCAACAATAAATTGACAGAGGGCAAATAAAGGCTTTAATCAAGTAGGCATATCCTGTTACTCAGACTTTTATCCAAAGTAAAAGATCCTTTAAAGTTTAATCTCAAACTGCTCAGATTTTAATTCCAATTTATATATTTAATATATAAAATACCAAATTATCCAAGCTATGCTCTCTACATTTAATTTCTAGTTCTATACTCTTACTCCATGTCAACAATTGTCTTAACTGTGCGTATTTTATTTCTCCTGAAGAATTTCAGAAAAACATCTGAGGCAAATTATACTTTGTGCTTATGATATATTGATGCTTTCAAGACTTGGGAGACATTGGAATTCTCATTGTTTTTGCTGAGCCACAAAACATTGCTCTTGGAATCAACACTGTTTAACAACAGCCAATGTAGAATCTTATATTAATTTGCAGATCTACTATTAGCATTCCAGTGTACACACTCACATTGAGGCAGGTGACTGCACACGTAATGAAGCATGTCAGCAGATGTCACATTAACAGCTAACTCTATGAGGACGATAAAGGCACTGTAACACTCTGGGTTCGGGTCAATGCAGTGACTTTAGATTACTATTGAGCTTTTTGTTTAACAGACATTAAGGTCATCAGTACTCCCTTAAACAGTTGTTTTCTCTGTTAATAAAATATAGTTTTCCATAGTCAAATAATACACAAAGAGAATGTGAAGCCTTTTGTAAAGGTAAAGTGCGCAACTGCAGTACCAAAAGGAACTGATTTTTTCTTTTTTTTAATTTCCAAACATGCTTCCAAGCACTAATTATCCTACATCTTCCATTGTTTGTGACAGGACACAATAAAAGTAATTTAATACAGACAACAGCTCACTTTTATTTCTAAAAGAGTTTTACTAAAAACATAAAGCCAGAGAACAAACCTGAGAACAAATAGTGCACAATAAATGTGACGTTGCATCAAGCTCACTTGTAAAACCTACTGTCTGTCTGGATTTCTGTCCCACTCAACCCCCATCTACACACACACACACACACACACACACACACGCACACACACAAGTGACTGATGTTATAACCACAGGGTTCTGTTTTAATCCCTGCCGTCATCTTCAAAGACAGATTAGGGGTCTCGTAATGAAGAGACAGAGACAGAGTGAGATAGAGACAGAGACAAAGACAGATAGAAAAGCTAATGAGCGGTTTATATATTCTCTAGTTATACTATGAGTGAACTGACTGAACTCTTTGGCTGCATATCAACACTATTCCTCACGTGAGAACACAGATGGACAAAAACACGCAAAATAGTCTTTATACTCTTATACTTGCATGTACTTGTATACTAAATACAAGAACATGCAACTGTGGTATTAAGAACAGTAACTATGGTGGTAATTTACCCCAAATTGTTGAAGTATTGTAAATGCCAAATACTTCAATATTAGAATCAGAATTAGAATCATAATCAGAAAGGGCTTTATTGCCAATTGTGTTTCCACAAAGGAATTTGTCTTGGTGACAGGAGCCTCCAGTGCAAAGTAAAATTACAGATTTAACTGTCTGTATTACTTACGATTACAAGATATGCAATGATACATTTTTTTTATAATTTATTGAGACTCATAAAAAGCAATTTCTAGCCAATGCAAATTTTTATAGTAAAATATAGCTAGATGTATATTGGCACAAAAAAGATTAATATAATATAATAAATATATTTTTATTTATAAATACACTTTTTGAATATTAGAATCTCAGCATCCCTCTTCTACGACTTTTTCCCCTACTTCACTTGTAGGTGTGTCTGTCTCTTCACTTGTCACTGTCAATTACACCCTGCACAGGTCCGTGAATGTGAAAAGTCTTTGCCTCGTTCCCCAAAAAGTGTATTACGTACACTGCGCTGAAATGCACCAAAAGAACCTTTAACTTGCTGTAATATTACACGGAGCAGTGTACCATAAGTCTATAGAAATGTACAGCCACATAGCAAGCTGAGAGCAGAAGACATGCACCACTGGCGCGCCATGTCTGTCCACGGGTTTAAATTTAGCCTGGATCAGTCTATCTCAGATGTTTGAAAGGAGTATTATCATCTCCAGCAGACGAGCCTCTGCAAAAGAGAAGAAATCGTACTCGTTTACTAACGTAACCTCGTAACCCCTGAGATACGGGAACGAGTTCTGCGTCTTGCTAGATGCATAAGAGAAAAAGCCTTTTTTATCCTGAACTGAAGCCTTTTTTCCATTCACGCAGTGAAACTGCATGGCCATTGGTTCATGCAGTGTATTAAAAAGGAACCAATAGCTAGGCAGCGGAGCTGCACGAGCCTATGGCGACGAAGCCCGCCAAAGCCCGCGGATCATTTATAAAGATTTTATAAAAAAAAATTATAAAAGCTCTCTGTTAGCGTCAGCCACAAATGGAGCTCGAGCACCACAAGGCTGGCCATCGATCTCCCGATCGCCTGGGCGGTGGTCTTGGTGGCGCGCAGAGCCAGATCGGTTGCGCTCCTCAGATCTCTGAGGGTCGCGGGGTCCAGGCCAGACTGATCGGAGGATGCGAGGCTCCTGGAGGACCGCCATTGAATGAAGCGCCGAAGCCACCTGTCCAGCTGAAGTGTAGGCGCGTCCAGCGAGGGCTGAAGTGGTCCTACACGGCTTGGACAGGTGAGCAGCCTATGCTCTCCAGCCGATGGCCGTGGGCGGGCACACTGACTCATCTAGGGGAGGTGGCTTAGCATACCCTTTTTCTTCAGCGCCGTCGATGGAAGTGAGGGTGGATGAAGAAGCAGTACGGAGGCTGGCGGAGTAGGGAGCGCGCCACGATCTGGTGAGCTCATCATGGATCTCCGGAAAAAACGGAGAGGAACGCTGACGAGGGGCCTGGCTACGCCCCGGCAGGAACCACTCATCCAGATGGCTGCGGGAGGGCTCCTCTGGCAAAGACCACTCTAAAGCCAGCTCTTCAACCGCTTTGGAGAGGATAATGAAGCGCCGAAGCCACCTGTCCAGCTGAAGTGTAGGCACGTCCAGCGAGGGCTGAAGTGGTCCTACACGGCTTGGACAGGTGAGCAGCCTATGCTCTCCAGCCGATGGCCGTGGGCGGGCACACTGACTCATCTAGGGGAGGTGGCTTAGCGTACCCTTTTTCTTCAGCGCCGTCGATGGAAGTGAGGGTGGATGAAGAAGCAGTACGGAGGCTGGCGGAGTAGGGAGCGCGCCACGATCTGGTGAGCTCATCATGGATCTCCGGAAAAAACGGAGAGGAACGCTGACGAGGGGCCTGGCTACGCCCCGGCAGGAACCACTCATCCAGATGGCTGCGGGAGGGCTCCTCTGGCAAAGACCACTCTAAAGCCAGCTCTTCAACTGCTTTGGAGAGGATACGGAGAAGCTCGGCATCCATCCCGTCTTTGGTGGAGCTGGGCGCGGACGATAGCGAGGGGGTGGGGTCATTCACCGAGCCCAACAGCTCCTCTGCATCCGATGCTGCCAATGACATGCTGTCATCAAGCAGCTCATCCTCACGTCCCCCAAATGAGATCAGGTTGCTCGCACCAGCAGAGGGACGCTGATCAGACTGGGAGAAAAGGACAGGAGAATACTCTTTCTCTGGGGCGCGAGTGAGGCACACGGGATCTGGGCCCGCAGCCGGTCGCTCGAGCCCTCTGCCCCGCTATTTTGTCCTCACAGGTCCCTCGCAATAGGAACAAATAGCTCCCGTGAGCGCAGCTTCCGCATGGGATTTCCCCAAGCAGGAAACGCTCTCAGTGTGGCAGTCATCGGCGTGCAGGGGAGACCCGCACGAACCACAGTAACGGCGTGGCATATGCAACAACGCCAAGACAAGTATCGGCGGATGGCGGCAGGGGAAAAAGACCGGAACTGCTGCATCACTGAAGCGGCAGAGAAGCAGGTCAGCCGTGCTGAGAGGTCCCGATTCCAGGCTTCGGATCAGCATGGAGACGTAGAGTCGTCGCTGAAGGAGAAGAAATCTGAGAATCCTGTGGCAAACGGCCGCTTATATAGCCAGATGCCCCGCCCATTCTGGCGGGCTTTGGCGGGCTTCGTCGCCATAGGCTCCGCCACCTCCGTTGCCCAGCCCATGGGTGC
>NW_015505445.1:714088-747972 GCF_001515645.1 Sinocyclocheilus grahami | reverse complement strand
ATACACTGCACGAGCCAATGGCAGTGCAGTTTCACTGCGTGAATGAAAAAAGGCTTCAGTTCAGGAGAAAAAAGGCTTTTTCCCATATGCGTCTAGCAAGACGCAGTACGAGTATAGTATCGAAAGGGAACTAGTAATTATGTCCAGACATGAAGTGAAGAAAGAAAGCTTCAGCTAAAATTTAAAATTGTGTATAATCATGCCAAGATGCCCACCAAGCGATAAAGTCTTTTAACATGAGAAATCCCAAGTCAATTTAAATAGATGTCTCCCAGCCTTTATGAGATTTGTGTTTTACTTCAAAGTACACTCTCCGAAGTGTTTGTTTACTTGCCATTTCTAATTTCCTACAGCACCATCCTGTTGTCACTGTGCCACTATCTCTTCTATAATTGTACGTTATTATATAGACGAGATAAAGGTGAGTGAAGTAGCGACAGTGCTTCTTGCGTAAACATTTGGATGTGATTTTTGCCTCTTATCTAACCTTTGCTGTTTGCTCTCTTTTTGCTCTCGCATGGTCTCGCAGCGTGTGAGCGTGTGTGTTTTGGAGCACAGAGGGGGCCTGGCTCTAGCCTGGTCTTAACAGACTCAGTGGAGTCACTGCAGCTGTTTCGGCCCGGCCACAAAGGGGAGCATTTAATTGGTACTGAATTCAGTGACAGAGGCTTTCAATTTGGCCAGGGCTGTAGAGTCACGCACTCTGCTTGCTGTGTGTGCATGTTTTGTTTTGTTATGTTTGTCATACCTTCTCATATAACACACTACAACCCCCCACAAAGCCATGAGACCCCCCTACCCCACACATACTAGTAATACCTGCGCAGCGGGTAATAATTGTGCTGTGTGCGTTAGGGATTGAAAAATGAGGGCTGTTAAAGTCAAACCGGACAGCCGCGCATCCAAAGACTGTTTCTGATTTTCTATCCATCCAATATTTCTTAGATTTTACTGTTCTTTGGGATTGGGAATGTGGTCTGCCAATAGTTTAATAGTTTTGTTGTCTATTTATAAACAGCCATAATAGTATAATCACTTAGTCGGGTGGTTAAACTGATGATGTGACGCAATATTAAACTTCCCCCCATAACATCCCTCCGTTAAAACCTGAAGTGCTGAAAAACAATGGAAAACTTTTTATGCGTATGACATGGAAAGCCAAACGCTGGTGTAATTTTATGATTCGGTAACGTCGTCAAACGTCATATGGAGGCTCTGCTCTGCTTACAGTAGGTAAGAGAAGAAGAGATATTCAGCGATGTGATAAAAGTCTTTTTAGGAGCTCAGCGGCATGTTAACCGCATACAAGCACATACTAAACATAGCCCAGAAGTCTCTCTCTGTCTCTCTCTACTGACTCCCTCAAATGTGGGACTGTTTAACTGTCCTGATGAGCTCAGTCTGTTTCAATACCCCCTCCACTTGAGAAAGTAACAAACACACACACACATTTACTTAGATGACTGGACTGTGCATTAGTTTTTAGTATAAATAAGACACCCTCAGTATTTTGCATTATAATTTTGCATTTCCATGGACATTACTGAAGACATTACAAGATCTACTCAGATGCATCTACTCAGATCTGCCATCTGTGACTTAGAGCCTATCATCTGATTCATAAAAAGGCCATGTGACTACGCTTTTCAGGTCTGTCCAAGCAGTCAGTTAACAAAAGATTCTATTCGGACAATGGATTTGAGTAAAATGTGGCAATTATGGTGAATTATGTGTGCTCTGGAACGGCAGATTTGGTGGGGAGGGATCACTGGTGCTGATCACTTTTGCAGACTACAGGGAAATAGAGCTATAAAACGAACCTGCCTCCGATTACCGCCATTCTAAAGCAGGATGGAGGACCTAAAAACAGTGTGACATTGATGAGGTGAAGAAGCCATCTGTCCAAATGGAAACGGATCAATCCACCTCTTCCGTTCAGTCCTTGCCTGGGCTTTTCAGGTCTGTCCAAGCAGTCAGTTAACAAAAGATTCTATTCGGACAATGGATTTGAGTAAAATGTGGCAATTATGGTGAATTATGTGTGCTCTGGAACGGCAGATTTGGTGGGGAGGGATCACTGGTGCTGACTTTTGCAGACTACAGGGAAATAGAGCTATAAAACGAACCTGCCTCCGATTACCGCCATTCTAAAGCAGGATGGAGGACCTAAAAACAGTGTGACATTGATGAGGTGAAGAAGCCATCTGTCCAAATGGAAACGGATCAAATGTCCCCAGAAAGAATCCTGTTGACACTTGTAAATATCTCATCGCACAGCATATCATAGGCAATATTCACTTTTTGAACATTGTAAAACGTTCACACATTTGGTCCACATGGGTTGTGTCCTTTGGCTACGATATACAGTAGCTGAGGAGGGCAACACCAGGAATAAAAGATAATTCTCTTTACTATAATTTAACTGGCTTTCAAAGACGACCTTTCATAGAACCGCCATCAAAAATGTGGAAAATTGTATCTTTTAGGGGTACAACAGCTTGACACTGGGACAGTACATTCAAAGAGATATCTATGTACATTTTACTTCTTGCAGGGATAGATAAGGTAAAAAAGGTACCCTTAGGTACAAAGGTACTGCCCCAGTGACAAAGTGAAATTTTTGCACATTTCTGACTGCGTAACTATGTCCTTGGCAGAAAACGGTCTTAACTATGCGTCTGAGACATTTCTCACATATTTTCCCATGAGAGCTGACGCACTCACACAAGGGCTGCACAAGAGCATCTCTGTTCGGGGCCTCTGTGAGGAGCTAGGGTCTGCTAGGCTCCAGGCTAGTATGAATGTGGACATTTAAAAAAAAAAACTATTCACAGACTTGTCCATAATTAAAACCCCATGTCACAAGCAGCAGGCTGGGGGTTTGCAGCAGCCTGCCGCTGGTGAGGAACACGTGTTGTAAACAAACACAAGAACCCGAGTCAAAAAGCCATTGAGCTATTGAGCTAGGGTCTGCTAACCACATAGAATGAAGCTCAGGGTTCAGAAAAGTGACATACGCAACATGTGGACGCTCTGCTCTTCGCATTATACCATCGTTAAGCCCTTCCCAGAAGAAGCACTTTTCTAAACTTTCCGAAAACAGCTGTAGTTAAGCATGTGTGCAGATGTGTTCCAAGTCAAAGCGATTGGATTCGCTAGAACAACAGGATAGCGATTTGTTAGACATGTCAGAAGCGCATGCCCACCGAAGACATGCCAGTGATCCTTGGCAGAAAACGGTCTTAACTATGCGTCTGAGACATTTCTCACATATTTTCCCATGAGAGCTGACGCGCTCACACAAGGGCTGCACAAGAGCATCTCTGTTCGGGGCCTCTGTGAGGAGCTAGGGTCTGCTAGGCTCCAGGCTAGTATGAATGTGGACATTTAAAAAAAAAACTATTCACAGACTTGTCCATAATTAAAACCCCATGTCACAAGCAGCAGGCTGGGGGTTTGCAGCAGCCTGCCGCTGGTGAGGAACACGTGTTGTAAACAAACACAAGATAAAAAAAAAGTGATTTTCACAAGGCCGATCCAATGTTCTTCCTCCCGGTTTAATATATTTAGTTAATATATTTACTCTGATAAAGTACCTAAACTAAAACAAATGGCATTTCAAACATCCATCCATGTATCCTCCTCTCTACCCATCTGAATACATTTTTTTTACTTACATTTTGCGGTTTTTAAAAATGTGTGGATGGAAACTAGACTACAGTAATAAAAAAGAAGCGCATACTTAGATAAAATATTGTCTAAAACACAAGACACAAGTAATATAAAAAAAGCCATTTTTGTTAACTCACAAATAACTACATTAAGGAGACTTCTAGGTCTATGTCAGGGCCTAGCCAACATGGAAATCACACTTTTCCAGTTCAAGTACTTTATGGTGTCTTACAGCCACTTGCCTGGGTCCCACCTCCAGCACTAAGTGGGCAGCATGTGTTGGTAATTTGCAGGCAGTTGATGTTTATTAGTGCAGGCATGACATCTCTGGACCTCAGCTGTTATTGTGTACAAGGAGAGAAGACCCTCTCAATTAGCTGCAGCATGTTAACAAATCAAGGTTTACAAGACCTCCAGGAACACCTAAGGCTTTGGAGAGAATAATGGGGGTAGAGGAGTTTTAATCAACTCGAAGAATCTGAAAGTCCATCATCTTCTAAAAAGAAGCTGCTGCTGCTGGTGATCTAAAATATCAGTTTCTGATAAACTTCACTAATATATGCAAATTATTAAGCTGAAATAATGACTAACAAATGTCAGATCACCTATGACTGATTCCCATGTTGTTTTCATTGCTCTAGGCTCAAACCTCTTGTTTGATTCCTAAGAGAGATAGATTTTCTTCATGAAAGCTCAGTTCCCACTCCCTCTGTTTAGATGTGATAATGTCACATTAAGTCATTTGAAGCTGAGCCCCTCGGCTTTGCAACTGTACGTTGGCACATAATCCCTCTAGTTTTTTGGTATATTTGTATGATAAGAGCCTGATTTAATAAATCGGACTTGACATGTCGAGTGCTTATGCGGAAGTTTTACACTTGATGGCTCAAAACATTGCCGTTTGCTTCATTTTCTATCAAGCTGTTTCCATGAGTGTGCGCTTGCAGCGAGGATCATGAGAACCTGCGCTTGTGGCAGAACATCAAACGGACTTGCTACGTCCCATTGGGGCCAGGCTTGGCTCTGAAGTGGACCCAGCCCCACTAGGCTTTCCCTTCCCCTCAAACCACTTCCTCTTTGACTAGGAGGACTTCTGCCCAGTGCATAGAGACAAGACTCAATGACATCTCCATGCTTAACGCCCAAGATTTTGCTTTACACCAATAACATTTATCTTTTTTTCTCTTGCTCCAAGTCTCTGTGGCCAGTTCACAGCTGAGATATGAGCAAGAATCATAGGTCAGCGAGTTATCCCTTCATCCCCCAATCTCTCTCCCTCTGTCACTGGCACTCAGGCCTCTTCTGATAGACAGATAGCATGAAGGTCATCCTCAGAGAACAGAGGCTCCGGGCAAGAATGCAAAGTATGACCCTTTTTTGAGCTGTCGGACAGAGAGGCTATCTGCGAATCAACACATGGCTGGCACAAGGGCCTATGTGTCTGACCTGTCATGCGTCTGGCCTGCTAAAGACATCTGATGTGGTGTAAGGGGCCCACCATCTTCCATAGAGGTGGAAGAGTGTTCAGTTAGGGACTTGTGATGAGAGTCTAATTTTCCACAGTTTGGTCTGAGCCATTTATGTAAGAACATTTTGCAACTTTTAATCCTACCAGAGGCAACAAACAATAATAAATACGAGAAAACAAAGGAAAAATTAATCAAATCTCATACTCAAAAGTAAGGAAATGTGTTGTGTAGCCTGACTATATATAAGCTGTTTAGCAATCTGCTTTGACCAAATACTCCTGCTCGTTACTAATTAGAATTATTAACTCGATTTTCACACTAAGGGAAGTGGAGAGTGGTGCTTACCCATGCAAAACTTGCTTGCACGATGCTAGGGTGTTGAAGGTGGTTCTAAGTACTACTACTTGCAAGGAAAAGAAAAGTAACAGTCCACCGAACAACAAATGTACACTTGCATTAATTCCTCCAATTTTCCATTTGCAATACATTTGCAATGCTCAAGGCACCAAATGACAAATTCATTTTGCAGTAACTCTATTGGATTTACCTTACAACAACTCAAAAACAAACCCTTGTAATATGAGAAGCACAGCTGTGTGGGGAAATGTTAGTACTGTGCCAGGTGTTCCTGTGCCAAAATAGTGGAGAAAAAAACTGCAACAATCAGCATTTTCCTTTGTAGGAGATGAATTAGTAATATCTAAAATATTCACAAAAAATTAATTGCAACTGCTGATTTATGTGCTGTTTATGTGCACATAAATGTACAGAGTGCCACCAGATTCACTATAGGGATTATGCAAATCAGGTAAAGGCAAAAACAACAACAGACATCTACCAGAACTGGCTCTTTAAATGGCTAAAAAAATGCCTGTCTATACCGTGCATGTCTTCTCCATAATTTGATAATCATTTTATGAATTTCTAATACCATGACCACTATATATTTCATCACACATAAACAACAAAATTATGCCTGCTTGCTCCAGGCAATAGCCCCTCCTACACAGTAATACCAGTAAATTGCCGTAAAATTACCGGAATGATTTTACTGGCAAATTTTGCCAGTAAAGAACCATTCACACTTTCAAATTACTGGTAAATTCTGTGACATTAACCAGAAATGACCTCTAAATGTCTGCGCCTTCCGGTGTTGTGTTTGTAAACATGGAGGGTTAAACGCGGTCAGTGTTTTTGTTGATGTTTTAATTTTTGTGTCAAACGTTCACATTCATGCAGCTGCTTTTGGCCCAGAGACATTGTATTATTAGACGACTACAAACCGAACTACACAGCGCAGAGTAAATGCGTCATCTGCGTCAGAATGTTATTATTGGGCCAGAGCCATTGAATTTTGAATTTCAATGGCTCTGGATTGGCCCAGAGTAGACATTTTATGTCAGAGCGTTCTGAACTTGTACGTGCTCATACTGGTAATCTTCATTCTGCATTCACACAGAGCAGATTACTGGTAATTTACTGGTAACGTTACAGCTTCTCACTTCTCTGTTCAGGTCCTGTTCACACATGATCTCTTAACAGTAATTTACCAGTAAAGTCTGTATGTGTGAAAGGTTGAATTTTGAATTTCAATGGCTCTGGATTGGCCCAGAGTAGACATTTTATGTCAGAGCGTTCTGAATTTGTACGTGCTCATACTGGTAATCTTCATTCTGCATTCACACAGAGCAGATTACTGGTAATTTACTGGTAACGTTACAGCTTCTCACTTCTCAGCTCCAGCAATTTACCGGTATTTTTGATAAGGTCCTGTTCACACATGATCTCTTAACAGTAATTTACCAGTAAAGTCTGTATGTGTGAAAGGGGCTATTGAGTTTTGTGAAAAAAGGCAAAAACTATAATGAGCCTAATTTACATAGAAAAGAGGAGTGTTCGTGATAAAATGAAAAATACTCACTACTCAATGTTATTTCAGTGCATTTAGAGTCAGGTTTTTGCACCAAACCGCTGTTTAATGAACCAAAGAAACATCCCTTCAAACCACAAACATACATTACACCGCATGGTTGAATGCCAAGTACAAAAAAATTTAATAAATAAAAGTACAAGTAACACTTGTACAAGTAACACACCAAATATGTTAATTTACTACAATTCTATGTCTCATCAAATGGATATGCTGTAAATCCCAATAGAAACAAGTCAATCTTACAAACACTACATCATCTGTCTGTTGGAGCAACTAGCTGGCAGCGAGTTGGGCATCTTTCCTTGTCACTGGTGGTCCATTGTGCTGCGTGTCAATGTGGTAACCGTGGACCACACAGCCAGCTGTATAACAGCTGAGCTTGGCTTCAAGTGAGCAGTGATTCAAAACTGAATCTGATCTGAGCAGATAAGCAAAGCATGGAGAGTTTGCTCGGGTTGAGTGGAACAGCTGAGGAGAATGTTGAGCTGGAGTTCAGTAGAGGCTGGATTGGGACATCTGGTGTGATTATGATGATTTATCCAGCTCTGAGCAGCTTTAACCCTCACTGTGATTCAATCACACCCTTTGTGTTCCATTATAATGTTCAACGTGCTACATTTTGATGTGGGTTTTTGCATGTGGTGATGTCTTTAGAGATACACATCTGATAGTAATGAAGCAACTGGAGAGAATTATAGTGCTTCACTAAAAGCTGAAGGACAAAGGCATATTTAGATCATGATTAACAGTTGAAACAAGGACAGAGAGAGAGAGAGAGACGCAAAAAGACAACTGTATGGTTTTCAGTTTTTCTCAAACTGTTTATGCAGCACACAGCTTTGTGCAACAAAACTAAAACATAAACACTTGATATTCTAAAAATAAATCGGAGAAATAACACTCAATATTACTCCTTTCTAAATTAGTAACAAATAGTTTAATTATACATGAGCTGCACATTAATACCTATTAGCTACAAAGAAAACAGATGCCCAGAAGAAACTCCAAGGTCACCACTAAGACGACTAACTTGCCTTACAGGGACTTTGGTCTTATCAAAGTTCCATTTATCACAGCAAGTCTTCCAAGTCCTGAAGCAGCAAAACAGCCCCAGACCATCACACTACCACCACCATATTTTAGGGTTGGTATGATGTTCTTTTTCTGTAATGCAGTGCTACTTTTACGCCAGACGTAATGGGACACACACCTTCCAAAAAGTTCAACTTTTGTCTCGTCAGTCCACAGAGTATTTTCCCAAAAGTCTTGGGGATCATCAAGATGTTTTCTGGCAAAACTGAGACGAGCCTTTATGTTCTTTTTGCTCAGTAGCGGTTTTCGTCTTGGACCATTTTTGCCCAGTCTCTTTCTTATGGTGGAGTCATGAACACTGACCTTAACTGGGGCAAGTGAGGCCTGCAGTTCTTTGGATGTTGTTGTGGGGTCTTTTGTGACCTCTTGGATGAGTCGTCGCTGTGCTCTTGGGGTAATTTTGGTCGGCCAGCCACTCCTGGGAAGGTTGTCCACTGTTCCATGTTTTTGCCATTTGTGAATAATGGCTCTCACTGTGGTTCGCTGGAGTCCCAAAGCTTTATAAATGGCTTTATAACCTTTTCCAGACTGATAGATCTCAATTACTTTTTCTCATTTGTTTCTGAATTTCTTTGGATCTCGGCATGATGTCTAGCTTTTGAGGATCTTTTGGTCTACTTCACTTTGTCAGGCAGGTCCTATTTAAGAGATTTCTTGATTGCGAACAGGTGTGGCAGTAATCAGGCCTGGGTGTGGCTAGAGAAATTGAACTCAGGTGTGATAAACCACAGTTTTAACAGGGGGGCAAACACTTCTTCACACAGGGCCATGTAGTTTTGGATTTTGTTTTCCCTTAATAATAAAAACCTTCATTTAAAAACTGCATGTTTTGTTCACTTGTGTCATCTTTGACTAATATTTAAATTTGTTTGATGATCTGAAACATTAAAGTGTGGCAAACATGCAAAAGAATAAATTAGGAAGGGGGCCAACACTTTTTCACACCACTGTATACGTTTTCACAAGGGAGCAACAAAGAAACATGGAAAAATGTGAAAATACAGAGCGAGGCATGTCCCAAGCAAGTAAAAACGAGGAAGTACTTGTTAAGATGAGCAGGCAGCTTAATGTGGCACAATAGTTTTATCAAGTAGTTATCTAGTTGTGTTGTGATGCACTACTCTCTTGCAGTGTAAACAGTGGCCTTGAGAAAAGCCATAAAATGGGCATCTGTAGTGTGTAAGTGAATAAGGAAGGGATGCACAGTCACCAGGGAAGGCTAAGTGCCACCTGATTTCACAGAAACAACATCAGCGTTGATGGAAACAGAACCGTCAAATGCAGCGAATCCATGTGCAGTCCTGCTCAGAAGTTACACAACAGCCCCGTGCCAACACCGACAAGCCCATATGAGCTGTGGCGAGAACACAAACATCCCACCACAAGCCGACCTGAAAACAGACAAATAATCTCTCCCGGCTTGCACAAAAGTCCAGTTATGACAGAAATACCCACTGTGATCCCAAGAACTGCGATCTGTTCACATGTGAAATTCATCCTGTAACAACTCAATGAGCATGTGTAAGTGTAAGTAATGTGCATTTACACTGTAACATGTTCATCCTTGTGGGATTAACTTATTCTTGTGCTAGGTCAAGAGATAGATGTTAGTATTTTGGTAGTAATTCTTCCATAAATCACATAATTTAGATAAATGAATTGTTTTGCAATGAACAGGATACACTGAAGACCTCAAGAAACCCAACTTTTTAGGCTTGTAGTTCTTGTCTATCAGCCATGCTTGCATACTTGTTAAGGTTTATAATAGCAATAGACCAACACTCTTTCTGGCCAATAAGCCAATACATCACAATTTTATAAATGTTCAGTGGGAAAAAATATGTATAAATTTTAACATTAGCTAAAGATTACATTCAACTGTGTTGTTAAGCTAATAGGGTTTTTAAAGATTACCTTGAAGTAAACATTAGATCAGTGGTTCCCAACCCTGGTCCTGGAGGCACCCCAACACTGCACGTTTTGCATGTCTCAATCAAACACACCTGATTCAGGTCATCAGCTCATTAGTAGAGACTTCAAGACCTGAAATTGGTGTGTCAGAGAAAGGAGACATTCAAAATGTGCAGTGTTGGGGTGCCTCCAGGACCAGGGTTGGGAACCACTGCATTAGATGACGTCTGAAAGGTCATCTAAACATAAAAATTGGGGAAATGAGCATTCATAATAAAATATCAAATATCAGGAAGTATTTATCCAAGATAAACTGATAGCATTCATTTAGAAAATATCTACTTGACAAACTTTTAGCAGATAAAAGTTTATTTTATCTGCTAAAATAACTTTTAGTTATTTAAAATCTATAGCTTTTCTCATAAAAAAAACTCATCAATCCAAGGTACTCTACATTATTGTGGATAGGGATGTAACGATTACCGGTTTGACGATAAATCCTGATAAAATTCCCCATGGTTAGTATTACCGTTTCATCTTTTAATTATCATTAAAACCGTATTAGATTACCGCGATTTGAACAACTCGCGATAAATAAGTATGGTCCAGCATAAAGCACAGTTTTAAGTAACAGTCTCACATGCGCACAGCAGCAGAGTAGTTTCGTTTTGAGAGAAAACAAGACGGAAAAGCTGAGAGGTTTTAAAAGAGTGCTAAGGGAATTATACAAATGAATATATGAATGAATTAATTATATGATTGTACCTCTGAAGGTTCTGACTGTCTTCAGAAACGATTCGATGGCATTTTGTTTTCATCTTCGCTCCATGTAAATCCTAAAGGAAGTGTTCTTAATAACAATACTGCTTTGTCCACGGAGGTTACGGGAAACAGCTCTAATTCAGCTTTTCCATAAGCGCCACCTGCTGTCAGCGAGTGGACTTACAGAGACTTATATTTGCATTCAGCCTGTGTGCGGTTTCTGTCTGGCCCAAAACGGACTGAATTTGCATGCCCTGCTGTAAATTTTGACCGGTTGATGAAAAACAAGCTTATGTGGATTCTACACATTTAAACAATTCAGATAAGTTATCTAGAATTATTTATGGAGCAGATAAAATACATATAATCATTTATTAATCAATTATAATTATGACTTATATCTTTTATTTATTTAAAGGCTGAAATGTGAGGTTTACCTTTTTATGAAACTTTTTCAAAGCTTTATTTGAACATTTACATGAGATATTTCAACATGCTATTAAACTGTTGTCAGTCAAGTTGTCATTTAAAATCCGAACATCATTGGTAATGTTATTGTTTTAGTGATTATGCAAACAAAAAGTCATTTTTATGTGTTGTTTGTTGATTTTTAAATCTAAAACTTGGTGAAATGATTTATGTGTCAGTACGTTTTTAACATCTCCAGCACATTTTAACAATACCGTGATAATATGGATAACCGTGATAATTTTGGTCACTATAATCGTGATAAGAAATTTTCATACCATTACATCCCTAATTGTGGAAAAAGTTAAAAGCCTTTATTCACATGGCTTTAACATTAAAAACAACACACATGTGCACCGACGTGTTGCGGCTAACTCGCCTTCATCAGGACCCTGATGAAGGCGAGTTAGCCGCAACGCATCGGTGCACATGTGTTTCTCTGGCCATTTCAATGGCTGGAATGCAAAGACACACATAGGCACAAAAATGTATGGCAAAATGAGATATGCACTGGCTTCCTTTATGGTTGCAACACACAACATATGACTGAACTAGGTCCAAACTGGAGTCAGGAGTCTGGATCCCCACAGCTCATGAATCACGTCATCTCATTCATTGACCACACGTCACCGCCAGCACCCACATACTACTGTGCAGCCAGAGAGTTAGACTAGCATTACTTAAACGCAAGCATTTGACAAAGAACTGCCTCTCATATTCCTAAATTACAGTCTCTTCTACTTGCCAAGCCAGTCTGTGGCCTTCTATCTAATTGACTATATGATAAATGACTCCGTCCAACCACAAGCAAAACATTTCAAGGAGTTGCAAGAGCATGCTTCACCCTCCCTATGGTTGCCAAATATTTCTAAAGGACTTCAGAGGTCCTCCTAAGCCATTCTCTGAAAATATATGACCTGGTGGATTACACGTTCTGGAGAGCGACTTTGCCACAATGGAATGAGTGAAACTCACAGAAACACCACAAAATTCGCAAACCAACCTGTGGCTTTCACCATGCCATGGTCCAAGTTTGATATGTTCATATGGAGTACAAAACCTAAAAGGAAATAGCAAGACCCTTTGAGTATGAAAAATCTGCACATTTATGACACATTTCTAGTTAACATGAGTCCTCTACTACAAAGTAAAATATCTGGCCAAATAATAGAGAAAATAATTACAATTTTTGGATTTTAGTACACAAATTTAAACCCATTCCAAGACACCATAAGACATCAATCATAAGCCAACATTTGGGACATGTTTACATAGACTCCAGAAACCTGGCATACAAGCGAGACTAAAAAATTGTATTTGTCCCATTCAACCAGAGCTCCATCTGAAAGGTTGGTGATTCGGAGGCCAGCCGCCCACCTTGTCATCTGATTACCCTCAGCTTTGTTAGGGCTTCCCGGAGAGCAGAGTCGTCCGAAGGTCACACATGAAAGAGCCGTTTGATCACAGAGCAGTCTGCTCATTCCTACTACAAATGCTTACAAAAATATTGATCAATGTTCCAAGGACCATGCAAATTGTTCCCAAAAACAGAATAGATGGAGATAGTCAGAACATTCAAGATGTTATGGTCTTTGAAAGTGCTGACAATGATTCTTGGAGAATGGCGCTACTTATAACTTTTCTTTATTTAAAGGCTGAAATTTGAGGTTTACCTTTTTATGAAACTTTTTCAAAGCTTTATTTGAACATTTACATGAGATATTTCAACATGCTATTAAACTGTTGTCAGTCAAGTTGTCATTTAAAATCCGAACATCATTGGTAATGTTATTGTTTTAGTGATTATGCAAACAAAAAGTCATTTTTATGTGTTGTTTGTTGATTTTTAAATCTAAAACTTGGTGAAATGATTTATGTGTCAGTACGTTTTTAACATCTCCAGCACATTTTAACAATACCGTGATAATATGGATAACCGTGATAATTTTGGTCACTATAATCGTGATAAGAAATTTTCATACAATTACATCCCTAATATTTTCATACCATTACATCCCTAATTGTGGAAAAAGTTAAAAGCCTTTATTCACATGGCTTTAACATTAAAAACAACACACATGTGCACCGACGTGTTGCGGCTAACTCGCCTTCATCAGGACCCTGATGAAGGCGAGTTAGCCGCAACGCATCGGTGCACATGTGTTTCTCTGGCCATTTCAATGGCTGGAATGCAAAGACACACATAGGCACAAAAATGTATGGCAAAATGAGATATGCACTGGCTTCCTTTATGGTTGCAACACACAACATATGACTGAACTAGGTCCAAACTGGAGTCAGGAGTCTGGATCCCCACAGCTCATGAATCACGTCATCTCATTCATTGACCACACGTCACCGCCAGCACCCACATACTACTGTGCAGCCAGAGAGTTAGACTAGCATTACTTAAACGCAAGCATTTGACAAAGAACTGCCTCTCATATTCCTAAATTACAGTCTCTTCTACTTGCCAAGCCAGTCTGTGGCCTTCTATCTAATTGACTATATGATAAATGACTCCGTCCAACCACAAGCAAAACATTTCAAGGAGTTGCAAGAGCATGCTTCACCCTCCCTATGGTTGCCAAATATTTCTAAAGGACTTCAGAGGTCCTCCTAAGCCATTCTCTGAAAATATATGACCTGGTGGATTACACGTTCTGGAGAGCGACTTTGCCACAATGGAATGAGTGAAACTCACAGAAACACCACAAAATTCGCAAACCAACCTGTGGCTTTCACCATGCCATGGTCCAAGTTTGATATGTTCATATGGAGTACAAAACCTAAAAGGAAATAGCAAGACCCTTTGAGTATGAAAAATCTGCACATTTATGACACATTTCTAGTTAACATGAGTCCTCTACTACAAAGTAAAATATCTGGCCAAATAATAGAGAAAATAATTACAATTTTTGGATTTTAGTACACAAATTTAAACCCATTCCAAGACACCATAAGACATCAATCATAAGCCAACATTTGGGACATGTTTACATAGACTCCAGAAACCTGGCATACAAGCGAGACTAAAAAATTGTATTTGTCCCATTCAACCAGAGCTCCATCTGAAAGGTTGGTGATTCGGAGGCCAGCCGCCCACCTTGTCATCTGATTACCCTCAGCTTTGTTAGGGCTTCCCGGAGAGCAGAGTCGTCCGAAGGTCACACATGAAAGAGCCATTTGATCACAGAGCAGTCTGCTCATTCCTACTACAAATGCTTACAAAAATATTGATCAATGTTCCAAGGACCATGCAAATTGTTCCCAAAAACAGAATAGATGGAGATAGTCAGAACATTCAAGATGTTATGGTCTTTGAAAGTGCTGACAATGATTCTTGGAGAATGGCGCTACTGTTTCCAAAATATCATCTCTTCTTCCAAAACGTACTTATCTATTTGAGGTAGTCTACAGTACACTAATGTTTTGTAATAATGGTAAATGAATCATTAATTGTCAACATTATCCAATAGAGCAGATGTTCCCATATGTTTTGGAAATTCTTAAGCACCTATGTCATCCTGTCTCACCAACATATAGGAATAGCTGGATGCATAATTGCTTTCAAATGCAACTTGGTAAAATTTTAAATGTCTATTTTCTAATGCACAAAGATACATATTAATAATAATGATTATTTAAGTGAGAGGAATGCATGTACAAAACTGGGGGGACGTTTTAACTCTTAAATCGTTCTCATTAAATGATCCATCTTGTCATGCTGGTATTTCTGGTAAATCAAACTGTTTGTCAACAGAAATGTTTACAACTGTGAGATGAGACAAAAGCAGGTGCTGTTCTCATGTTCTAAATATCAAAAAGAAATCAATGCATGCTATAAAAGTCCACTTAAAACTGCATTTTATTCATTTCTAACATTTCCAAATAAAACAGAATATCCAACAATGGGGGGAAAAGTACGGCTGACCTTGATTTTATCCATCGGGAATGGATTTAATCATGAAAAGTGGGCTTTTCTTAGTAAACTGGAGCCACAAGTGAATGTGAGTTCCAAAACAATCTATGAAAAAAGCTATTAGGCTATTGGTTAACATTATCCGAAATAATGCAGTAGCACCTACTTTGTAAAAATATGCAAAAAGAAAAAAACATTCATAATGGATCTTGGACCTTGGATTTTAAAAGCGTCTGACATATGGGTTTAGATGGAGAATACCTGCTGACTACAAACAAAACTATTCTCTGAAAATAATCAATGTCAACCTGTCAAAACAGTGTAGTTATGGATAAACTATGCAATACTTATTAGATGAATATTATTACAACAAGCGCTGACATAGGAGCAAGGCAACAGTCCCATCAAGACTCCTGTAAATATACTTCCAACACAGAAACACTTCCCATTTGGCGTTGACTAAAAAGGTGACACCCTACATTGGACATCAAAATAATCAAAGCCCTATAATTCACCTGTAGAGTCACTGCTTAAGGATTAAAAATTTGATGTCCATGTTAAGACATGAAAGTCTAAGCACAGACACATACAGATTATTGTTTCATCCTTAGTTGTCAAAATTAAAATCATCACACCAAAAGCATGAGCCTTCAGAGAGAAATGTAGAAACATATCTGCTTAGGAAACATTTCCATGAAGTGCTAACTGAATAAATGTTTAGTGAACTAGCACCTTTACCATAAGGTTATGGTACATTAAGACCTAGAATAGTAGATTCTGATCTTTCTCATCGCATTAGAAAAATAATCCAATCCATGTTCCTGTTTCCTGTGCTTTTTAGCTCCATCTTAAATCCAGAGCAGATGTAGAGCCGGAAGACAGCTGGAAAGGGATATATATATTTCTGGCAACAAACCAAGGAATTTAGAAGCAGTATCACATAGTTTGGTAACAAACCTTTCATAATATCGTGGCCTAATGGTTAGAGAGTCGGACTCATAACCCAAAGGTTGTGGGTTCGAGTCTCGTACCGGCAGGGATTGTAGGTGGGGGGAGTGAATGTACAGCGCTCTCTCCCACCATCAATACCACGACAAGGTGCCCTTGAGCAAGGCACCGAACCCCCAACTGCTCCCCGGGCGCCGCAGCATAAATGGCTGCCCACTGCTCCGGGTGTGTGTTCACGGTTTGTGTGTGTTCACTGCTGTGTGCACTTTGGATGGGTAAATGCAGAGCACTAATTCCGAGTATGGGTCACCATACTTGGCCACTTCACTTCATCACTTCACTTCATCATCATCATAATGTTCAACTCATTTGAAACAAGATTATTAACGCTAAAAACACAGGAATTATTGATTTTCAGGCAACAATAGAGTTTAACATAAATCCAATGGTATCTATCATAAGATATCTCATACCTTATAAGAATATTGACATTATAAGAACACATCATCACATACGTCCACCTTGCAAATATGTTAGGTCCCTCCTTTAATGAAAGGCTATGGGAATTTTCCACCCGTTTTTATCAGCTATCATACGAAAGTCCTAAAACAGGAAAGAAAGAAAGAAAGAAAGAAAGGAGGATACTGAGGATGAAAAGAGAGGTGAGGAGGAGAGAGGGGCAGTGCAGGAGAAAGAGAGGAAGAAAAGGACAGTGGTGCGGAGAGAGCATGAGGTGAGGGGAGAGAGTCTACAAAGGAGTGCTTGTCAAGCTGCCCGGCGTGTGAGAAACCCAATGCCTCGCTGCAGATGTGGCCAAGTTTATTTAACACCACCTACCAAGTCCAAAAGGGCCCACTATATCCATTCTTATACTACTCCACCCTAAACCTCCTCTCCTACAGCCACTCTACCCACCATGGCGATCAATGGCCACGCTATCTGTTTCATGTCTGACCCAATGTTTCCTCGACATATTCAAGGTCTAGCCCTCAATATGACTCCCTGTCATGCTGCCGAACGCGAGGATACTGAGGATGAAAAGAGAGGTGAGGAGGAGAGAGGGGCAGTGCAGGAGAAAGAGAGGAAGAAAAGGACAGTGGTGCGGAGAGAGCATGAGGTGAGGGGAGAGAGTCTACAAAGGAGTGCTTGTCAAACTGCCCGGCGTGTGAGAAACCCAATGCCTCGCTGCAGATGTGGCCAAGTTTATTTAACACCACCTACCAAGTCCAAAAGGGCCCACTATATCCATTCTTATACTACTCCACCCTAAACCTCCTCTCCTACAGCCACTCTACCCACCATGGCGATCAATGGCCACGCTATCTGTTTCATGTCTGACCCAATGTTTCCTCGACATATTCAAGGTCTAGCCCTCAATATGACTCCCTGTCATGCTGCCGAACGCCGCACAGCAAGGACCCATCTGCAGTCTCCGTGTGAAGTCAGACAGCTTTGCCCCAGTCAAGACTTTAACCCAGGCGTCTGATGTTTGCCTCTCTTTGACCCTCAAAAACCAGTCACAGTGCATCCAGAAGTTCTCCTGCGCTTTATTCAGTTCCACATCGCTCTAAGGTACTGCCAACTCAAACATTGCAATGATTATTTTCACACAGTAAGAGTAACAGACGAGGTTGATGACAAATGGAAAATAATGAATAAAAGTGAAATGATTTGGCTAGATTTCTGTTGGAAAACTAATAAATTAAAACTTGCCTGCGGTCAGGTGAAAGTTTAAACTGTGGACCACAGTGACTCAATGTCTGAAAAGGTCTTGGAGGACAGTATTGCACTTGGGTTGCACCATGTTTTTATTCTCAGAACAACCCAAAACAGTTATAATAACCAGTTCACAAGAAACATGCACTCTGTCACCAGGCTGTATATCACAATTAAGCACAGTATCCGATATATTATTTAAAAACTGCAACTGGATTTTATTTGAACCAGCTAACCAAATAGAAGTCTTTAGCCATCTTAAAGGCAAAAAATAACTATCTTAAGCATCAAAACACACTAAGCAACTACATGTATTGTTGCATTTACGTCGGTTGAAATACATCAGAACACAATTTATAATGCAATGCAATGCAAGCAAGTTTTACAATCTCAGTGCAAGGGCCACTACAGAAGCCATTAATGTATAGTGTTTTCTTCAGCCAGTTTCCACTGCCAGGACAACTGCCATCAATGCAAAGTAACAGATGGGCTGAGCATGTTAGTAAAAGTTAAACTGTTAACATGTTTAGCTAGCTAACTGAATCACATGTCAATCCTGCTCCTGAAGGGCCACCTTCCTGCAGAGTTCAGCTTCTGCTCCAACACAATTGCCTGAAAGTTTCTATGGAGTCCAGCAGCCGGTCCTCAGCAGGACGGTAGCCATCCAGGATCAGGACTGGACATCCCTGCATTTGAAGGTCAATCAAAGTAACACAAGAAAGCACATCAAGAGCACACAACAGGACCATGCAGTTGCCCAAGCATCTGATTACTTGCTTAGTTTCTCACCGAACCCTGGTCAAAATCTGAGAGTAAAAATTATACTTTTGCCATCTTGACTTTGATAGTTGCTCTTGACATTAGAAGCTCAACTGGTAGTCCATGGAAACTCTACAGTGGGTGAATTCAAGCAAAACATCTACTGAGTATAGAGAACATAGGGTATTTATAAAGCACATGAAAGTACCTACTGATACAATATATTGGACTACCCAGTACCCACTTTGTTGCATTAAGTCAAACAAGTTTTTCTGTTGCTAAACTGAAAGATGCAGGAAGTCTACAATCAAATGGAGAAGGTACGAGTGAAAGGAGTACATCTCATTCAGTGAAACAGGGACGTACACGGTAGGTCCACAAGGACAATAACATGACTTGGGAATAGTGTTTTCACTCATTTACATGAGAAGGGTGCACAGCGGTTGCTGGTTCCACTTTGTTTGGCGTGTGAAAGACTGCTTTCTTAAACGACTCTTGAAAAGAAAGTTTGTCAGGCTAGGAACGAAGGAATTCTACACCAACTCATGTTGTCTGGATTTAAGAGGAGTTTGATTATTGAGGCCTGCCAACACAAAGACATAGACCATCGAACTCAGACCAACTATGTTTCAATTGTAGCCAAAGAGATGACTCAACTGGACTATTATTGACTTCACTTGTCCTTGAGCTGAAACACTAGGCCAGGAACACCCCAAAATGACAAGAAGTCTTGTAGTAGTATGTTAGGATGGTTTTGAGTTAAAGACAACGAGAATTCAATCTGCAGTGAAATTTTAGCATAAACCTGATGTGAGACACACCACTACTTCAGTAGAGTCTTCTTGGGTCCAAAACATACTATGCAATTACATGTGTTTTACTATGTGTTAAGTGTGTTCATACTATGCAGTTAGGTTTAACAAAACATGTAAAAATGCAATGTGCAACATAAAGCAAGTAGGTAACCTGTTACATTTTCAGCATTGCCACATTTGTCTTCTATGGTCAGTTTACCCGTCAACTACTGACATTGTCACTGACACACTACTACAGTGTGAGAAGAATCTTCCTGGGAAAGTTAGTTTAACCATCAACATGTGTATAGCTAGCTACCAGAATAGTAACACACCTGGTTTAATGGCTAGGACATTAGAAATCAAATCTATAGCCCCCGACTAGTGGCTGTTACGATTGCAGTAACGCAACAACAATGCACACTATGTGTGTACAGCTGGGCCACATGCATTGCACTGGCCAAGTATTCAAGTCTGCATATGCTTTTGGCACTGCAATAGTCATGTTGAGTACAGTAAAACTATATATCTATAGGGAGGAGGAACAGAGAAGCATAGTCTTATACTTTGAGTTATGACAGGAAATGCAGCTTGGCTGAAACTACAGTGTGAGAAGAATCTTCCTGGGAAAGTTAGTTTAACCATCAACATGTGTATAGCTAGCTACCAGAATAGTACGTCTGCGTAGGATCATGCTGGAGTGTTGGACTGTTTATGGCTTAATAGCCCCCGACTAGTGGCTGTTACGATTGCAGTAACGCAACAACAATGCACACTATGTGTGTACAGCTGGGCCACATGCATTGCACTGGCCAAGTATTCAAGTCTGCATATGCTTTTGGCACTGCAATAGTCATGTTGAGTACAGTAAAACTATATATCTATAGGGAGGAGGAACAGAGAAGCATAGTCTTATACTTTGAGTTATGACAGGAAATGCAGCTTGGGCTGTGATGTGCTTACTCATGAGCTAGCTGCTGAAATATGGTGAAAACCAAGCTTAAATTACAGAACAGACATTCAATAAGTACATTTACAAGATCACTGTGGCTGCACGTCCATAAAAAGAGTGAGCAGAAAATTACCTTCACTTCCAAGTCTTAAAACAGGAAGACTGTGTTCATGTGTTCTCATAAAAGTAGATGGATTCATAAATGATCTGACTCCTTGATACCATATTTGGTGAAAATCACAGACGATAAGACATCTCGACCCGTCCCCAAATATTACGAGTTTCCTTATATGGACAAAATTAAATAATGATTTGTCCATTCCTATTTATTTACTGTGATATACAGAGCCACGAGTTGAAAGCAAAGCGAAAGTCAACAAGTGGCCTTACCGCAAAGAGCGTTAAGTGGTAGCCTTCTCTTCTTCTTTTGCATTACAGATGGCTGAAACAATCCATAATGTAGACATGTTCTTTTTCAACTTCTACCACACTTTCCTGACTTGGACAGGCTACATTTCTTGGGTCCTGCTGAGGGCATTCAAAGAGGGTTGTAATTAACAGGACCGGGGTCTGGCCTGCATTACTGAGGGCAACAAGAAGGAAACAACTGCCTATTACTTCAAGACCAAGGGTCTGTTAATCAGCCTATTAGCGTTTAATTGAGGGTAGTTAATTAGACAGGCTATGGGGGTGGGCGGGGGTTAACGGGGTCTGACTGTGAAAACAGCTGGCTAGGCAACCTGAGACTATCATTACTGATATACACAAGCCTGGTGATTGATTGGAAAGACAATTAGCCTTAATTATACCTACATATTCGCCCTCGCTAGACCTTTAAGAAGCTATTCATTATACCCACGACTTCTTAAAATAGGGTAAAAACCTACCGAACACAGTTCACAACACATTTACAGTAGGCTAAGCCATATTTAGCAACTCCTTTACAGGCAGTAACAATAAGTTCTATATTGGGATGAAAGGAATAGTGATAAACAGATTGACTGATAATAATAATAATTCCTCACATTTATATAGCGCTTTTCTGGGCACTCAAAACGCTTTACATAGAAGGGGGGAATCTCCTCAACCACCACCAGTGTGCAGCATCCACCTGGATAATGCGACGGCAGCCATATTGCGCCAGAACACCCACCACACACCAGCTCATTGGTGGAGAGGAGACAGAGTGATGAAGCCAATCAGCAGATATTGGGATGGTTAGGAGGCCATGATGGTCAGAGGCCAATGGGCGAATTTGGCCAGGATGCTATCCAACCAACTGATTAATCTGCCTATTTTGGGGCTAATTTGAGATGAACAGCATCGGCCATGACAAAGTTTCCCATGGTCAGTTAACAACCTGTAGAACTGGTCACAGTACAACTACTACTAATAATAAAAATGTTATTCTCTTCATTGTTCTTCTTATTTTTACTAAAGCAAGGTATTAATTATTATATTATTAAAGACAGGACATGCTCTGCTTGTCCAGGAATACCCAGTAGCTTTACCTCTCTCTCTAAAACATACACACACACACACACACACACACACACACACACTTATACATGCACCATAGGACTGTCCATTTCATCCACGCATGCTCTGCTATAGCAGAAGCCGAGACCAGAATCCTATTATATCCCTTTTAAGACTTCCAATGGATTTAGTGTCCTGTAATAAGCTCAGCCATTCCAGTCAACTGGAAAGCAGCTCTCCGCTGGGACTAACAGTCTTACGTGCCGCTACTCCTTCTCCCTGCTCACTTCCATCTAGAAAAAAATTACAGAGGCAAAAATCCAATAAAGTCCTTGACAAAAGCTTTCTTCTTGCCATCAGATGCCAAATAACATGTGATACTGCCCACAGTGAACTAGCTGCCACCTCTGATTAGCTCTGTTGGACTCAGTCAAAAATAACACCATCCGCTGAATTATCTGAGCCTGCCTCTCTTGTGATTAACAGGGACATCTTCCATGATACTCCTCCATCGGACGGCCGTGGGAGAGTCTAGATCTTTATGGGTATGTCATGTATGTGCACATAACATCGCTGAGGCCAAAAGAAGATGAAGAATAAGGGTATTTCTTGTCAGGCAGTAAAATTTATTTGAGCTCGTTCATAGGGGCCAGATGATCTGTCCAGTGTGTTCCTGACTGGAATTTCTCATGTTCGCTCAGTGAGTTACCCATCACTGCTGCTGTCAGGAACATGTGCACAAAGCCCGCTGAATACCGTGATGGCCCTGCTTACCCTATGACACAAATTCACATGCTCCGCCTGGATGCTCTCAGCAGAGATGCTGTCGCCACTCCAGAGTGCATTGTACTGATCAGTGAATGCTAGTCACCCAAGAGTCTCTCGCTTGAATGGTAAATAGCATAAAATGGACTCATAGAGGTTCTGGCACATCTTTGATAACAAGATAGCATTATAACACCCCTTTCAAACAGCAGAAACATTATTAAAGTAGTTTTAAATGCTACTATGCAATTTGTTAACGTGTTCTAAGACATTGTTTACTAGCCAAAGTTTGAAAATGGGTCCCGATAATAAGATGAAACTTATTTTTATGTAATGCTCAATATGTGATAACAGGCCATTATTAAAATTCTTAATACTACAGTACTTTTGACTGCTTGAATCTGATTGGCTGACAAACATTCTAAGGTGCGCAATTATTTTCAGGGAAATGCATGACAAAAATACAGTGCATTTCCCTGAAAATAATTGCGCACCTTAGAACGTTCCAGGCAGGTCTTGATTTAATTTATTTCAAAGGTCCTTACAGCTAAAACAGCATAACAACCAAAACCCACAACGACACTGACCAAGCAAATAAATATAGTAAACAATAGGATAAAAACGGCAAATTATTTCCATGTTTTTGCAACAAAATTACGTTTTATTATGTACGGAAAGCACATACTCTCTTTCTCCCACTCTCTCTCCCTTACAAACGCTCACACATAGTACAGACACACATTCACACAGAAACGTGTTGTTAGCGCTGCTCTGACGATTTTATCAGTAAAATAGTTTAGCAACTTAAAGGTGGGGTATGTATTTTTTCAAAAACGCTTTAGAAAACTGAGTCGGGACGACTACCAAAACAAACTTATAGCCAATCAGCAGTAAGGGGCGTGTCTACTTATGATGTGGAGGAGAGAGCGCTCAGTGCACAGGACGGACATTAGCCAAGCCAAGCTGAGCGACGATTTCCACCTCCTCCACTGTCTGTTTCAAGCATCAGCTCCCAAAGTGTGTCCGAAAAGTAAGATAATATGTTTAATACAGCAGATAATAATACAGCAGATTCCGCCATAATCTTTGCCTGGGTTGCATACGTATGTGTGGGGCGGAGCTATCAAAATAGAGGCGTTTGTTTTGGTGATTTGAAATATCAACATTGGCTACCAGAAATCACTTAACCCACCTTTAAAAGCCACTATTATTTCTCACTAATAACGGCACTGTTCTTGAAGATGATGAACTCGCAGTTTTGCTATTAGTAGGGATGCTGCTGCCGAACACTGTTGAGAGACGCACAGACTCCGGTAATTCACACTCTCTCTCTCTCTCTCACTTTCCAATAACTTAATTATTATCTGCATTAGTCTGGCTCAAGCCGCCGCTGCTAGGTCTAAAATTACATTTTGGAATTAGCAACGGAGGTGTTGGATGAGACACGTAAGAAATTAATCCTACTCTCAAGAGCATTTTAAGGACAAAAACCTGACAAATGTCTTTAAGTATAACATCTGAATAATATTTGAGGTGTGGTAACAACAGTATAAGCGGAATAATTGACTCCGGTCCATTGAATTACTAGAAAATAATGCACACCCGAGGTGTAACAACCTAATAATTCAACGGCCCATCATCAATTATTCCTTACATACTATTTTGTCTAAATAAAAAAAAAAAAGAATTACAAAAAAATTTTTTTTTACATGTTACAAGTGAATTGAGGTATCACAACATTATGGCATAGAGTGAAACTGATGTAAATTTTCTAGAGATTAAATTTAATAGCATTACTAAAATATGACACGTTACAACAAAAAAAACTGTTAGAATTAGGAGAAATTAGCATTCACAATTAATTATTCAACAGACACTGATGGATTATATACAGTATATACATACATTACTTGATGAATAATATTGCCCGCTAAGATGGTACTAATATATTGGGCATGCCTAATTAAAACCTTTTAGGAAAAATAACAAAAAGGAAAACTGATGACGTTAAAAAAAACAACCTCGATGGATATAATATTTTTACATCAACAATATGCAGCAAAGTGCTAAACCTCAAAATGATAGTAACATTTATAGCATCAATGCACAATTGCCAAGGATTATATGTGTTTCCAAAAGAGCTGTGGGAAAAAGGAAATAAATGGATAATCTGTATGATGGATGAAAAAGTGCTGATGTAGCAAGAGAGACAGAGGAGTGCTGGGGCCTGGAGGAAGATATTTTAAAGAGCAAAGTCCAGCTGAGTCTAAATCTCATGGGCTATAAAGGATGGGACTACAGGGTGCTGGTTTAGCAAACATACAAGTGCAATTTCAATAGAAACAAAACTGCTGTAAGCAATTTTGCATTAATTCTTCCCCTGTGATTGTATTTCTACAGAAAGTCATTTCTCAAGTCAACATAATTAAATATGCGATACAATCTGAGGTGCTGGCGTAATGCTAGAACCCATATTTTGATCTCAGATACCACATTACCTCAGGAGTCCATGAAGGCAAGAAAATCATTATTACATCCTTTTCAAATAGCAGAAACATTATTGAGGTAGTTTTAAAACCTACCTACTTTTTAAAAATCTCCTGAAGGAAGTAGAAAATGTTATTCCCATGTAAACATGATCCAAACTGACTGCACAGGGTGGGAACAGCTTTGCATTGTGGGAAAGAGTTTCTGACTATAAATTTTAAAGGTCTACTCAATAGACTGACCTAGGGCTTTGTGCTTCATGTTCCTTATGTGTTTACATCCTCTGGCACGCATGCTGACTCACCTTAATTATTCAAAAGACAGAGACAAAAAGTGACTTTCTAGGTCTAGTGCCATCCTAGAGCAAAATATCTTGTTGAAAAAGCTTACTGCACAGTGCACACTACAATGAAAATACTAAACCAGTCACCGATAACCCTTCTCAAATATCGACGTATTGTTAAGTTGATGTCCTTTAAAAAAAAAACACAAAAAAAAACAAGAAAAAGCAGAGATGTAGGTGACATCCACAAAAACCACAAGGAACACTCTCGGATATCACGGCAAAGCAGCAGTTGGCATGAGAAGCACAATCCAAAGCTTTTCCCCTCACTCTGGCCCCTTCCTCCAAATAAGTCATACTACCACATTTTCGCCCAATGCATTAACCAATCTGGGACTCATACGTCCCCCCAGCAAGGCCAGTTTAACGGTCTTAAGTCACCAGGTGCCGACTGCATTACTGTCGCCTTAGGTGGCTCAATCTATCTATTGTCTCAAGGGCTTACAGTACATCTAAACGAACAGTAGAGTTTAAGACACGAAGGTTATAGCAAAGGCTCTGCTAAAATATTGCTGAACCCACCCCTTAACCACATCAAACCACATTAACTGCCATGTTGTGTGACACTGTGCTGTAATTTTTAATGGAATACTTGAGAAACTGCAGGAAGTCAAACTGTGAACTCTGCAGTTAATTACTGTAAGCCCTTCCCTCTTCCCCATCATAACAACAACAACAACATCCTTATTTACCAGAGGATCCTCTCCCAACAAATTTAGCTATGTTGTAGAATAAAATTAAATTACATGGACTCTAAAAGTGACCTGACGTCCTGAAGATGTGATACTCCAAAAATATGTAATATTTAAATACAAAATATACCAAATTAAATGTAAAACATACAAAAATATTTACCCACTCAATTCAGTGATTGACTAATCAGAATCAAGTACTCCAGAGAGAAAAACTAAATAAAAAATTGCTTCCAACAATTATTGCCACCTATGACATTTAAAAGTTTCAGGAACAGATCTAAGATATTACAAGCAGAGAGGATGGATGGCATGTCAAACATTTGCTAGGGAGGGGTCATGGCCACGTTGAAGTAGTTGTGCAGTTGCTAAGAGACGCAGCCATTTGTGTCAATCAATAGTGACTGACCTCTTCCACTTACTTTAGCATAAACTCAGCCATAGCAATTTGTGCTTTATGCTATAACAGTGGCAATTTTTTTATAAATAAATAAAGCTTCGTCATTGTGACGAGGCTACATCTGGGTCTTATAAGAAGCCCTGGAAACTTGGCTCTAGTACTTTTCCCCTTTTTAAGGTTTTGCAGCAAAAGTCCAGTTCAGACCAAAGTGCTTCTAGTTCAGACGAACCACAAACAAACACTTCTTAAAGGGTTTGGTGCTCATTCACACTGATATGGATACCGCAACCACCACTTCAGGGTGGACCGACGTACCAAAGTGGCACTTTATATGTTATAGGGATGCACCCGGTATCGGGCCCCGATACTGAGCTCTTGTACTTGTACTCGTTAAAATGCCCCGATACCAAACGCCGATACCACACAGCATGTGATAAGCGCCATATTCAGACAAAGAAACACCGACAACAGAACAACAGACAGCAGAATGGAGTTATTAGAGATTAAGGATGTCTACGAAGTATATGTATGCAATGAATATAATGTTAAATATTCAGAGAGAGCGAGAGAGCGCGCGCGAAATTCTGTTGGGTGATCTTTGATGTTCACTCACTTAGCACACGCATCATTTGGATTCAAACTAAATCGTAAAAATAAGACCATTTACAGGGGCATTCACTATAAATGTCATTTATTTTCAACCTTAGGCAATACACGATTTTCTGTCGAAAGTGAAACTAACAGCATGTGTGAAATGCGCTAGTCTGTACTACTGTCCTCTCATTCTGCATCAGTACAAATACCTGCTTGCTTGAGTGTTTCTGCATTATATGAGTGGTTTTGGAATATAAATCGCAGCATGTTTCAGATGGGAAAAAAAACGCGACTTCTATTTCTGAAAATATCACAGTTAGGAGATTTATAACGAGTGGTTCCCTGCATTATTACAGCAAATCGGGTGATTACAGTACTAAGCCACTGCAATGGAGCAGCTCTAATTAATTAAATTAAAGATGATGTACCATAGAGCAAAGAATGAACAGTGAAAGTAATAAAAACTTGTAAAATACATTTTAATGGGCATAATTAAGTGTGAAAATAACAGAAGGATATACAGTCAAACCAAAAATTATTCAGAGACCAGATATCATTTTTTATATGTTTTTACTAGTGGGTGCAGGACACTATAGTTCATTTATGTAAGTGAGGATAGCAAAATTAAGTAAACTGTGACAAATTATATGGCATGATGACAGCATGCCCAGGAGACTACAGGCTGTCATTAACGCTAAGGGCTGCCCGACTAAGTATTGATAGTTGTGTAAATACTGTCATAGTAACAGCTGTCTAATTTTTGGTTGATTGTAATCCATTACATACCTTTCTATCAAAGTTATCTAACATTATCAAGCTGAATTTGTTCTGACTCAGTTTAACTCTGAGTTCTTGTTATATTTTATTACCATTTTCTAAACTATAGCGAATAAACTGATAATGTGAGAAATGTTGAAGGTGTCTGAATAAATTTTGGTTTGACTGCATCTATTTGATAAATGAAGTTAACCAACTAACATTATACATACTCTTTTGGTTTCTGTACCTAATATTTAAAAAATTTACAAATGCAATAAAAATATTGGTATCGGTACTCGGTATCGGCAAGTACCAAAAATAAAAGTATCGGTATCGGGCGAGTACTGAAAAAAGTGGTATCGGTGTATCCCTGATATGTTAGATATTATTTATGTCTGTATTTTCCCAGTTGCCATTTCCACTTAAAGTTAGTTATACAGTGATACACTGAGAATGTGAAATAACCTGACAGATATTAAATAACTCATAAAGAATATTTTGTTGTTTATCATCATAATAATTGAGTTTTGGTTAAGACTAGACCAAGATCTAATTATGTAGGTACGGCATGAGGTAACCTAAGGAATTAAAATATGTTTATATATATAAAATACGCATGATCTGAGATTCCCAATTTTTTACGTTAGCTGAACACCTATGCGCTAAATATTTATTTTAATAATTTAACACATCTGCATGTTCGTGGTTCCTTGTTGTCAGTTAATGTCACATGATATTGCTGGTAAACAAATTAAATATTTAATCTTGCTTTAGTGTTTATTTTAATTGTTTGTAACTTATTTATTTATTTTAATTTTATATTTTTATGATTTAATTAATCATTAGCTTTTCATTAACTCACAAACCCCAGTTTGGGAAACCCTGGAGTAGATAAATAACCTGTGCTGCCTTGGACAACCTGGGGCTAAAACAGGAAATAGAACGAGCTAATGACAGATAAGACAAGGGTGCAAATCTTTCTAAACTTACTGCACATGGCCTTCCTCCAACGATATTGAAGCCTAAAGATCCAGACACACGATGGAGTATAGCCGTGACACTTTTGGTCTCTCCACCCTGTTAAAAGAGGAAACCATATTAATGACCCATCACTTCACACATACTTCTATTCAAAACCTTTGAAAAGTGAAGAACACCAATGAAATTACTAAGCACTTGGGAAGTAGAAACATCTGAGCTTACAAACTTAATATTTCAAATCTAACCCTTCAGGGTGTGTTTTTATAGCACAAGCTCTTAAATCATCTGCAGGTATCAAGGCTTACATTTGGCTGTGACCAAACAAGTAAAGAGGTACACCTGTTAGAGTCATTAAACATCATGTTCTTCAATCTACATAATTCTTCGAAGGTTAAAGCATCTTGGAAAAGGAGATGTCAAGTGCCCGGCAGCTTTAAGGGTTAATGCCTTGTTCCCTGCTCATTTGGTCAAGTATATTAATACATTTGCAGCAAACGGCTCTCTCAACAGATGAACGACGGAAAGTGGAGAAACGAGTGGTGTCAGCATTTTATTCCACACTTAGGGTGGCACTGCATAAGATCAGCGACTAAAGCAGCTGTCATTTCTGTGTGCCACAGAATAGTGTCTAAATATAATACAGACATCAATGGCATGCATGTACTGTACAATGTCCTCTTTACTATCTTTGCTGAGTGTACGCAATGTATGCCTCCTAGTGAGAAATGCACCCCACTGGACCAGGTCATGGGAACAAGTCCCAGAATCCCATGGGAAACAATGTCTGTAGAAGCCAGCGACTCCACTTAAAATAAATGCACACCACTGTTGTTTGGTTTTGTCAGCGGTTTTCTGCTAATATGATTCGGTTTGATTACTTCACAAAAACAAGGCAGTCTGGTAAATAAAACAAATGTGGAATGATGTCAAAGGATGACTCATCTAATGAATAAATTCTCTTGAATTGTGAAAACAAACATATGCATATATAATGCATAATTCATGCTGAAATGCTCTAGTGGTGATTCGAAAACTCTTGTGATATCATTTTTCCCCCCTTCTAGAGCAGCTGGATCAACAGCCCAGCGTTCAGCAGACAGGCCCAATCCTGCAAATGTCAGCTCCCCATCATCGCCCTCCTTTTCCCAGCTCTGCGTTGCTTCACTCACTTGACTGATGAACCATGTGATGGGAACAGCAAGAGAGACTACATTCCCCAGCAGGAAGGCACTTGCTGGCACTAAGACATCATTCAGAGCCCATAAACATGTTCACTCACTGGGAGGCTGCCTTAGGATCTCGTGCTCCTTCATAGAGTGGTCAAGGGAGGTTATCTGTCACAAGTGTAACTCACTGACATTTTTCCATGCTCTGATGGTGTCCTGAGGTGAGAATATATTACAGCTAACCTGAAGGGCATCGCAAATGCCAGAAGTTGTCATAGCACTTGATTTAAAGCATGGCAAGGACATACAGCACTTAAGAAAAAGTGTCATAGTTTTTTTCTTTATCTGGGCATGTGCCAAAGAACATTTTTTAGCACGTAGAGTACAAAGAACCACAGTATTACTTGTACAATGGCACCGCCCAAGTTCTGATGTACTAACTACAGTATGAATAAAATACTGTATTTTTGTTACATTTTATTACCTCATTGTTTAAGTATGTCCAAATGTAAATTTCCTTGAGTCTTCCCTCAGCGACAAAGCCTCAAGCAGCTTTACTAACCAAATTTCATCAAGATTGTTAAAACCAATGAAGTCTACATTGCAAGCCAGCTAAGCAAGGCATATTTCAGGGCTGGAGGAAATCCTGACAACAGCAAACAAAAAACTTGTTTATGTGTCACAACAAAGACTGCTGGCATTAATATCAATGAACAAACAAGTATATAATAATAAGAACATGAAATTCCCCTTAGAGTCTTAATATAAAAATAAATAATTATAAAATACTAAGTTTTGCCTACAGTGAGTTACGATTTTTCGTCTGCCTCCATAATCGCTCGAAGCGGGGTTTCTTCGTAGTGAAATGGAAAAGTCGGAGTGTAGCTGTAGTCGACGGATTGGAACACTTTTGACCGCTCCACTCATATATGCTATTCCAGGCCAGGGTTTAGCTTGAACTACACGCGAAGCTTGGTTTGGCTACTAGCCAAATTTTTTCTGAAATGTAAGTCACTGGATATTAATTACTTGTCCAAGTCTGTTTCTAGAACTATAAATGCAATATCACGCTTGCAATCGACAAGTTATGTCAACAGGGCTGTGATTACCTGCAGCCTGTTGCCTATCGTCCAATCACAACCGATTTCAGTAACTCGATTGATATCGCTTAAAATGAAATTTGATACAGAGTTTAAAAACAACTCTGACTATAAAAGTCTAAATAAATAGGCAGAAAGAACAAAACAAAAGCACATTAAATCTTTTTTTTTTCTGTAGGAAAATTAGAGCAAAAAAAGAAAAACAGCTAAATAAAAACGGCTTTGTTCTGATCGTTGATCTGATAACGGGCACCGTGCCTTACAAAATGTACCACGATAACTACAATTTCCTCTGAAATACCATAATTCGTGCTGTAAAACTGCTACAAGTTACGAGACGTCATTCAAGTAGCCTAACGTTAGTTTTAGAATGGTTTCAGGCAGTTTGACTGTTAATTATTTGTTTATTTGATGACAGTGGTGGCCAACAGTGTTGGGGGTAACGAATTACAAGTAACGCGAGTTACGTAATCAGATTACTTTTTTCAAGTAACTAGTAAAGTAACGCATTACTTTTTAATTTATAAGAGAATATCGGAGTTACTTTTTCAAATAAGTAACGCAAGTTACTTCCCCCCCCCCAAATTTATTGATTGACAGCTCTCCTGTCCCCATGTTGAGAGAAATCAGAAGATGTTACTGTAGTTATAAAATAAATATGAATATGAATTAATTCATCTCACTCACTCACAAAAAAAAAACAGATTCAGTATTCCTCAAAATTAATTAAAATAATGCAACTCAGAATAGAATGCAAACCTGCAGTAATTAAATGTTAAACAACACAAATATCCTTTATGTATTTCATCCCATTCTATTAACCAAAGTCTTTGCTTCTGACCTTCGATGATCCAGTTCAACCGTACTAATAAGCAAAAATAATAAGAGTCTTTTTTTATTGCTGAAGTGTGTTGAAATGTCTTCTTCTGCATTCTACTGTACGGACGTAAATGTACTTTCCCTTCAGCCTGAGGCGCATTCATTTCACTTTTGGTGTGAAAAGGCTTTTATATTTGCCAAAAATATAACTTTTTATTTTAAAAACAAACAAGCAAGCCCTGTCCAGATTTTAAAAGTAACGCAAAAGTAACGTAACGCATTACTTTCCATAAAAAAGTAACTAAGTAACGTAATTAGTTACTTTTTTTATGGAGTAATGCAATATTGTAATGCATTACTTTTAAAAGTAACTTTCCCCAACACTGGTGGCCAATACTACTCTTTACCACAAATGTATTGCAGTTTTATTTAAATGGTTACCATGGTACATTTTTGAAGAGTTCAAAAGCTGTTGTCTATACTGTTCTCTTACCTTACACGGTGGAGAAAGACTCTTGGACAGCGAGTCAATCCTGGCGCTGTATTCTGTAAATTTCTTCTGATACTTCAGCGCTGTCATCTGAAGCTCGTTATGAACCGCCGACAGTTGAGCCAAAAGTGATTTCTCTCTTTTAGTCGATTTGAGAGCTTGTTTCTTCAGCTCCTTATCCAAGCTGACCACTTTCCCTTGCAGCGCGCCGTTGTGCGCTTTGAGGGCTTTCAAACAGCAGTGGTTGTCCAACTTCTGCTCCTTATGAGTGAGCATCAATCCGCATCCACTCTCGCATATCCCGACCGCCCTGTAATCACACGATTCACGCATGTGAGCATCCATATCTTTAAGGTTCAGCACTTCGCTGCAGCCCTTATTCCTACATTTGGCAGGGGAATAATCGCACATCTCCGCGTGCTCCGCCAGATGCTGGAGTTTGACGATCTTCTCGCAGCCCCGCGCGTGATTGTCACATTTAATGTCTAACTTTAATATTAAGTTTTTCAGAGGGAGGACGTGGTTGAGCTCTTTGGTGGAGATCCTTTGGCATCTGACCGGGCAGCTGCTCTGCTGGACGACCCACGGCAGCACACAGCCGGCGCAGAAGACATGACCGCACGGGGTAGTGAGCGGATCCTCCAAAACTTTATTACACAAGTTGCATTTGAAGTCTGGGTCCACAGCCCCCTTGAAACGATCCAACTCAAATCCCATTTTTTTTAGAAAGGGAAAATCCAAAATAGACCCGGGCCTCCCACAGAATAGTTCAGGGGTTTAATCGCTCTTCGGATTTAGTCATTAGAAGAGCTCAGAGAAACTGAGTAGACTAGTACGAGGCTACGAGCGCTTCTACTGACTGAACTAATTGCCTGAGACTTCCTATGGGGGAAGAGAAGTGTTGCCGATTTGGGTACCGTAACGTTCTGAAGAACTGCGCACTCAACAAGAGGTGTTTAGACTAGCCTAAAAAGTTTTGACGCTTAAGCCAAACTTAAAACGTATGAATGTTGTTCGCTAGATAACAAAATGAAGGCAAGCGACATTTATACAAAGAAGTGCAAGCACACTTTTCAAGCGAAACAATTCGTTTTAAAGTTAGTTAGTTGTTAGTACATTAATTCACTGTGCATTAACTAATGTTAACAAGCATACCTTTTGATTTTAATAATGCATTTGTAAATGTTGAAATTAACTTGAACTGAGATTAATAAATGCTGTAGAACTATTCTTCATACTTAGTTCATGTTAACTAAAGTAGTAAACTTATGTTAACTAATCAACCTTATTGTAAAGTGTTACCGTTTTAAATGATAGATAAAAGAGTAGATTTAGACTGAGATTGGTTATATATATATATATATATATATATATATATATATATATATATATATATATATATATATATATA
>NW_015505445.1:681708-714045 GCF_001515645.1 Sinocyclocheilus grahami | reverse complement strand
AAAAAAAAAAATTATATATATATATATATAATTTTTTTTTTTTGTATATATTTTCCAGAGAGGGATTATTTTTGAAAGCCATTATATTAATGATTTATTTATGAATTTAGAAACATTAAATGATTAATGAAAATATAAAATTATAGTTTTATATTTTATTTTTAGTTTCATATTTTATAAATATATACTTTAAATATCATCTTTAAATTTAAATAAAGTCTAAATGTAATTATAATTATTTAAAATAGTTTCTTTTATTTCCCATTAAAGTAAAATAACTGAACATAATCAATTGAGCAGAAAATGTTGGATGGCACTTAGAGGCTTTTGCATCTGAACTCTTCATATATATATATAGTTTAAAGTATTTTGAACGGTTTTTGAACCCTCACATTTTTTATATATATAAGTCAAGTCTAGTCACTTTTATTTATATAGGCCTAGCGCTTTATACAGCCAATACAAATTGTCAAAGCAGCTTACAGTGTTAAACAGGAGTGAGTCAGTATTGCAAACAAAATTCAATTCTGCCATAAAGCAGTTCTAAAAAGAGGACAATAGTAAAAGTCAATTTTTCAGTTAAAGGCAGTGCTTCATTGATTCAGCGATGTCATCTTCCAGTTCAGTTCAGGTCTCAGAGCAGCTGAGAAACTCAAACGATGGAGATTACAGATTTCAAACTCCAAAAGCCCCAAAGCTAAAGATGTTCCTTCACATCCTCTCGGTTTGCATGAGTGGCCAATAATGTCTCTTTGGAGGAAAATAATCATCTGTCTGAACAGTTTTCTAATAAGTAAATGGGAGCTTGTGAGCGTATGATTTTGCCTAAAAATGTGTATTTGTGTTCAGTGTATTTTGTGTATAGAGAAACCTGGAGTTTAAATACAGCTCATTTAAATAAGGATATTTTCCATTTCAGTAGGAAGTAGCACGGTCATAAAAGCATTTGAATTGTAAATGACTGAGAGCTACAGACAGGGTCGCTGGCAGTGAGGGGACAAGAAAGGCCTTTACTTTTGCAGCTTAACCATCCTTTGTGTACAGCGTCCATCTCTCCTGCTATTGACTGATCTGAAGATGGGAAATTCTTTTGCTAATCAATATTCTGTTAAATCAAATTCCATTGCTGTGCCGTGACATAGCGATTCAATCCACATGTGGATTACTAAATAACAACTCCCAAGTTCATTACTGACTCCAGGGTATGGGGGAAAATGAAACGAAAAAAGCAAAGAACGTTTGCAATCACGCATAAATGTGTGACTTTTTTTCTAGTCTTCAGATGGAAATCTGTAGTTCAGAAAAAGGAGTGGCTCGGTAATTTAATACTGGCACTGATAGAAGCTTTAAGTAATCCAATTATTACTTCAAAGGAGCCAAAGATATTGAATGTTACTTTCCAAAAAGTACTGCCAACACTAATTAATTTATCTTCCATCAAGTATCATACAGATAAACAAATATATCCGTAATAAGATTTTTTTTTTCTAAGTTGGTATGATTTTAACCTTGCTGTAGTATCATTAATGCTATAGCTTTGATTTAACCACCTGCCAAGCTATTATTCAAATGGATCATGTGCAACCAGATAATTACATTACAGATGCAGAGTTTGGATACACATCATTACGTTGTAATACAAAACATTCAAAATAAACAGTCACTGAAGTGCACTTTCCAAAAACATAATCCTTGTAAATTAGGAAAGAACTTAAGTCTTGTTTATTTGTTGGCTGTGGCAGAGAACTCTGATGACTTAGATCATGTAATTCAAGGTTAAAAAGAAAGATCATTTGTGATAAGATTTGATGTAGCTCTTAGGCTGTATTGGATGTTACTGAACCATTTCTCATGCTCTACATTTCTTCCATCTTAGCTCACATGTCTAAGAGTTTTAACCCCACCCTTCTGGATGTAATGAACTTGAATATTTGTCAGAAGAGACCCTCGGACTTCTGCAGTGGCAGTTTAAAGTATTGTAAGATATATTGCATCTTTTCATAATGTATAGAAATATTTTTGGTGGCTTGATGGCATGCCAGAATGTTTTTAGAGGGCGTTTTGTTATATTAAAGAGTAAAATAGGCTCAGTAAAACAATGCATTGGTCGTTTGCATTGCAAATCTGTTATTAAAATATTGTCATAAGTTGATAGGAAATTAACTACTCTTTAAAGCATTTGGGAATCATTTTCTAAATACACACGCTAGCCCATTTCTTGAGCTTTTTCTGGATTGTGCATGCATTTGTATAATACTTTATTTCCTTATAGAAACAAAGCTCCCACTTTTAAGTCCATGAATAGACTGAGAATTCCTAAGCCCATATACAGTGGGTATGGAAAGTATTCAGACCCCCTTAAATTTTTCACTCTTTGTTATATTGCAGCCATTTGCTAAAATCATTTAAGTTAATTTTTTTTCCTCATTAATGTACACACAGCACCCCATATAGACAGAAAAACACAGAATTGTTGACATTTTTGCAGATTTATTAAAAAAGAAAAACTGAAATATCACATGGTCCTAAGTATTCAGACCCTTTGCTGTGACACTCATATATTTAACTCAGGTGCTGTCCATTTCTTCTGATCATCCTTGAGATGGTTCTACACCTTCATTTGAGTCCAGCTGTGTTTGATTATACTGACTGGACTTGACAGAACCCTTTACCTCATTTAGAGGGATACAGAAAGATCTACATTTCTTTAGATGAGGGCTTGATTTAAAGCTTTGGATGCCAGCCATACTGCAGTGATTACCACTCAGCTATAGTGATGATATGTCAAAAACATGAGGGCGATGTGGGATTGCGGGATCTTGTAAAGACTAATTGCTTTTCTGGATATACGTTTTCATCCTGCATTGCACGTCTGTGGTCATGAAGTCATTTGAGAGACTGGTCTTGGCCTACCTGAAGAACATCACTGGACCCTTGCTGGATCCTTTTCAGTTTGCAGTGGAGATGATTGTGGACTTCAGAAGAAACCCCCCTGCACTCCCCCCACTCACCATCATAAACAGCACTGTGACTCTATTGTAAAAAAGTCCCAGCAGAGGCTGTATTTTCTTCGCCAGCTGAGGAAGTTCAGCTTGCTGCAGGAGCTTCTCTCACACAGTTCTACTCAACTGTCATTGAGTCTGTTCTGTGTTCATCTTTGGTTTGGCTCAGCTACCAAATCAGACATCAGGAGACTACAATGGACAGTCAGGACTGCAGGGAGGATTATTGGTGCCCCCCTGCCTAACCTCCAATAACTTTACACCTCTAGAGTGAGGAAAAGGGCTGGTAAAATTACTCTGGACCCCTCACACCCAGCACACTTCCTCTTTGAACTGTTGCCCTCTGGCCGGCGCTACAGAGCACTGAGCACCAAAACAGCCAAGACACAAGAACAGCTTTTCCCCCCAGGCCATATTCCACTTGAGCAATACATAACACATCTCAGATTGTATATCTGTAAATACCTTATCAAAACGTATGCACATTTACACATGCACATTCACAATTCTGTCTATTGATGTTTTCTTTTTCTCTATATTTTATTACCATATTATATTTTTTATTTATTGTCTATTCTCTTTATTATTAGTGTTTTATTTCACTTTATTACCTTAAATTATATGTATGTCTGCACTTTCTGTACTGGAAGCTCCTGTCACTAAGACGAATTCCTTGTGTGTGTAAACACACTTGGCAAATAAAGCTCTTTCTGATTCTGATTCTGAGCAGAGTTGCTATCAAAGGCAATGAGTGAAATGAGAGCATGCAACGGTAAAACCTGTCCCCATTTCATAAGGCATTTTTTCTTTATCATGCTTGTATTGCAGTAAACACTGAACTATGAAATGCATCTGCTTATATATATGCGTTGATGCATTTTCATATTTTCTTTGAATTTGTTTGCTCACTTGTGCACATTGTTCCACACGCCCACATGCATATGAGTCAGTTCAATTTAGTTGAAAGCAACTGGACTTAGTTATCCATTCGTTTTATTTTATTAGGTCTGTAGCCCTCTGCCGCTGACCCCAATCAGAGACTGTTAGCGATGAGCCCATGTTGTGTCCACCTGAGGCTGAGAAACAGATGTTTCCTATCTGCTGCTTTTTCTTTGACATTCCTTTATATTCTCGTACCAGTTGCAGTTTATTATAAAATGTCTGGCAATTGTCTGTGAAGTTTTTCAGTCACCCGGGTCATCATAGGATCAGTTGAAAGGAACCAGTACAGTAACTGGCTTATAGGATTACTGTAGTTCACCCAAAAATGAAGCACTATTCCTACATTCTTCATGGACCTTTTTAGGGTCTTTATGTGATGACATAAGTTTTACGTTGGTCGACTTCAGTGTTGATGTAATGCAGGAATACAATAGGTCCAGGAACTCTGGGACCTCCTCCACAATATCTTTCATCAGCGGAGTGGGTCTGCATTCAATCTTGTATTAAATGCTTTTGGCAACTGAGCTAGTGTAGTGCATTCGCCATTGAGGTTCCCAAATAACAAGTGTGTAATATTAGAAACAGATGACTTCTTTTACAAAGCGGACGACCCCAACTGCTTGAAACAGAGCAAAATAAGAAAAACAACTAAAGACTGCAGTGTTAAACATCATTGTTTTTGTTCATCCCTGAGAGACGAAACAGATAGAATTGATTAGGCTTGTTTTACTGTGTGGTCTTGCATCTGCTTTTTTTTTTTTTTTTTGATTGAATTGATTTCAAAGTTCAACTTATTATTCAAAACACTCGGCTGACCTTGAATCAAAATAAGGTTTGTTACAAAAGCTTACAGTAATGTTCCATTGCTTTTTTTGGAAGTCAGTTGTTAAAAATCTTTATAAAAAGTATAGTTCTGACTCTAAAAACTGATTAGACAAGCCACATTTGATGGCGTCATAAAATAGCCAGTGACTGCACATGAATTAAAATTATACAAAGAGCTCCAAAAGTCAGACCACATTGAGAATCTGGGACTTTTTATTTAAACCTGGAAATAAACAGAGTTTAAAAAGTTTTAGGGTTTTGAAAAATGTAATACAAAGAAAGGTTATGACTTCAAATGAATCAGAAGCCTTTTAGATAGATTCTTAACTTCAGGTTATGTTGATTAATATAACTTGTAATGTAAATTGTCCTAAATTATGGGGATAAAAGGTATGTGAATTTTTTTTTAAGAACTATATTACTTGGTGGAAAAATTGTTAATTATTTCCACATTTCATGAAATCAATAAACCGTGAAAGGCTGTGTTCCGCATCATACATTGAAAGCCAAACCCATCAAACCAACCCTTTAAACCTGTGCTTTATTTAACCATTCATTCTGATATATTATCATCTCCATGTTCTTCTATCTGCTTTAGGCACGTAACCCAGAACATCTTGCTGTGAATTAGTATGTTTGAATATTGCTCAATCTTAAGTCACAAAGGGGGCAGAAGGGAGGAACAGGATCAGCATCAAGTTGAACCAGTTCTCGACAATGAGCTTTGGACCACTGCCTAAAGGACATTGAGCATTCGAGAACAATCTTATGTAAACAACACAAACATTGCCTTTGTTATCCTTGGTTTTGTCCTGGAGGGAATAAGATGTCAAAGAGCATGTGTATTTACAAGTGATTCGGCTTTGAGGAGCTATAAAGCTTCTTTAATCATGTTTACATAGCTCAGGAATGGAGCAGCATCTCTAAGAATCTTTAACAACTATTCACAAAAGAGAATATTTTCCTTTATTTTTTAGTGCTTAGATAAATGTCACATTTATACAATTTAGACAAATTCTGTTAGCAAACATGAATAAACAATCTGGCTCAAAGACTTCTGAGAGCATGAAAACAAAAGTGTGCAGTTAACGAAAGTCCTTGTGGGCAGTATTAAGCGTAATGCTCAGCTGCAGTGCTGTAGTAGTGGCTCACAGCGGTATAATTTAATCAGCACGGAAACAAGGCAACAGTCTGCCTGAGTAACATGAGGATCTAATCGGAAACAACCCCGCTCTAATTATCCATCACAGAAATAATGAGCTGAAGTCATGACCATTGTTACAGTCCCTTGCGGGAAATTCTTTGGTAGGTCAGGCTATAAATTGGCTATAGCAACAAATAAATGACACTGTATTTTTACAATATGTCTATCTGTTTGTAGTAAAGATATCTGAAAAAAACAGGGTAGATAACACTTCTCAGCAGATGTGTTGCTAGAAGAGAATTTGCACTACCAGCACTGAGAAATTCACAAAGATGCTTACCTACAGTTTGTCATAAGTTGCCTTTTATGCTCCTCATACACGTAGAGTAAAGAATGAATATGTTGCAGGCTTCAGGCTTTAGTGTTATTAAATGTATTTTTTAAACATTACTTAAAACTTGAAAATTACATTTACATTTACAAAAGGTTATAATAAATGTAAAAAATACTATTTTAATTTATTATAAAGGAATAGTTATATTCCAATATATTCAATTGATTATTTCTCCTCTTTTTCTGATAAAACTTCTGGATGTCTAAAAACTTACACTTACATTTTCAAAATAAAAAAAAGAACACACTGGATTCATAAAATGACCCATGCAATGTATGTATCATGCACCACATCACAGGTTACCACTTTCTTCCTTTCTAGTCATTATCTGAACTCTACATTTCTATTTTCTCAAAGCACACTTTAAGTAAATCTTTTCTTTTTTTTAGGTGTGGTCAATGTCCTCCTATACTCTGTAAAAATTATGGTACACCGCAAGGTCGTGACCACTGCATTGCATTCTGGGTACACTTGGCCTATTGTAGCTTGGAGTAGCTATCAGCCCTGTGAGTGGAGGGTTGCTGACAGGAAGATGCCTCAGAGGCAAATACCTGGACTCCATCTTCTGCTTTCCTCTTGCCATACCTCTGCCCCTTTCTGTTAAACCAGATGAGAGTAGAGATAATGATACTTTCCTCTATGTGCAGCACAGAGTACAAAAACAAACAACATACCAGACATGAAGAGAATTTCCATTTGCTGTTTTATTCATATTTTCTTTTTATATCTTTCATTTTAATTTTAGTTGAAGTTTGGTTGTGTGTTTTTGTCATTTTAGTAATTTTTGTTATAGTTAGCTTAGTTAATTTTTTTATATAGTTTTTATTAATATCTCTTTATAATAAAGTCTATATAGTTTTTATTCTTTTTATTGCAGAAATAAAATGAGAAACGTTGTCTTGTCAACTAACTGAAATCATAGTTTTTTTGTAATAAAAAATCATTTTAATTCATTTAATTTAATTTTATTTCAAGTAATGAAAATGTTATTTTTTAATGGTTTTACACACACACACACACACACACACACTGTAGTGGCATGATACTTTGAACACTTGCATGTGTCTCTCTCCTTAAAAGAAGAGTCTGCGATGCTAATTTGATGCAAAAAAATCACTCTGTGTCAGAAGCTGTGTTGTTTTTACTCAATTTTGAGAGCTCTTTGCACTTTTAACTCAACTTGAAAATTTCACCTGTAGGCCTTTCTGAACTTTCCACTGGCCTTTCAGTGTGAGACTGTCACACAGCTTCACTTCCCCTCCAGATAATCAGAGTAACATATGGACTTGGTGTGCACTAGCACTCTTATGTTTTGATCAAATGTGGCAGATGTCTCATCACCTTCTGTGAAGCACTGGTGAGCACAGGGCTGGCGGTAGGCAGAGCAGGCAATTGCTTGGGCTTTGAGGCGCCCGGGGCCTCCATGACCATAACATCTAAATAGATTATATTTTAAAGGATAGTAAAATAGATAACCATTATTTTAAATTTTAATAATATTTCACAATATTACTGTTTTTTTCTGTATTTTTGATAAAATAAATCCAGGCTTGATGAGCATAAGAGACTTCTTTCAAAAATATTAAAAATAGTAATGTGTCCAAAAATTTGACTGGTACGGTAAAAGTAAAAATGTTAATGAAATGCTGTATAAATGAAAAGGTTAGGAATCATATTTGTTTCAAGTTTGTTTTATTGGGGGTGGGGGGCCTCCAACATGAATTTTACCTAGGGCCTCCAAATGTCTAGAACCGGCCCTGGGTGAGCATATGGGCTCATAGAAAGTAGTTCATCCTTTCCAGATTACATAAACAGGAAACATTAACAGCATGTAAGCATGTCCTCCCTGCTTGACGTCTTATTTTCTTGTTTTATTTACTCATTTTAGTGAGTAGCGAAATGCCATTCCTGCTATGAGGAAAACGGCTATTAAATGTTGATTGTAAGGCTAAATTGAAGCAATACAAACTGACGTGAGGTTAAAGCATTTTTTTCACAAAACAGGCAGGTATATTGTTTAGTATGTTGTTCATATTTCTTACAGGAAGCTTTCCTCCCGTACAGATCTGTCCACTAATGTGCCTCACGTGCTTTTAAATGTAAACATGCCAACATATGGTAAAGTAACTCAAGCATAACATCTGCGGTGGATTAAAACTGCTACAACATCAGCTGTGAGTGAACGCAAGTGATTAAATAAGACTAATTAAGAGATTAAAGGCTTTTTTAAAGATCTGCGCTAATTAAGTCGTAGGGTGTGATATTGCGAAAAATTTTACTGTCTGCACGTAAAACTGGGACCACAATAAATAATTTAAGAATTAAATACCACTGTTTTCCCGTTTTAATGAGTCTTCAATTAAAGTCTTCCTCGCGATGACAATAAAAATAAAAGCAAAACAGCTGAGCTCCCAGCTAAAGCATTTATGTCAGGAGTTAGGGATATAATATCTGGGGCATGAAACATCAAAGGCTTGGAGTTTAGCAACAAGGATAAAAGCTGTGCTAATCAGCTAACATGGCAGACCACAATAAATTCTTGACTCGCTGCTGAAAGAAGGGATCATATTGTGAATGATTGTAAATAAGTGTGTCTTGCTGTATGCAGTGGGCCATAACAATGAACTATTATTCTATAGTAAGGGATATTATCCTTATTATACAATGATCTATATTATCCATTCATTTATCCATCTGCCATTGAAGTTATGGGTGATATCTCTACCTTTTTATGACCTCTGTTGTCTAAAACAGTCAAGTTTAAAAAAAAAATCATAAAGGAATAGTTCAGCCAAAAATGAAAATTCTGTCATCATTTACCTTTGCGTCATTTCAAACTTGAATTAATTTTTATTCTGTGGGGGGAAAAAAAGAACAGAAAAGATTAAAAGAGAGTCAAAGGGGGTCCGATGTTGTTTGGACTCAAGCTTTCTTTAAAATATCAAATAATTTAATATTTAAGTATAAACTATAAATGTAAAACAAGTATAGGTTTAAAAACTATTTGAGGGAAAGTCAATAATAAAAGTTTTTTATTTTTTATTATTAACTTTAAACTGAAAACCAGTAATAGTAAACATCAAAAATCATAAAGGAATAGTTCAGCCAAAAATGAAAATTCTGTCATCATTTACCTTTGCGTCATTTCAAACTTGAATTAATTTTTATTCTGTGGGTGGAAAAAAAGAACAGAAAAGATTAAAAGAGAGTCAAAGGGGGTCCGATGTTGTTTGGACTCAAGCTTTCTTTAAAATATCAAATAATTTAATATTTAAGTATAAACTATAAATGTAAAACAAGTATAGGTTTAAAAACTATTTGAGGGAAAGTCAATAATAAAAGTTTTTTATTTTTTATTATTAACTTTAAACTGAAAACCAGTAATAGTAAACATGTCCATTCATTTATTTGTTAAGTGGCCTATAGTAAGATCAACCTGATGGGGTTTATTTTACAGTAATGGCCAGATATTGCCACACAGTTGTCCATAAATGACACAGATTCTGACTGCATCCTCTTTGTATTCTGTACAAATAGATAGGAAAAATATTTTCCAGATTAAAAAGAATTTTTTTAGGACACTTCCGAGAGCCCAAAAGGTTTAAGCAGGACCAGCTGTGTTTTTATGGATTACACATTTGGTAAGAAAACATTTGGCTAGGTCTCCATGTAGTTAATCTTGGTCTTTGTAACTACTGATTCCAGGACAGTTGAATATTTGTTTTTCCAATTAGGCTTGTCTATCTGTAATTTGCCTTTATTTTTTTTTCTCTGAACTGCACAATTTTCCAATTAGCAACATCATTTATCCAGGATTGGTTCAGTAGAAGGAAAATCTTTAGTATCCTCCAGTTTGGCAGTAGAATGATCTTACCCCCACTCATCCACCATTTTTTTGCATGCTAAAGACATTTGACAGTAAACCACAAAGGATAAGCAGGAAAGATCACAAAACCCAGTGGTCAACCCCTTTCTCATTAACCTCCTGGATGCTCCCCAGCAATAACTGAACATTTCCATGGTTGCTTAGTAATGCAAAACCAACCATACAAAACAGAGCATTCAAATCATTAAGGCATTTGGGAGGAAGATGAGGCCAGGAAGTGGCTGCACTCACATATAATTTCTATGCATTTAATTACAGAAGAAATATATAGTTTTTTGGTGAAGGAACAGATATAAGTCAAATATATTGCATTCTAGTCGACACTTCAACTAGTTTTGCAAGTATCTTCAGATTTACCCAGAAAAACGGCTATTTACAATACAACCAATCAGCCTGGCTATGTTTCCCGAAAGCATTGTAAATAGATCATAGAAACCATTGGCATCATTCCTGTCTATGGCTCATGATGCTTCTAGGAAACACAGCGCTGATCATTTAAGAGTACAAATTGCTATACAAAATTTTCTTTGTTATACTATACCAGTTTTGCATCTCTTCTGTAATCATGAGCTAAGAAAGATCCCATTCAGCAGTAACAAAGGAAAGTCCCAAAAAAGGATCATATAGTAAGTCTGTTTGACCTTTTTGCTGTATTTATCCTACTGCACAACTGTGCTACTGAGACTCTTCAAAGTGACTCTGCTGTCGATTGAGCTAGTGCCAGAAGAAGCTTTGGGTTTTCCCAGCTAAACCCAGCAGCAGTGAAGAGTAAACCTCTGACCCAACCGTTTGTAAACTATCTTTACCACATGAGTTCAGACTTGCAGCTGAAACACGGCTATAAGGAGTTGACTGGTTAATCAGAAATCCCAATGCTTACTGTAAGTACAACACACCTGAAACTGAATATGACCATGAGTTTCCTGGATACAGGTAGCAAAAATTCATGGTTTAACGTACCGCTATTGCTGTGGTTTTTTAGAATTTATTTATTTTTTGTCAGTCCAGTCTTTTGTTCAGTAATTGTTCGGCATGCAAGGGAACCAAAATTCAAATACAGGCATTTTTATTGATTTGACTGATTTGAACAATTAATTTAATTGGCATAATAATACATTACTGTATGAATATGGTATTCAGTTCCACGGTAATACCATGAAATACTATGCCATCACTAGAAGAATTGGAACAGTTGGTACTTTTTTTCTGTTTAAGGCTTCCATCATATCTAAGACACTTTGAATGTTTTATTTAAAGCTCCACCATCTGACATTAAGCATTGGTAGATACAAGGTTCCCAAAGGCTCTCTTTTTGTGACACAATGTGTACCATTACTAGATGTCTCAAACATTTCTCCAGAACTTGTGGCTTTACAGTCTGCTTGAGTCAAGAATTAGGCACTCCTGAAATTGATTTATTTCAGCGCTAAAACTGTTTATTAAATATAATAGACCTTCAGAGTTGTCAGTGGAAGGAAGAAGAAAAAAGGGAGCCATCATCATTTACCACCAAAGAGAACGTTTTCAAAAGAGGTAGTTGAAACGTCTTGGTTAAGGCCGAGGTACCACATCGTCTCAAATTACACGTGCATCTTAAACCAATTCCAGAAGAGGCTAAGCAATTTTTCTTCTAATTGCATAGCTATTTACTGTAAATTTTGATTTTTCTGTTATTTTTTCCCCTTCTTTTTTAGCTTATAAATCTCCTCTAACCGTCCATCAACAGCACAAGAAATAAAAATGATAAATGTATGATTGTTTAGCTCCAGTCAACTTAAATACAATTAAGTACAAAGAGCCTGTTTTTTTAATAAGTCTCATGTAATTTATCACACTTCTCCTCCCCCATATAAAAAGAGCAGTATATCTGTAACATACATTTCAGCAGCAGACAAACATATCAGGGCATTTCAACCAAAGTGGCCTCCTTCCAAATCTGGTAAGGACTTTTAGTCTGTCCCACATCAGGCATATCAACAAACAGAGCACGCCAAACTATGGGTGGTCCTATTATCATTATTTGTGTCTTAAACAAGCCTGGAATCTTTAAATATGTGGCAGATGCCAGGCACCCTGTTTTTGCACAGTAATGTGTGCTTCCAAAGGTCCCAAGATTTTTTATTTCATGCAACACTTCATGATAAATAATTTGTGGATGATTTTTAATTCCTTTAGACGATGAATATTTTGGCCCGCGTTATGACTTTGTGGTTAAACTACTGAGTGTTACAGTGTTAACATGCACATTCTGACATTCTGTAACACAGTGATGTTCGATGTGACAGGAAATTTCGGTCATGGATTAATGCGCTGTGAAACCACTGTTTTGTTAGCAAATTACTAACAAATGAAAGCAACTGCATTTGTGAAACTTTCCACAGCAGTTAGCTGTTTCTGTTTACGACATCCCATGGAGAATGACTTGATGTTGACACAGTTGTAGACATCATCTGTAATGATGTGTGTCACTGATGAAAGCTTTCAACACATATGCTTTTTAAGTCATTTATCAGAATGCATACTTCTAATCATCTGCAACATCTGGAACAACCATGGGATATGTAAACTAACGTGAAGACAGAGAGAGAAAGCATGCATAGTGGAACGTAAACTTTAAATGTTAAACCTCGGCACAACGTCCTGCACCGTTTGTGCTACTTGCATGAATAATACCCAAAAATGTGTGGCTTGTTGAGGAGAGTTGTGCTATTACATTTCTAACTGATTAGATGTGTGATTCTTGCCTGGTAGATGATAAAATATAGGATTTGTGCCCGGTGGATGATATTATTATTTATTTTAATAATTTGTAAAAAATTATTTTTCTATTTTAAATGTTTAATTTTTGTTTATTACAGGCAAGCATACTTACATCTAAAAATAAAATGTACAATTATTTTTTAATTTTCCCTTTTTTTGGTAAAATGAAGTTTTAGTTTTTAGTTACAAGATGTAATCACAATTCAAACACGTCTTCTTTATGTGGTTAGAAATGGTGGAATATTTCCAAAATGGATTTGTCAATTTTTGTATCTCAAAAACAAACTCTGGTCAGAAGACTTATATGAAGAGGATTAGGCACTCCTGAAATTGATTTATTTCAGCGCTAAAACTGTTTATTAAATATAATAGACCATCAGAGTTGTCAGTGGAAGGAAGAAGAAAAAAGGGAGCCATCATCATTTACCACCAAAGAGAACGTTTTCAAAAGAGGTAGTTGAAACGTCTTGGTTAAGGCCGAGGTACCACATCGTCTCAAATTACATGTGCATCTTAAACCAATTCCAGAAGAGGCTAAGCAATTTTTCTTCTAATTGCATAGCTATTTACTGTAAATTTTGATTTTTCTGTTATTTTTTCCCCTTCTTTTTTAGCTTATAAATCTCCTCTAACCGTCCATCAACAGCACAAGAAATAAAAATGATAAATGTATGATTGTTTAGCTCCAGTCAACTTAAATACAATTAAGTACAAAGATCCTGTTTTTTTAATAAGTCTCATGTAATTTATCACACTTCTCCTCCCCCATATAAAAAGAGCAGTATATCTGTAACATACATTTCAGCAGCAGACAAACATATCAGGGCATTTCAACCAAAGTGGCCTCCTTCCAAATCTGGTAAGGACTTTTAGTCTGTCCCACATCAGGCATATCAACAAACAGAGCACGCCAAACTATGGGTGGTCCTATTATCATTATTTGTGTCTTAAACAAGCCTGGAATCTTTAAATATGTGGCAGATGCCAGGCACCCTGTTTTTGCACAGTAATGTGTGCTTCCAAAGGTCCCAAGATTTTTTATTTCATGCAACACTTCATGATAAATAATTTGTGGATGATTTTTAATTCCTTTAGACGATGAATATTTTGGCCCGCGTTATGACTTTGTGGTTAAACTACTGAGTGTTACAGTGTTAACATGCACATTCTGACATTCTGTAACACAGTGATGTTCGATGTGACAGGAAATTTCGGTCATGGATTAATGCGCTGTGAAACCACTGTTTTGTTAGCAAATTACTAACAAATGAAAGCAACTGCATTTGTGAAACTTTCCACAGCAGTTAGCTGTTTCTGTTTACGACATCCCATGGAGAATGACTTGATGTTGACACAGTTGTAGACATCATCTGTAATGATGTGTGTCACTGATGAAAGCTTTCAACACATATGCTTTTTAAGTCATTTATCAGAATGCATACTTCTAATCATCTGCAACATCTGGAACAACCATGGGATATGTAAACTAACGTGAAGACAGAGAGAGAAAGCATGCATAGTGGAACGTAAACTTTAAATGTTAAACCTCGGCACAACGTCCTGCACCGTTTGTGCTACTTGCATGAATAATACCCAAAAATGTGTGGCTTGTTGAGGAGAGTTGTGCTATTACATTTCTAACTGATTAGATGTGTGATTCTTGCCTGGTAGATGATAAAATATAGGATTTGTGCCCGGTGGATGATATTATTATTTATTTTAATAATTTGTAAAAAATTATTTTTCTATTTTAAATGTTTAATTTTTGTTTATTACAGGCAAGCATACTTACATCTAAAAATAAAATGTACAATTATTTTTTAATTTTCCCTTTTTTTGGTAAAATGAAGTTTTAGTTTTTAGTTACAAGATGTAATCACAATTCAAACACGTCTTCTTTATGTGGTTAGAAATGGTGGAATATTTCCAAAATGGATTTGTCAATTTTTGTATCTCAAAAACAAACTCTGGTCAGAAGACTTATATGAATTGATGACATTGATGGTATCATAGAATGTAATTATAGAAAAATGCAACAAAAGAAAATGAAAATGCCGCCAAACCAAAAAGTGGAGCAGCAGACATGGAAGAATTCAGAGTGGGCTTTGGGAAGACATCCAGGAATGAGAAGACGTTATCGTCGTTCCCAATCAGGCCTGAGTTATGAGAAGCATCAGTGATCTCTTGTTCTTTGTGCAGGAATCAAACATTCTATCTTCATATTCTAAGCAGCACACACATAAAAAAAATGCACACAGATGCAGGGATGCATGCGGGGGAACGGGGACGTGCTCATGTCCGCTCTTGTACCAGGGGTGAAGGAGCTCGGAGATTGAGAAGACAATTAGTCTGTCAGGTTGAAGCTAGTCGCAGATGGTTTTATACAGAGCCGATCCTCCCTATACGCAAAATACGCAAGCTGTGTAAGGCCCGAAACACCAGGGGGCCCCTTTGCTCTCAAAGATTATTTAATTTTAGTTTAGTTTTTGAATTTGGCCAGCGGTTATGAAAACATGAACGGTAATTTCTTTTAATGCGGTTCGCTGTCGCCCTTTCTATGTAAAAATCAGTCAAATCATGTAATGTGAATGTCGTACAGTCTTGCTCAAGACTAAAAAAACAAGTTGAAAGCGAACCGAGCCGTGAAAGAGACACTGTTTCTCAATCGGTTTCGGCGAGCGTGAGTCGAGACTGAGTGAAACACGGACAAATGCGTTTCATTCATTCGTTCATAACCACTCATACCCCACTTCACTGCCACAGTTTTGCGTAGGGCCCCCAGAAGTCTAGGATCAGCTCTGGTTTTATACAGACAGGTGGCACAGATTTCTCACCTATCACCACATAATCTGCATGATTTTAGAGGAAATCCTGCTGATTAGAATTATAAATGGAATGCATTAAATGGAACTAAAAGTACAATTCTAACAATTCCCATTCATGTCTGTAACAATGACATTCAGAACAATTAATGTGCCAAAGTTTACGATTCTTGCTGTTGCATGCAATTCGATCAATAAGGAGTTAGAATTTCTCTTAGAATAACATTGTATTAACACTTCATATAATAAACCGAGCCCTATAATCATAATCATGGAGGTCAATAGGGCAAATTCTTGTGTTTTGTTAAGTACAAAAACCGCCCTTGTCTTATGAGAAATATCCACAGCGCTACACATTCATGCCCTGCGTAATAGTATAAATCAACGCAACTGATAAAATTTCCCTTGAATGTCTGCAGCTCTTTGAACCTTTACATATAAATGATTAAATAGTTGTTTAAATTTTTTTTTAATAAAATAAAGATCTCCCACCACTACGGTGAGTCATAAACCTTTATTATACATGTCACCACTTCATATTCAGGATGACTGCTAGGTTAGATAAGCAAAGAGACCTCAGTTATCTAGGTTTCCGCTTCAGAAAAAGCCTACGCTCTTCACCCAAAACAAATGCACTGAAACACAGCTCCTGAGCACGAAGATAACTCTATGTTCCATTTTGAAAAAGTGCCATTTATAATCAACAGCCTGAGGTGGTAACCCTTTACAGATGCTTGTGTTAAAGTCCAATGCAAGGATGTGTTCTGTTCCATGCGGGGGTTACATTTGAACAATTCTAGGCTGAATTGAAGGACCAGATGGCTACAGACAGAGCACAGGCATTGGTTGAATGTTCCTAGGTCCTGTTTACCCTCAGATTAACCTCAGAACACATCTGCTTCCTGGTGCAGAGTGAGTGAAAGCACAGTTGAGCAGCTGTCCACCTCACTGAGCCGACTGGAGGGAACTGACCTTGTACATTTGACCACAGTAAAACTAATCCCTGGATTATTTCCAAAAGCATTTGTTCATTTAATATTAGGAGCTGTATCTTAGTAATCATCGTTTCCAACCTCCTGGCTTCTTACATGATGTTACCGTGAAGGTATTGACGGAGTGACCAAAATCATAACCTACAGGAGTCTTTCTGTCTCTCGCCGTCATGCGCTGCAAATATCTCGTGAAGTCGGCAGTCGCACTGCCGAACAAGCAGATGGGCCAAGTTGAAAGAGTGCACTTTCTTCTGAGGGTGGGCACTTTGGCCCCGTGGCGAGAGTCTGACAATGCCTATAGAAGATTTACAAGGCTATGAAATGAGTTATCAGATAAAGCATTCATCTGAGAGGGAGACAGAAGGAGAAACGGTAAGCTAAGGAGTCGAGAGGTGTAGGGTGAAGGAAACCAGAGAGACATAGCTCAATAACGAAGATCACTTTATCATCCTTTTCCATCAAAACCATTCTCTATTCTCATCCCATCTGGATGTTTCTCAAAATAAACATTTATTGACCTGAAAAATTCTGGAGATGTCAGATAGCGCAATCCATCAGTCCGCAGACCACAAAATTATACAGCTAATATCCATCCGCCAGGCGGCCTGATATGACTGAATGTGAAAATCAGCGAAAAGAAGCAGGCATGAGACATCCCGGCACCAAATAATTGAATGTTAAGATGCAATTGAATGAGCAAGACCTGTCAGTTAGGCTCAAAATGAAACAACAATAACGTCAAAATGGGGAAATGAACGCACATCTGGTAGAAAGATGTCCTCTTATTTGTCTAGGTGGCTTGCGTTAGCTAGGATTATCCTGACAAAGCTTTTCCTTTCTAAATAGATTTAACTTATTTATCACTGAAAGTCTGCCTAAGTATTCCTGATGACTGATATCAGCTGGCTTTAAGGAATTTTGAGAACTGTAATTGTGAAATGGCAGTGGGAGGATTCGGAAACAAATCTGCCTTGTAATATAGATGAAGAGTGACAATAGGAACAAAACTGAATCCTGTAAAAGTGGGTTGGATATCAGAATCAGAATGAGCTTTATTGCCAGGTATGTTTATACATATGAGGAATTTTTTTTTCGTGACAGAAGCTTCCACGGTGTAACAGAATGACAGTGACAGAACAAAAAACACAGATAATAAAAAATAGAACAAGTAAATAAGGAATAAAAATATACAAATTGACAGTTGTATGTGCAGGTATATTACAAGAGACAGTTTTTGTATGTACAGGTACTGTATATTATGTGCAAATTTGAGGTGTAGACTGAGTATGTGTGTTAGATAAATAAGTGTATGAGTGAATAAATAGTGTGTGTTCCACAGTTATTGTTAAGTGTTCATGAGATGGATTGCCTGAGGGAAGAAACTGTTCCTGTGTCTGGCCGTTCTGGTGCTCAGAGCTCTGTAGCGTCAACCAGATGGCAACAGTTCAAAGAGGGAGTGTGCTGGATGTGAGGGGTCCAGAGTGATTTTGCCAGCCCTTTTGCTCACTCTGGATGAGTACAGTTCTTGCAGAGAAGGGAGGGTTGTACCAATGATTCGCTCAGCAGTCCCCCTCTGAAGTCTTCTGAGGTCAGATTTGGTAGCTGAGCTGAACCAGACAGTTATTGAAGTGCAGAGGATGGATTCAATGATAGCAGAGTAGAACTGTTTCAGCAACTCCTGTGGCAGGTTGAACTTCCTCAGCTGGCGAAGGAAGTACAACCTCTGCTGGGCCTTTTTCACAATGGAGTCAATGTGAGTGTCCCACTTCAGGTCCTGAGAGATTGTGGTGCCCAGGAACCTGAATGACTCCACTGCAGTCACAGTGCTGTCCATGATGGTGAGTGGGGGGAGTGCAGAGGGGTTTCTCCTGAAGTCCACGGTCATCTCCACAGTTTGGAGCGTGTTGAGCGCCAGGTTGTTGAGACTGCACCAGACAGCCAGCTGCTCAACCTCCTGTCTGTAAGCAGACTCGTCACCATCCTGAATGAGGCCGATGAGTGTGGTGTCCTCTGCAAACTTCAGGAGCTTGACAGAGGGGTCTTTAGAGGTGCAGTCGTTGGTGTACAGGGAGAAGAGCAGTGGAGAGAGAACACAACCCTGAGGAGCTCCAGTGCTGATCGTACGGGTGCTGGATGTGTATTTTCCCAGCCTCACTAGCTGCCGTCTGTCTGTCAGGAAGCTGTTGATCCACTGACAGACGGAGGTGGGCACGGAGAGCTGAGTTAGTTTGGGCAGGAGGAGGTTTGGGATGATGGTGTTAAAGGCCGAGCTGAAGTCCACGAACAGGATCCTCACATAAGTCCCTGGTCTGTCTAGATGTTGCAGAACATAATGCAGTCCCATGTTTACTGCATCGTCCACAGACCTGTTTGCTCTGTAGGCAAACTGAAGAGGATCCAGCAAGGGTCCAGTGATGTCCTTCAGGTGGGCCAGCACCATAATGCAGTCCCATGTTAACTGCATCATCCACAGACCTGTTTGCTCTGTAGGCAAACTGAAGTGGATCCAGCAAGGGTTCAGTGATGTCCTTCAGGTGGGCCAGCACCAGTTTTTCAAAAGACTTCATGACCACAGACGTTAGAGCCACAGGTCTGTAGTCATTAAGTCCAGTAATTTTGGGTTTCTTTGGGACGGGGATGATGGTGGAGCATTTGAAGCATGAAGGGACTTTGCACAGTTCCAGTGATCTGTTGAACTGTGTGAAGATGGGGGCCAGCTGGTCAGCACATGATTTCAGACAGACTGGTGTAACACAGTCTGGGCCTGGTGCTTTTTTCTTTTTCTGCTTCCGGAAGACCTGGCGCACCTCGTCTTCACTGATCTGAATTGCAGGTGTGGGGGATTGGGGGGTTGCTGAAGGTGTGAATGGTTGCGTGGAGAGGTGTTCAGGGTGGGTGTTTTTTCAAACCTGCAGTAGAACTCGTCCAGATCGTCTGCCAGGTGTTGATTCTCCACAGTGCTGGGGGATGGTGTCTTGTAATTGGTGATTTCTTTTAGACTTTTCCACACTGATGCCGAGTTGTGTAAGTGAACTGAGTCCTTATTTTTTCAGAATAATTCCTCTTTGCCACTCTGATCTCCTTTTCCAGTGTGTATTTAGCCTGTTTATACAAGACATTATTCCCCTTCCTGTGAACATCTTCTTTGGCCTGACGGAGCTGTCTGAGTTTTGCAGTGAACCATGGTTTGTCATTGTTGTAAGTTAAATGAGTCCTGGTAGGAATGCACATGTCTTCACAGAAACTGATATAAGATGTTACAGTCTCTTTGAGCTCGTCCAGATCGGTGGCAGCAGCTTCAAAGACGCTCCAATCAGTGAGGTCAAAACAAGCTTGTAAATCCTGCTCTGCTTCATTAGTCCATCTTTTTACAGTCCTTAATACAGGTTTAGCTGATTTCAGTTTCTGCCTGTAGGTCGGTATAAGATGAACCAAACAGTGATCAGAGAGCCCCAAAGCTGCCAGTGGAACAGAGTGATATGCATTCTTTATTGTGGTGTAACAGTGATCCAATATATTACTGTCTCTGGTGGGACATGTGATGTGCTGTCTGTATTTTGGCACTATATCAAATCTTTGCTCTGATTCTCTGCTAGGTGGATACATCTCTTAGCTAAATATGTTGTGTTGATGTTAAGCCAGCTTAAATTACATTTTATAGGAGTATTTGTGTTACAGTCTAAGCTAAATTGACAGTATTTGTGACATATTATTACAGTAAAGTGTATGGTGTGACACTATCAATGGAAGTTATTGGGGCCAATTTTTGAAGGATTTAAAAGCAGCAATGTGAAGTTTGTAATTTTATAACTGTCTGCTATGCATTATTTGAGCTGTAAAGTTTTTTTTGGCTATATGTACAGTCGTTTTAGGTTTATGGCATTGCATTGTCATGCATGAATATCAAAACTGTATACAACATGAGACAGAAAGGATTAGTAAATTATTTTTTCCACACTAAAACCATGTTTACATGCATATCGTTAATGTCTTGTGGCTACAGTATAATATTAAAATGTATTTTAATGTTTATGGATTGGCCCCGTTAGCATCCATTTTAAATGCCTCACTGCAACCCATTTTAAGAATTTAATTTTAAGTAAAGGGAGGGACAAGTTGGACTTTTTATGTAATATATTATAAATACATTTTTATGATTTTAGAGGTAATCAACATTATGCAAAATGTGCAGTTGAGCTTATCTTTGAACTGAACGCAATATTTCTGCTGTAAACTACTTTAAAGAACAATGCAAGACTCATTCTAGAGTTGCAAAGCACAAATTTAATCTCATTAAACCATAGGAGATAGCTAAGGTATGGCTAAAGTTGTTCTGCAGTGTTAAAATTGGCATGAACAATCCCGGAGAGACAGAAAGAAATGACTGTGTGGAGTGCTGGAATTTCACAGGTTTTGGAGTGAAAAGAATGTGGTTGAATACACAGATTCAGATCTGTGTAGGAAATGGAAGCATGTCTGAACAGAAGTAGGAGGAAGCATCCAGCCAATAAGTATATGGTTTGAGTGTCACTCCCCAGTAGTTTCAGGGTCTGACCTATAATGATATAATTTATATGCTGAATATTACAGACTAACAAACAAAATAAAACACATGGGAAATGGTTAGCCACAGGCTGATGTTCAGGAATTACACGCTGTTTACTTAAAGTGGTATCAGAAGATTTTCAGAAAAGCCCAGAAGCAACAGTTAGCATTCAGCTCGACCAAATACATTTTATTTTAGTATATCTTATATGTAAGACGTCTAATACAGATCAAAATATGTGCCAGGAGAGTTTTCTGTATATAGTGACATGAAATGCATGACATTTTAGAGCTGATATTTGTGTGTGCTACTTTTCTAAAGTTTCATGAGTTTTTAGTGTATCATTTTAGCGCTTATTTTACTATCTCTAAAAGCCATCAATTAATGCTATTGATCCGTCCAACCATCCATCCATCAATTTTGACTTTACATCTTACTTTCAAATTTGAACTGCAATTATATCGCAATTTAAATTCAATACACCTTTATGGATTGTGTTTAATTTTGATTAACTTATTGAAAAGCTTATTGCTGTTAGGTTAGCATCTGGATTAGTGTCTAGCAGTGACATATTAACATACATTTTTGTTCACACATGCATGCTAAACATTTATATATTACAGGGTGAAAGGCATTTTATGTTTTTATATGTGTACACCATATTTATCAAGGATAGGTACAGTAGATGAGGACAGGAACCGTCAAAGCATATGCGTCAACCAAGCCACAGCTCAAATGAAATAAAGGTATATGTTTTATTAGTATGTGTTTTTACCTGGAAATCACACTCATAATCTTGGAGTTCCCAGCACCATGCATTGAGCAGCATGAAGAGATATGTGAAGTTTACTGGGAGACAGATTAAGTGAGCATAACAAATAGAGAGTAAAAGAAGCATGTGGAGTGCATACAGTGATTCTTTAGTGCATCCACTCCTGTTTCCTGTAATCATCTGAATACTTAACACCACAGCTCTCCACCTCGCGTCTCTCAACATGCATGCATGAATAACGTCAAAGAGATAACGTTTAAGCCTCACTGAACCACTGCTCCATTTATCGCAGCTAAACTCACTTTTAACCCACTTTTCACACCACACCTACCGTGAACAGACTCCTTACTTCTCCCCACCCACCCCTTCAAAATGCAACAACCACTTTTGTCTCCTAAACACTTAACTGCCACTTTTTTCATAAGTGGTAGGGCACCTCTCCACATGTACAGGCGGAGGGAAAAAAGCATAGGGTGGAAAGATATCTTAAAACATGACCCCTTAAAAGGATACGCGTCATCTGACCTTTTGTGTCGGTTTTGAATGATGGAGACCAGGTGCAGTACATTCATCTATGTGTGTGTGTGTGTGTGTGTGTGTTGGACTTCGCTGAGATGGAGTAAGACTTCAGTTTGACCCATGAAATACTGAAATATTGAGTTCTTTATTGAAGTTATTGAAAAAGTCCACAGGGCAAATGATAGATTGAAAACAGCCCTAAATTAAAACATAGTTGGAAATTTATTTTGAAAAGTTTTATAATGTTTATGAAATGCTTGTTAAGCATGGATTTGGACTTCAATATCTGTATAATATAATAATAATATACATATATGCATAACAGCAAATCACAGCAAAGACATTTATAATGTTTTATAAAGATTTCTATTTCAAACAATTGCTGTTAAACAGCAGCACAACATTGCTAATAATAAATAATAATAAAAAAATGTTTCTTGAGCAGAAAATCAGCATATTAGAATGATTTCTGAAGGATCATGTGACACTGTAGACTGTAAGTAATGGCTGCTGAAAATTCAGCTTTACATCACAGAAATAAATTACACTGTAAAATATATTAAAGTACAAAACGGTTATTTTAAATTACTGTAAATATTACAATATTTTACTGTATTTTTAATCAAATAAATGCAGCCTGTGAGCAGAAGAGATTTCTCTCAAAAACACTTACAGTCCCAAGATTTTCAAATAAATATATATTTCTTTTGCAAAGAGAAAAAAACAGTCATGAATGACTACAAATTGCATATTTCTACAATTAATAACTGTTTTTTTTGCATGATTTTGCGTTCACACCACTAGGTGTCAGTAAACACTATGCATATCAACCTTTAGGTGTAAATAGCGGTGGAAGTGATAGTTTGAAATCGAATGCACTAAAAAAATGGTTCTAAATAGCACTAAAAGTGGTTCATTGGTTCGTAATCATAGGGGAACCACTTTAAGTGCTATATAGCTCCTATCTTTAAAGGTGCTACACAGCACCTTTGTCAAATGGTGGTATGTAGAACCATAAGAGGAACCCCACTCTCCTCCGTAGATTTTAGATATGTTACTCCACTCATATGTTTGCTATGAATCAGGGCCGTCCTTAGGGGGTGCAACTGTAAATAAATATATATTTCTTTTGCAAAGAGAAAAAAACAGTCATGAATGACTACAAATTACATATTTCTACAATTAATAACTGTTTTTTTTGCATGATTTTGCGTTCACACCACTAGGTGTCAGTAAACACTATGCATATCAACCTTTAGGTGTAAATAGCGGTGGAAGTGATAGTTTGAAATCGAATGCACTAAAAAAATGGTTCTAAATAGCACTAAAAGTGGTTCATTGGTTCGTAATCATAGGGGAACCACTTTAAGTGCTATATAGCTCCTATCTTTAAAGGTGCTACACAGCACCTTTGTCAAATGGTGGTATGTAGAACCATAAGAGGAACCCCACTCTCCTCCGTAGATTTTAGATATGTTACTCCACTCATATGTTTGCTATGAATCAGGGCCGTCCTTAGGGGGTGCAACTGGTGTGGCCGCACCGGGCCCCGCGCTTGAGGGGGCACCACGGCGAACGGGCCGAGGGTGATGTTTTTATTTACTAAATTTTTTGAACAGTTTATTAATGTTTATGGCATGTTTGTGATTTATGGCATTGTTAGTGCATTTTAACTTATTTAATTTTTTTTTTTTATACGAATTCTCAATTTAACTGAACGCATTTTGACATTTAACCTCAGAATAACACGCTGAAACATCAAAGGTTGTTGCTTGGTGCCAAAAGCTTCAGATCTAGCAATGAGTGAGTGGCTGCAAATGTACATTTCTCTCTGTATATTTGTGAAAAAAGTCACTATGTAAAGGGCTGTAATGGATTCTAGGTCAGCAAAACAATACCTGTTGAGCGCATAAGAGTAGAAAAGAGAAGAGAAAAAGGGAAACAGAGAGTGTTTACAGTATGGCCGCCTTTCAACATTTTTAAGAGCCAATAAGATAAATCCCCCACCAAATTTAGTTCCAGATTCTATTTCAAAAAGACCATTCGATTTAATTCTCCTCTCCTTTAAGTATATTTTGGCCACAAATGTGTTTTGATAGGCCTCTGGAAGTTCATGAAAATGGGCTGGGATGTTTAGTTTGGTGGGACAAGCCCAGATTGAAGAGTATGAATCTTTCAATCAGCACATGGGTCAACTGAATGTCCATGTAAGGATTGTGTCCTTGGCCAAGACATGTGAATGCTCAACCTCAGTCAGATTTACAAGGTGGTTATTACTGGGCTGTGAGTCTGAACGTGTGTGTATTGGTATATTTGTATATCTGTGGGATTGTGCTTCTGTGCGCGTGTGTTAAACTGCTCTCATTAAAAAGAGATGACATATATAATCAATGTGCAAGATTGTTAAATTTAGACTTTTGCTCTTCTGTTCTGTTTCCAAACTCACCATGATTTGTTTTTTTTGTCTCTCATGCCTTAAACATCAGGGCAATATTTGTTTTGTACAAGGCTAGTGTAATTTAAAAAGCTAATTTAGAACAAACAAATGAAAGCGAGTACTAAAGCACTATTAGAAGTGCTCATTTCTCCCATCTCATTTGGTTGGCTTAGATAGAAATGGCAAAAGCCCACTGGCAAAAGTTCCCCCGCAAATTGATTGAGCCCTTAACCCAAACCCTTAAAGGCTGGGCAGCCAGTCAGCCATTATGAAGGACACATTTTTCCTAAGTGTGATGGCAAAAAGGGCCAACACATGAATGAGACAGATAAAAACATCTAGAGCGTTATTTCGGCTCGCTTCCAGAATCATGTTTGACCTTTTTAGCATTTAGATCTGGCCACCTCGGGAAACCCCCTTAACAATATTCTCAACCTCAGCTGAACTGCACTGTGCTGCAGAACGTCTCTGCAACCATCTACTGTATGCGTTCCAGCAGCGTTTGGTTTGGACAGGGCTGCTCGAGCACATCTGGGACTGGTTTACTAAATCCCAAGTCCCCACACTTTCAGTTTAAATGTTAAAATTAGTTTCCACGCTACAAATGAAGGTTAGGTCTGTTTATTTGAGTTGCAGTCTTCAAAATTATACAAGACCTTAACTGACCGTTTCCATATTTGTGTGATGAATCTGATTTACGTTTGTAATGTGGCAAACCGGGATAAAATAAATATGGCTTTGGTGGTGGAATTAGATTAGTTGGATTTGGTTGAGGCTTGTCCTTCTTTACCGAGGTTGGGATAAAATTAGAATTTAAGGTTTGGATATTGGTCAATTCATGAGCTGGAATTGGAATAAAATTGACCATTATTATTATTATTATCATCATCATTATTTGTTTTATTAATATTTAAAAAATACATTAACTACAGCTGTTGAACATATCTATTCCATTTTAAGTTCTTTAAATTCAATTTAGAATTAAATTGTGCATCCTGTTTGCCACCTCAATTCAAAACCAGGAACTGAATTAGAATTTAAATGGCATTTCAGTTGTGAATTTTGAACAAACAAGGTCCTGAACATGTGCTGTGCATGAATCCCAATCATGCTAACCATTGTCCAGAAGTATTTTTTAACCACAAGAGGGCAGTATAAGAACACTTGATCTGCTCTTCCAAGCAGTTACTTCAGATTTATGTGCTTGTTCCTTGGGAGAGTAATCAGCAGGTTGTCAAAGAAGAATCATGCATCACTCATCAGTGAGCACCCTCTCTGTCCTTTCCTTCTCCTGACAGTCCTGTTCCAGCCTTTATTCAGAGGATGATCTTTTGTGCTCAAAGAGCCTCATCTCAGATGATCAGATGATTATAACTGATTAGCAGGGCCGTTTCTAGCCAATTTGACGCCCTAGGCGAAATCCCTATTGTCCCCACCCCCCCACCCCAAATTATATATATACACCGTCAGATTGACAGTACTCTAGCCCAATAATGTTGGGGATCCAGTGGGGGTGGCAGTCATATTTCAGGGTGACCGTGCCACTCTTTATCACAACCCTACTAAAAGTGCCAGTACGTACGCTCATTGGCGCCCCTTCAGCTGGTGGCACCCTAGGCGACCACCTAGCTCGCCTATGCCTAGAAACGGCCCTGCTGATTAGTGTATATGTATTTCTAAAAATGTTTGGTCTAATTAAAGCTGAAGAAAATATTCACCTTTGCGCAGTAATATTTCATTAAAATGTAATTTTGCGCCACCAAAGTCCCTCCTCTCCAAACACATAGAGAATATTTCAAGATTCACTCAGGTCTCACCATACTTTTTTTCTGCACATTATGGAAGTAAATGCAGGCAGTGTTATTTCAAGTGTCATCCTTTTAGCATTAAAAGCTTAAGTAAAACTTTATAAAATTGCCCCCAATTTAATAAAAAAGTTTTTTTTTTAATTTTTTTATTAAACTCTTTGGCCTACTTGGCACAAAAACTCTTAAGAGACACCAGCAAATAAATATTTTTCTACATTTGAGACTTTGTATGATATTTATCAAAAACAGCTTTTATGAGGACGGATGTAATTGAAATAGGTAACCTTTAGTCTCAAGGCCTGATAATTGTTCAAAAGTCCTTTTTAATTTTTTTTAAACATGGCAAAAAGAATCATGAATGTTGTTATGAGTGTCTATAGTGAAGGTCATGTTGGTAAGAATTTCTCAATTTAAAGAAGAAAAAAAAAAAAAAAGGGGGGGGGGGGGGGCCAGTCAGTCTCTTCAGTCTAAAGTGCCGTCCTTCTAAAATGGGGCTGAAAAGAGGTTTTTAGTTAGTGCCAGATTGCATTCCACACAGTTCATTACCCAGCACTTACAGAGAGGACAAAGGTATCCCTTTGTATTATACATTCAAGGCTGACGAGACGAAATCCATTTCAAGTCAGAGAGTCAGGTGCAGAAGGGAAATGCCGGTTGAGGGGTGAAAAAAAGAAAGAAAAAGAATTGGTTGAAGGGATTAAACCCTGTCAGGTGAAGTTGTATGATGGACTAGGCTACCCTTTTTAAAAGCCACAGGCATGAAAGAGCTGAAATTATGCTTGGGCAAATGTGTGAAAGCTCAAAAGAAATCAAGCCTGTTAAACTTTCATTCAAATGCAGAACGCAAGCTTTTTTGCACAAGGTTGGGGTGACATGTAAAACTGAAAGATTACATTGAAATACGGTTAGTGTGCCAATTGGTAAACTATACTTTAGCACTTTACAAGCATCCAGCATGGTGTAATATTAAGTCAAATTGTTCTAGACAAAGACACAGGGCCATATGTATCTGCCATGTGTACATTCATGAATATTTCATTCATTATTTATCACCCCCCATTATCATAAATGCTTACTGAAACATCAGGGATATTAATACTGTTTGTAAAACTGACTAAATCTGCCATCAGGGAAGGTGTCACACTTTATCAGTAAGTATTTATGTTATCAGTAAATATATTTTTTATTGAAATTCTATTTCTGTAGATGTTAAAAAGGATTGCTTAATTTCCACATTTATAATTATTTTACCAAAAAAAACATGAACCTAAAAAATTTAATGCACAGTTTAAATCTAACTTCATTATTGTCGTTTTATAATTATAACTCACTGGAATACTTAAAGAAATAGTTCACCCAGATGAAAATTTGCTGAATATGTACCCATCATCAGGCCATTCAAGATGTTGATGAGTAGTTTCTTCATCTTTATTATGGATTATGGACTCATGCTTTGGATGCAACAGTCTATATTCAACATGCCTTAATGATGAATTTGTTTCTTACTAACACTCGTTCTGATGGCACCCATTCCCTGCAGAGGATCCATTGGTGGGCAAATTATTTAATGCAATTTTTTTGGGGGGTGAACTATTCCTTTAATCCAGATTGGTCATGATATTCAGCAGTCAGATATTTCCAATTTCCAATATTTCCAATATTTCCAATTCCATCATCCATGACAACGCTGTACTTGTATATCAAGCCATTCATCAGATAATCATGCTAAGATCATGTCTCTTGTATCATACCATAAACTTGCTCTCTTTCTTTTCATACAAATGCAAATGCCGCCGTTAATTTGCACTGCAATTAACAGTTGTAGTAGAAATGACCTCAGAGAACTAAAGTTTTGATATTACATCAGTATTATTTGCAGTTTTTGTCTTGTTGTTAGGGCAATTGGTTTATATGTAATGGACTCTATTTTTCTTTGTAGAAATTTTGACAGACTGATCTGTGGCCAAGAAAACATACGTTTTTCTAGTTACTCACCCAAAAATTGCACCTCTGGTAATCTTTGTAAGGTGCTGTTTTAGATAAATGGTCATTCTTATCTTGCTTAAGATCCAATTTAGTTCCTTTCCAGCTTTGGGGTCTCCAAATGGGTTTGTCTGATTTATTAGTTCTTACTTGGCCCAAAATAACACAAGGATATGACACTATGTTTGGTATCCAGCCAGAAGTATATGCCTGCGGATGCTTCTGAAGTTGCTTGTGAATGAACATTTGTAAAGGTATACGTGTTTTTTGATAAACACTCCACCAAAACTAGAAGGTTATGCTACGAGGCCACACAGACAGTGTTGCTGTCTCTCATGTCTCTGATATTTTTAATCATACTGAATTTGGACAACATTTCATACCCAGTGCTTGACCTTGTAGATTCAAAGCTGGGGTAAAATCACAGCCGTAAAAATACAACAATACAACTTAACAGGGCTCAAGAGGACATTCACAGCTCATATAAATTGCACCATCATTTTAATCAGGATAATGACGGTGGTACTGAGTGACATGATTCTGCGATTTTCTAAGGTGATCACACTCTAGATGGCACATCATGTTATATTGTTGGAGATTATTGGTGCATACTAATAGCGGATATTTGATGAGAAAGGCTATGTAAGTCTATGAAAACTCTTTATGCCTGCTGCCCTGACATCAAAACTGTCAAGCAAATCACAGATCAAATACAGAGGCTTTCATACAATATGTAGCATATTTAACGCCGAGTTCACACTGCACGATTTTAGTCCGATTTTTCACTCGCCGACAGATTTTGCGAAATCGCCGACAAATGCCCGAAATCGGAGGCAAATCGGTGCTCGTTCACGCGAGTGACAATCACTCAGTGTGAATTATCAAAGCATCTTGATAATCTTGATCTGAGGGAATCGCCGACACGTCACCGACGCCCGCAAAATATTTGGCATGCTAATGCCGAGTTCACACTGCACGATTTTCAAAGACGTCGCATCATTGTTGGTTTCACACTGAACGACTATCTGGGGTAGCATTCAGTTGTTGCTGTGTTCACACTGCACGATGGAACGACGACAGGAGTTCCCCTTCGGGAACTCGAGCTGCGTCGGAAAACGCTAGGGGAACGCCCGCCGGCGCCGACGCCCGCAAAATATTTGGCATGCTAATGCCGAGTTCACACTGCACGATTTTCAAAGACGTCACATCATTGTTGGTTTCACACTGAACGACTATCTGGGGTAGCATTCAGTTGTTGCTGTGTTCACACTGCACGATGGAACGACGACAGGAGTTCCCCTTCGGGAACTCGAGCTGCGTCGGAAAACGCTAGGGGAACACCTTCAGCGATACCAAGCTCTGAATCATATGTGTAATCAGTCGAACGATGGGCGAGACGTCCGCGGCGGGTGACGTCATGACCAGGAAGCTTTAAAAGCACGTGAGGTGCTGCCGGCGCTAGCTTTCTGTCATTCAGCGAAGCTCTCTGTGTGTGTCGGTCACGATTTATGTTCTGTGAGTCTTATTTATTGTTGTCTGTCCAAAAAAGTGCACACGCATCCAAAATAAGCTCCAGCAGAAAAAAAAGGAAATGTCTAAGCAAAAGACAAAAAAGGGCGAAAGTAGATCGCGTTACAGACTGTGTGTTCCTCCCTGCCCACGCTACATCACGAGCGGGGATACACACAGTCTGTGCGTGGTCTGCTTGGGAGCGGAGCACGCAGCGTCAGCTCTCGAGAGGGCTGACTGTCCGCATTGTGAGCAGTTGCCACTGCGTTTGCTTCGCTCCCGGAAGGCTCTCTTTGAGGAGGGAGCCTTCACCAGCGTTTCTCATGGTGCTGGCCCCGCTTCCGCCGAGGCGGAGCGGCAGTTGCACTCGTGGGGTTCGCAGCTGGATCTGGTGGAGGGAATGGAGACGGGCGAGTCCCTATCTTCTTCCTCACCTGCCAGATCCGCTGCCCGAGGAGGTTGATGTGGAGAGCGTCGAAGATTTGCCCCCTCAACCCCCACAATATGAGGAGCTAATGGAGGTAGTTACAGGAGGTTGATGTGGAGAGTGTCGAAGATTCGCCCCCTCAACCCCCACAATATGAGGAGCTAATGGAGGTAGTTACTCGTGCGGTTGCCAAGTTGAACATCGAATGGCCCACAGAGAAACAGACTGAGCCACAGAGAAGCAAACTCGATGAACTCTTTCTGCGGGCCAGGTCGCTACCTCCACGCCGGAGCCTGACGTTTTTTCCCGATCTCCACACCGAGGTGTCGAGATCGTGGAAGAAACCATTCTCGGCCCGCTTATTCGTCCCTGCCTCTGATTATTATGGAAATGTGGCAGGGTTGTGAGAATGCAGTTACAGAGCGATGCCCCGGGTAGAGCAGACGCTTGCGAGCTATCTGTCACCCGGTGCGGCATCGTCTCTGAAGGCTCCGGTCTTGCCCTCCAAGCCGCTGCGAACCACCTCAGCGCTGGTGGGCAAGGGGTACTCGGCAGCAGGTCAGGCTGGTGCGTGTCTGCACACTATGTCAGTATTACAGGCATACCAGGCCGACCTGCTAAAAGAGCTAGATGAAGACGAGCAGGTCAAAGCAGATGACATTTTAGAACTGAGGAGAACCGCTGATTTAGCCCTTCGCGCCACCAAGGAAACCGCCCATGCTATTGGGCGGTCCATGGCAGCTCTGGTCATGTCTCAGATCCGGTCCGAGGACTGGTTCGTCACGATAGATCTAAAAGATGCATATTTTCATGTCTCCATCCTTCCCAGTCACAGGAAGTTCCTGAGGTTTGCTTTCAGGGGCAAAGCTTACCAATATCGGGTCCTTCCCTTTGGCCTAGCACTCTCACCCCGTACTTTCACGAAGTGTGTGGACGCTGCCCTGGCTCCTCTGCGGCTCCAGGGCATCCACATACTAAACTATATCGACGATTGGTTGATTTTAACTCGGTCAGAGCAGATGGTGGTTCGACATCGAGATGTCGTTCTCGCCCACATGAGAGAGCTGGGGTTGAGACTAAACGCCAAGAAGAGTGTGCTTTCTCCATTACAGAGGACCACTTATCCAGGCGTGGTGTGGGATCCTTACCGCAGTCGCGAGAGTCAGAGAAGGCCGGTCACTCACTGTCAAGCAGTTTCAGAGACTGCTGGGTCTGATGGCAGCTGCGTCCAACGTGATACCTATTGGCCTGCTGTACATGAGGCCCCTACAGTGTTGGCGCAAGACCAGGGGGTTCTCCCTGAGGAGAAACCCGCTTCGCATGTTCAAGGTCACGCGGCGATGCCTACGTGCCTTGGACATGTGGAGGAAACCTTGGTTCTTGGCTCAGGGCTCTCGGTGCTGGGAGCTCCTTGTCGCCGCGTAACGCTAGCGACGGACGCGTCCCTCACCGGTTGGGGAGCGGTCATGAGTGGCCACCCTGCCCACGGTCTGTGGAGTGGTCGCCATCTCACGTGGCACATCAACTGCCTGGAGATGCGGGCCGTGCTTCATGCACTTCCTCCCAGAC
>NW_015505445.1:641835-680293 GCF_001515645.1 Sinocyclocheilus grahami | reverse complement strand
CTATTGTGAAGTCATGCAGTGTGAAACCCCCTGTCGCTGATCCATCGTGCAGTGTGAACACAGCAGCAACTGAATGCTACCCCAGATAGTCACGCAGTGTGAAAACAACGGCGATCTGACGAGTTTGAAAATCGTGCAGTGTGAACTTGGTATAACCTGATCATGTTAAATAAAACTTGACTGTTACTACACAACCAGCACATGATTAATACATAAAACAAAGAATATGGGCAGATCTGCAGACAACACCATCTTTACATCAAACAAACTCAACCAAGAAACGTTTCATTAATTTAAATAAAGCTCAAATAAATAAAACTTAAACAAAAAAATTAAATGTTGGCATCTAACTCAAATAAAATGTTTACACTGAAATACTACAAAGGTCAATTAATTTACTAAGGTAAATTAAAGCAAAAAAAAATCAAATAAAAACGAATAAAAATGACAAAAGTGCATAACAAAATTACTAAAACTTAACCTAAAATTAAAATAAAAACTCAATATATATTTATATATATTAAAATTATACTAAAATAACACTGGATTGAGCAAAGATTTGTTGGTTTAAGCTGTTTTTTTTCTCGATAGATATATAGATATAGATGTATATACATCTTCAGGCACACTGCTCTGACCAACATGTTCCCTGCACACTGCTGAGTAGACACGTGTGTCGTCAGATCAAGAGAAGAGCCGAGAGAATGTGATGGCTCATGTTGCAGGGGAAGGACGAGCTTCTCCATCTCTCTGCTGCGGCTGATCCTGCCTGATAACAGAAGCAAAGATTCATTTTCAAATCCTTGCTAAATCCTTCCATTTTCAGTCAGGCAGTGTTTTTCATGTTTTTTGGTCGGAGGGCTTGGGTCCCTATCCAGTACATCTCTTAGAGGTGTTAAAAAGGTATCTGATCTCTAGCACTGGTTCTGAAGTATTTAATGTGGAATATTAATGTCAGCTGGAAGAACACACCTCAAGTCTTACTCTTTTATTGGACCAGAGGACATTTTATCCCAGATGGGTTTATAAAGCATGAGTGCTTATTAAGTTGTGTGATCTTGAAAATTCAGTATGAGGATAAATCAGGTATCAGAATTAAATGTTAGGCCAAGAAAAGTTTCTGTAAATGGTTCTGTAAGAAGAGTGGCACAGTTATGTAATCAAGATGTAAGCTGATTTACTCTAGTCTTCAGTGTCATATATGTTGTGCATATTGATATAAGTTTTGGTTTAAGATTATGAAAGTATTGATTCATCTGGTGAGTTTGAGTGGCAAGTAAACTGATGAGAAGGAATATCTGGTCGTTTTGCATCAGACCACTAAATTATGCACCAGGATGTCTGCTTGCATCAAACGTGTCTACAGATGCTTCTATATGGGATAGTGAACCTGCTGCCAGAACTCGAGAGAGACACTTTCAAAGGTTTGGATTTTTTTCTGAAGGAATGCTCAGGTCTGGCCCCTGTCAGGCAGTGTTTTTCATGTTTTTTGGTCGGAGGGCTTGGGTCCCTATCCAGTACATCTCTTAGAGGTGTTAAAAGGGTATCTGATCTCTAGCACTGGTTCTGAAGTATTTAATGTGGAATATTAATGTCAGCTGGAAGAACACACCTCAAGTCTTACTCTTTTATTGGACCAGAGGACATTTTATCCCAGATGGGTTTATAAAGCATGAGTGCTTATTAAGTTGTGTGATCTTGAAAATTCAGTATGAGGATAAATCAGGTATCAGAATTAAATGTTAGGCCAAGAAAAGTTTCTGTAAATGGTTCTGTAAGAAGAGTGGCACAGTTATGTAATCAAGATGTAAGCTGATTTACTCTAGTCTTCAGTGTCATATATGTTGTGCATATTGATATAAGTTTTGGTTTAAGATTATGAAAGTATTGATTCATCTGGTGAGTTTGAGTGGCAAGTAAACTGATGAGAAGGAATAGCTGGACGTTTTGCATCAGACCACTAAATTATGCACCAGGATGTCTGCTTGCATCAAACGTGTCTACAGATGCTTCTATATGGGATAGTGAACCTGCTGCCAGAACTCGAGAGAGACACTTTCAAAGGTTTGGATTTTTTTCTGAAGGAATGCTCAGGTCTGGCCCCTGAAGAACAATTCATCTTTAGAAGCCCTAGAAGGTGCTTGAGTCTATTGATGATGTTGGATACAGGACGGGAGGAGAAACAGGAAGAAGACCCCCAAATATAATGAGACTGTACATATCTCTGTTTATGATTTACACATCAACGCTGGGCGATAGTGTTGCAACATATAGCAAAAATAGTAATTTAAATTAATTTCTTGGCAGCAACACTATTTTAATTTGCATAGCTTTTCAGTACCAAAGCTTTTTTAATGGATTGAAATATTACTATTATTATAAAATAATCATTTCTATCAGCATTTCAAGTCAAATCAAGTCACATTTATTTTTATTCTGCTTTATACAGTAGCGATTTTCAAAGCAGCTTCACGGTATTAAACTGGAAAATAACAGAATAAGTGATGCAAACTTCACAGATGAGGCAAATCCAAATTCTGCAGCTGTAGCAAGATGTTAACGTCATCACTTATGAACAAATATGATTCATAGCAGAAGACAATGGTCTTATTTTAGCAATAAAGTTATGTGTATTTTCTGTTTGTTTTGCATCAGAACTAGTGACTTGTTAAATGAATCACTCATTTGAATCAGATCTTTTCAACATGTTAGACAATTTGATTACAGATTCAGTGTGAATCAGAGGAAGTTCAAATCTTCATGTTACAGTTGACTATTTTTAACATTTTATATTTATGATGAAAAATGTTCTAACAGATTTTTAAAAATCGAATTACTGCCGAATATTTAAAAAAAATTTAATATATAGAAAAACATGAAGTAGCTTGCCATGTAGCTTGTATAGAGTAATTAGCTACTTTCTAGTAATGTAGCTACTTTAGTTATTTTGTAGATACTTTTTCTATTTTACTTCCTTTTTTTAGATGATCAACAGCTGAATATTAAAAAAATGTCATAATGTTTTAAATGCTAGGTACTTTTAGAATCTATTTGTAGTGCTGCAAAGGCTAGCTTTCAGCTTACTTCAGCTAATTTGTGGTGTATTTGGTAGGCTATTATAGCTAACTACACTTTTTTTATAGTTTCCCAACACTGGCACACTCTCCTTAAAATGTAAAAATATTCCTTGTCCATATTCAAGAGCATACAGATTAATGCGTAATATGAGAGGAACACTGCCGTGACATTTTCATCCAAACCCCTCACTCAAAATTAACATATTGTGCATTCTGCATCTGATAAAACTGACCTCAGCAGCTTGCCCCCATTTGTTCAGAACTCTCCAGGCAATGACTCTTCACAATTAAAAATCCGTTATTTTCTTCCATAAAAATATAATCGGCAACATGCTCTGTAGTTTCAGACAGAGCGTTTGCACATCCTGACCTCCTCTCAACCTTTGGCTAATACCGAGCTTGCTATGCTATTACTGATTTCCAGTGCCTGTCCAGTGCTAGGGTTGAAAGGAATATGAAGACTGCTTTGGGCAAGAATGCCTTTTGTGTAAAAGCTGCAACACTAGCCAGTTCTATCAGTCTAAGATAAATGTGTGTGTGTTTATATAGATATATATTCTCTTCATTTTCAATTTTGCTGTTGGAGTGCTGATATTTTGATGCTGTTGCAATATGTGTCTCTTGTGAGGCAAAATTAATGTCTGGATTGAGATGATTGTCTGCAGTCATATTGATCTGATGTTCACTCGTCTTACAAACCTTTTATTTTGTATCTGTGCTGTCTTATTGTGTTTGTCCTCCCATTCAGAAATTTTGCTGAATACTGATGTTACATAAGCCTAAAAAACAAGCCATTAAAGCGGGGACGTGAAATGCAGAATCTGTGACTTCTGAGTTAGTTGCAGCTGAATCTTTTCTGATGAGACTCAAGGGAAACACGTCATTCAGGATACAGCTCAGGTGTATAAACATAAGCCATTACTGTTAGTATCAAAGGTACACTGAGTAGTATCTTTAAAAGGTTTTACATCTAAATTGAATATGAAATGATATTTGCAACTTCTTTTACTGTCAATCTAGGCTAATACGTATACTGGAAATACGTACCTGTACCTACATATCTGTAAAACGCAGCTAAACATTCAATTCATTGCAGTTTCCAATTGAAATGAACACCAGTGGCAGTAAAACACCAACTTTTAACCATTTTTATATAACAACATTTAATACATTTAATATCTCCGATCGCCGACATTTAATATCTCCGATCTGACGTAATACATATACAACTAACTTAATTAAACATTGCCAAAATCATGCTCATCTTTTTTTCAATCAAACTGAATGTACTTTTAGATTTGCCCGGGTTGAATGAGATGGGTTTGTGATTAACACAGGATTAAACAAGAAAATGATAGGGCGGGACTAGATTTTATCTAAAGGCATTTGATTGGATCATGAAAGGTTGGTGTTGCCATGTTAGAATAGAGTTTGCAGTTAATTGTGGAGTCCTATAAATAAAGTTTCCAAAGGGAGGATTTCACAGCGATGCCATAGAAAATCCACTTTAAGTTACCCTTAAGTTTCCCCTTACATTGAAAAGTTCTTACAAGAACCATTTTAGTGTATTTTAATTTAATGATAATAATAATAATAATAATAATAATAATAATAATAATAATAATAATAATGTAATGGTTCATTTAAGAATCTTCATGGAACCATAGATGTCAGTAAAGGACCTTTATTTTTAAGAGTGCATTTCCCTCTTAAAACACCACTGTCACTGATGTTTTTGAGCATGACATGGAGGTTGATGGTCTTTTACACATAGCATTTATTTTCCAAATCACTCATTGATTGCTATTACAACTGTAACCTTCATTGAATTGAACATTACCATTGAACATTTACCAGCATAACATTACTGGGAAGGTTTTAGGAAGGCTGTATTGACTAGAAAATATTAATATGATCCAATGTGAAGTCTTCCGAAGTGTGGTCAGCCAAAAGTGAAAGACTTTGTCTTGCAATTCTACCAATTTAACAGATGCAAAATTTGGGTGAACTTACTTCAAACATAACTTGCAATGACATTATGAGCTGATGGGGACAGCAGAAAGCTTAATGACGTTGTGATATTTAAGCAGATGAATAAAGATGAATGCACTAGTCAACATTTTTGCTTAATACAGCTAGAAACTGTATTATAACATCTGTATTAAGGAATTAGGGCATTTTGATTATCATCAGGATTATCTGAATATCATCATCTCTGTCTTTTATACATATGTGCATGTGGAGAGGAGGTGTTTTTGACCCTGAATGTGTATACATAACACATGTTGTCGCATTTAGTGGTTTTATGACCTGCAGACTCTCCTGTGAGTATGGGATTATCACACTTTTGGGAGAAGCGAGACGTTCTACAAGAGAACTAGTCACCACATTATGTCTGGCTAGTGTCCTCCAGCATTTTTCATCCCACGTCTCACATCTTAATGTGTTACGGAGGCTGCGTTCAAGCATGACATCTGCTCGAGACACCCCATGCCCCTCACTCCATCCCGGGGTTGCAGGATACTGTGGCATATTGGCAAATGCTGCGAGCCTCGTCTGAAAGCTTTCATCTCTTGACAGCTGACAGCTGACATCCCGCCACAGATGTTACATTTTGCTAGCCATAAATCATTCAATGAGACTTCAGCCTGCCATCATTTAAGTTATTATAGCTTTCAAACAATGTCGAGAGGTCAGCTCCTCTTCCCCACCTCATCTTATTCTGAAAGTCAGGCAAGATTTCAGCTCACTTTTGGACATTAGTCACAGCGAGGGCCTTTTCAGCAAGTCGCCGATATTTCCGACCACTGTAATGCAGATATGCCACAGTGTGGTTGATACTGATGAGGCTCAGGCTCCTGGTGATAGGTTGAGAGGCTGGATTTGATTGCATGCCGCAGAGTCAGAGAGGCTTTGGAGGTTTCCACTTGATTAAACCCGAGCTTGATGCACTGAGTGCTTGCTTTAATTTAAAAGTGGCAAATAGGGGAGCGCTGGAAATTGTAATGAGAAAATAAAATGCACAGATGCAAAGTAATTGACTTTGCTGATCATCAAGGGATCAGATGAGGTTTTATTAGTGGACCTTAATTGTACTTTAATTACTAGATTTAAACATGGAACCCCTCCTCATCTATAAAAAAGTGCAGAATGCACCTAATTTCTAAAAAGTTCAGGAATACACTGGAGAGTGTTATCTGATGAACAGCTATCTGGTCTAAGGACAGCATCAATGTCATTTTCATTACTTCTTTTAAAACTTGTATACAGCACAAATGCCATTATCTGTGGTCACCAACAGGTGATGTACCTCATTATTCAAATAAGATTCCCTCTACAGGTCTCAGGCTATGCCATGTTTTCATACACAATCGGATTGTTTGTTTCTCGGTAGTTCATATGTATTTATATTTGTGCCATTAATTTAAGGCCTGAAAAGGTCTTAAAGCAGTGCATAATTCATAAAGTTATAGTATTAAATGTTGCATTCACTGTGAAAAGAATGTCTTCCTTACTTTGGTTTGTTTGTTTGTTTTTTTCAATAAAAAAAAAAATCAAGATGCATTTACTCGAGATGCAAATTGAACATGTAAAGTCCTGTTTTCTGAGAAATTAAGTTTATGCTTATAACAACAACAAATACTGTCTCTGTCAATGGAGAATGAAAACTTTGAACTTTTCCCTTTGAATTAAGTTGACTTTTTCTGACTCCATTGGCAGATATTTGTTCTTGTTTTAATCATAAACTCGCTTCATTTTGATCAGTTTTTCAGAAAACAAGACGTAATGTCACTTTTGCTTCTCAAGTAAATCTATATTGATTTCAGAATCTTTTAACATTTGAACTGGAAAACAAGACAAACTTTTTCTTTTTTTTTTGCAGTGTGGTCAGAACGTACAATAAAAGTTATTTTGATATTCTAGTGATTGGGAGCAGAGTTATTATTAATATTAATAGTAACAGTAATATTATTATTAATAATATTTATATTAATGTTAATATTAATATTAATTATGGAGATTTTAAAAAACTTTTTAAGCATTTTTAATATAATAAATTTACGTTTAGAGACCATTTTAACATATTGTGTTCCATTCAATGTATTTATTAAAGTTTCTTCTTTAAAAGTTTTACATTTACCTTCATAAAACCTGCAGAAACCCTGTGAATAAAAGAATGATAATGGTGATGAATATAATATTATCTGGTTCTCAAGAAATATTATTAAGAATCTTAAAACAGCTGCTTAATATATATATATTTTTGTGGAAATGGGATACATTTTTTCCCCAGGATTCTTTGATGATAAAGTTCAAAAGAACAGCATGTATTTGAAAGATATCTTTTTATCAGTTTAATTTGTCCTTGCTGAATAAAAGTATTAATTTCTTTAAAACAGTTTTTTTTTTGGAAAGTTAGTGTTTGTATATAAAGTTTAATTTTTATGTTTTTTGTTGTATTTTTTTTTTATGTATCTCGTTGTAAAGATGTTTAGGTATCAAATACTGATTAGGTTTTTGTCCCACTACAAAATGGTATGTGGTACGCTTAATACCTCCTTTTCTTAATTTTCTTCAGTGAGCTATCAATCTACCTCCCATGTTTTCGTCACACATAACTGGTTCCAGATTCTGTCTCCGTTTTTTGGGGAAAATTGTTGGATGCACTCTGAGGTATAACGGACACACCTCAATAAAGAGAGACGGCTGAAAGATGTGTCATTGAGAAAAATTATGCCGTGAAGCATAATGTACTTCACACCTGTTCACAACGCTCAACACTTGTGCTCAGAATACACAATGGATCATAGAATCCACATCACAGTGTCTCCTGTCTGATGGTACTTCACATGGCGGGTGTATCAAACCGTAAAGCTTGTTTTAAGCGCGCTGCTGGTGCTCCTAGTATTTACACAACAGCCTCGAAAGGATTCTGTTCTTCACCTCTAAAGTGACAATCAGTGTTCTTCGCAGCACAGCTACCTGAAACGTGAAATGACACATTTTTCAAATTATTCTGGATTAAAAGCCTGTGATGGCAGAGGTTGGCTGCTACTGTTGACTGCAAGTGGAAATCAATTACTTGGTTTCACTTCAACCAGTGGTGTTAGAAGGAGTTTGGGGCGGACAAACGTAGGAGGTTTGACTGAGCTCATGAATATTAATTAGCTTGGACTGGCATTGCTGGGCAATCTTCCTCGGGCCTTTCACACAGGATACATTCTTGTGCTGTTATTTAATTGTTTTTCTCTGTAAACATGCACTAGATGAATGTCTCTGGTTGTTTTGCAGGTCATGAGCACTATGGATTTAACATGCTTTGTCAAGTTAAAAACAGTTCAACTTCTAAAGGCTGTCCAGTCAGGTAATGTAATAAATATTCATGAGCCAAACCTTTACCTTGTTGTGCCACTGTTAAGTTATTAAGCTGCAGTATCAAGCCAGTTTTACATATGCTCAGATATTTTTACCTTTTAATGTTACATCACAAACAATTTGTAGATCGAGTCTGTAGTAGAGCTTTTCTGTAGTAAGTATTTTTATATATTTATAAAAAATAATTTAAACAATTAAAATTGTCAATTGCACATTAAATGGCTATTTGTCTACATGAATGCAAGCTTGGTCTCCTGAATAGTGATTTGAATTTTTTTTATTTTTTTTTAACACAAATGTATTTGTCTTCATCCTTTGACCTGATTTAAAGCTCTTCTTCTGTAGATTTAGCACTACACTTTTTCTCGGGGTTACTTTTGGCCTTTATGGCAGATATTACATTGGCCATAACCATATGTATAGTTCCTCATTTTCATCCTCTGGCTAGCATCAAATACCTAATGCAGTCAAGAACTACAAATTATTCATCAAACACATTTACAAGAAATGATTATACTAGCCGCGCTGTTGTGTGCTTTCACACTATAATATCGAACCAAGTCATATACAGTCAGTTAACCCTATGTAACATACTTATGTTAGAAATGGAGATAATGCACTAAATCAAGAATGACAGGCTTCATAATTTACAGCATTAGTCTACTGGAAAATATGCTGCAGTCAGTGCTACATCACTGGCACATGAGTCATAAATGTTGGAAAAAAGCTCCCTGTGGTGAATGTTATGATCATTCAGTAATTATTAGTGGTGGGTTGAATTACTAGTACTGCTGCTTATAGGGTTAGGGACTTGACTCTAAACCAAAGTATTACCTATCTATGCAGCTTATTAAGAGAAGTGTACTATATACAAAAACTGCATTTGGCAAATCACAACTCTGTTGCTTATTAATAAATGAAATATAAACATATAATATTTCTTGGGATTATGATTTGGGGCAATTTTGCTCACAAATGGATCCCTTGCAGTGAATGGGTGCCGTCAGAATGAGAGTTCACACATCTGATAAAAACATCACAATAATCCACATGTAATTTACACGACTCCAGTCCATCAATTAACGCCTTTTGAAGTGAAAAGCTGTGTGTTTGAGAGAAACAAATCCATCATCAGTGTATTTTAACTTTAAACCACTTCTATGAGTCCATAATAACTCTACCTCCAGTGAAAAAAGTCCATAATTTTACCCTCTCATCTATCAAAATCCTTGTGGATTATTGTGATGTTTTTATCAGCTGTTTGAACTCTCATTCTGACGGCACCCATTCACTGTAGAGGATCCTTTGGTGAGTAAGTGATGTAATGCTAAATTTCTCTCAATCTGTTCTGATGAAAAAATTATTAAATTAATAAATTAATTAAAATCATCTGTATCTTGGCCTGAGGGTGAGTACATTTACAGCAAATTTGTTGGGCCTGTACAGTTCAAAGTAACATTAATGAACCTCATGTTTGATTTTGAGGATTTTTTATTTTTTATTTTGTAAGATAAACAATTTTTGTTCTGTGCTGCGTCGTAAAATCTGTATCCTTTTACAAACCAGTGATTCTTTGAGATGTCATTTTACACAAACTGCCGTTCTTGTGCTTGCGTTGTCATGAAATGAAGTTCCTTAACGTAAGTTAGGGAGGAGCGAGCCCACCTAATCTTTCAATCAACAGCCAGGGTATATAAGCAGCGCTTACCTCTCTCCAGTCTCAGCTGTTCCAGCATCCCTCCACCTCCCCAAAACTCCACCTTCATCTTAGGTACCTTGCCCTTCGTAGTCATCCTAGATCAAGTCCCTGGGGGGTATATCAGAGCTCGAGTTGAAGCTGCTTCATCAAGCCCCTCATCAGTGGACAGCAAATCAAATAAGTTTACACACAATTTCCTTAAGATTATATGGGCAAACTAACTCGTTAAAAAATTGGTGTGACACCCACCCAGCATGCACACCCAAAAATACTGACACATCTGTTTAAGGTCACAGTTCTGTCAAAATACACACACCATATGGAACACTATTCTGGGCACACATCATATTTTAGCACTTGCAGCCTGCCAGTGACACTGATAGAGAAGTGCTATTCCTGAGGGTGCCACACAGATGGGTTGATCAGTTTTACACGGTTTCTGCTACGTCGTCTACACATTTATGGGTGAGTTACCTCCTAGTCAATGTTTTCTCTCTCTACCCGTTTACTTAATAGGAAAACTGAAAAAAGGTTTAGAAAAATTTCCTGAGAAATAATGTTGGTTGCAATGTTTCTGTTTAATTGTAATCAGAAGTAATTAAATGCTAATGCAACACATCATACCCACTGCTTGTTATGCATGATGTTTAATGTCCTGTGTCCGCAGAATCAATTTGATGGCTGCTGTCCCGCACGGAGCATTGGAGTGAACTTAATCAAGTAATTTAATGCTCTAATTTCTCAAACTTGTTTCCGTTGGCAGAAACGAATGCTGCTTCGTGTTTTTTAATTTCCATGACAAGTTTAGGGTAGTAGGGTGGTCTTGCTGAGATTTCTGACTTCATTAGTCAACTTGAGCAAACTGTTTTGCCTGCTTATATTATTAGTAAATAGACACCTCAATTTTAATGCCAATTGTTAGTGTTTTTCACTGTATTTCGCCACCAATTAAATCTTTCAATCATGCATCTCAGGCTAGCTGTGATCCAAAACCTAGTGAGCTGCCACATTGCCTGCTGTCTAGACAGCACTGTCATAAGTGCCCCATTTTTTAACACTCTATAGTTGGCAACTGTTTAATGTCAGCATGTTGAATATATGAATATAATGCTTTAATAATAATAAAATGCAGAACACACATGGGTATTATAGTAGTTGTTAATAAGTAAAATATATTTAAATAATATATAATAATCTAATGTATACTTATATTTGATCTATCCTTTGTTTTGTCAAAGGCAATGCCTTTTCTGCAACGGATATATGCTTTGCTGCTTCAGAATTTAGCCAAAACTAATCATTTTAGAAGGCAAAATTGTTTTGATGCCTGCCGTTTGGAAAAACTTTCGGTTCAAAAGCATGCCAATGATGCTTTAAATGTTCCTAAAATGTAAATTGAAACTACATTTCTGACACTACACTTTCCTTGCCTGCTCATCCCTTTTATTTTGTGGCAAGTCTCTGGCTTTGGTTTCAGTCAATAAACTGCATAATGTATTTTTTTTCTGCAGAATGTGACATGATGCCTTTTCAGCTGGAATTGCATGTATCATTAAAGTGAACTCTATTAACCCCACTCGCACTACATGGACTCATGCTAGATTGAGATCAAATACCCCACGTACAGTATCTCTGACCAGGACAAGGCCATCGCTAAGGAAAACTCAACGTAGCATCGTTATATCTTGCACCACCAAAATGAGAATCCAAATGTCAAAGCTTTTGGAATATTCCTGTTCAAGATTGTTCAGAGGTTTTGTGTTGAGAGGAGGCATAACATGCAACAGATTTACTAATTTTAAGCATGTCTTGTAGAAAGTAAAAGAAGATCTTCTAAATCTTTTGATGTTCAGAGAAAACAAAACCACCACATATATGTATAATTCAAATGAGCTCTCCATGAATCAATAAAAATATTCTTTTGAAATTAATTCTCTTTGTGTGAAAAGTGTTTCACCATCTTAAAAGTATAGTGATCATTGCAACTAATAAGACAGAGATGACTTTTTCAGTTTTCTCATATCATTTAACATTGTGATGCGTTGTTGATATTAAAACCTCAGTTTAGTATTTTTGAACATGCTATTGCTTTATTTTTGCTTAAAATACTTATTTTTAATGAAAAGTATTTTTTCTTGGTAAGTTAATAAAATGAGAGCTGAGCACTGTAAAAAAAAAATATATATATATTAAAAAATTGGCCAAAAAGACATCTACCTTTCAATTAACTAATTAGTACTGCTAGTCATTAAACGGAATCGTGCTTTGTAGCAGTTGCCTTTCTTTTTGTCTCCTTGTTGGACAAAAGATCTATTTGGAATTGTTAATCATAAAAAAAACATATTTTTGTTTATTCCAAGAAATGTATTTATTTAATTAACCGCTCAAAGCACAGTATGTATTTGTTTGCTCTCTTTATTTTTCTCTCAAACATTGTCCAGACATCTTTTCTGTGAGCTAGTAAACCTAGTGATCCGATAACAGCTCACGTCATTGGATGTCTCTTAACGAAAATAGAATCACTCACAGCCCAGTTTGATAGCTTCATCTTTAGGCACTCACAGAGACTTCAATTACTTTACAAATTCTTCACCGCATTCGCACCCTTCTAGTCACGAGAGAACACCGGTTTACTCGTCTCACACCCATCTGAACTTTCTAGTCTCTCTTTTCAATTACCAGCCTACCTTGCTAAGCTAAAATATTGTAGTTTTGTGCCCTCGTTCAGGTCCACCGGGCAATTATCAGGATGAAGTCGTGCTGCTCAGCCACTCCCCGATGATTACTCCACACTTATTCCTCAAGGAGACGTCAGTGTTCTGCTCTACAAGTGTTCTCTCACATGTCTTTGATCTTACTGAAAGCTCTCTCCTCACAAGCCTGGGAAACAAACTTGACCTGGTTCTTCAGGAGATGTGCCTCCCCTGAACATACTGTCGACCTTTGCTCACTCACCCCCTGACAATTTAGTCGTACACCTACTGCTGTTACCTTTTAGAGGAAAAGTCCATGTTTACCCACTTCTTTTCTCGTCTCTCTTTCATGGTTTCTCTGTCAGCTCACTCACAGAAACCTGCACGCTCTGTGCCCTAAATGCTGGCCTCTCGCCAACTCTAAATAAATATAAACATCAAGTTTTAGTTCATAACACAGTCCATCAGATTCAAAGACACTGACACCAAAAACATCAAATCTGTTTATTTTCTTGTAGACTGAGCAGCAGCAGCAGCAAAAAAAATACAAAAATTTCTGTGACTCAGAATGTGACATGTAACGTCGTACAATGTGTGCAAGACTGTCTCATTTTTTATATTTTATTTTATTCCGAATCATATTTCATATGACATCCAGTATGTAGTAAATAGGGAAAGACTGCATGAGTCAGCAGTATTGGACAAAGTATATGCATGAATGGGTAAAATGTCTCTGCCGCTTATGTTCCCTCGTGCATGTTGTGAGTTCAGCACCGCCGTGACATGATAAATGTAAGCAGAGTTCAGCAAATGTCCAGTTTTGTCCTAGTATGAGAAAGTCTCTTAGCATTGTGCTGATGCTTACATCATTAGTATAGCAGGCTGATGTTCAGAATCCATCATTTGCAAAATTACAGTCAGTCCTTAAGACTGGATGTAAAAACCTGACTGGATTTGTGTGCAGTGTAAGCAAAGCCTTAAACCGCACTTAAAAATGCATGAATGTCATTGCATTTCAAAATATCAAACCAAGTGGCATTTATGTTAAAGAAAGATAGCATGCATGTGTTGATTAGGAGGTATTCTGTGGTAACTGGTATTATCTTATATAGTGTTTTTAGAATGATTTTTTCAGTGTGGGTGGGTTATTGGCTTTCAGTTGCTAATTATAATCTGACATGATTATGAAATTACCCAATTTGCATATTATCTTGTGAACATGCTCAACTGCACTCTCTAATTTTCTGCCTTTGTGCTGCATCTGTAACTGTGTCTTGTTCCTAAGTTTGTTGCTTGACTCCTTTTAAGAGTTTTTTAGTTGTTGGTGCTACATTGCCCTTTTAAAGGTGTAGTTTTGATATTCACTGCTGCAGACACTATGCTGTGTCACCTAGTGCTGGTTTTTATTCTGTTGAACTTGGCTGCAATAAGTTTTAGCTATCGCTTTGACATGAGTGTTAAGTGTTTAAAGCTCAGACACTTAAGACACTTTTAATACTTTGCCATAAGTTATTGCTTAAAGGCTCTAAATGACTATGAGACTAAATCCCTATACAGTAGTCTTGATGTTTGGCAACACTCGCCTATTAATCTTGCAAAAGAACTTAGAGCCGAATTGTTACTGTGTCTCCTGCCCTAGATACTGTAATTGGAAGCAGTGTGGTCAGAAAGCTTAATTTATTTCACGCTCTTATTATTCTTACACATCCACTATAAATGACACTGGGATGAGGTTAAAAGTAATTGCAAAAAGGCTAAGAATAGTGAATTTGATTCTTAGAAAAGGTCAAGCATAATTTGTTAGCAGATCCCATTTGGTTTGGGGTTTTGTTATCTAATGCAGTGAAATTCCTTGAAGTTTCCAAATGCTTCTCTGCATGCAAGAGTGCTGGTGGAATAGGCCTACTATACTTCTGTGTCAGACTTTGATATTGCTTCTGACGTCAATAATGCCTGGTTTCTAATCATGCAACAGACCGCTTTCCATACCCTTCTCAGTTTCCCTCCAGGGGATCTCCTTCTGTGAATGTAATCCACATTTTCCTGATCAGTAGCTTTGTGACTTCATAAAAGCTTGCTTTATGCCACTACGGGGAAACAATTACCTGGATCAAGCTATTAATCAGTAAACTAACCTGTTTTACATGTGAAAAACATTGAGTACCGTGCAGTACTGAACGTATTAAACAAAAAACTGGATGCAATATGGTGATTCACCAGCTATTGACGTCCATAGTGACTGTGATGTCTATTTCAGGAAGAAAAGCCAATTATATCTCCATCTTACTCTGTTTCTTATGCCATCTTTTATTTCTGGTTTTAAGAAAGTCTCAGCCTATATTAGGCTACAGATATATACAACATCAAAGGCATTTTAGATCCTGAAGCTGGTTTGTCTATTAGCAGTGGGAATTTTTTCAGTGACTCTTCCTACAGGTTATATTGTTATGCTGTAAAGACAAATAACTGTCTTTATGAGTGAGTCACTGAATTCATTCAGAAACAAAACTGGTGATTGAGTCACTGAATTATTCACTGAACCTATTCATTCAAAAAAATTTAATTGAGGGAAATATTGCATATAAAATGTAAGTTACTAATTCATTATTGGTCTGTTGTATAAAAGCAAAATCACACTCACAATTGCACACTGCTTGATTCACGCAGGAGCTGAGCTGCTTAAATATAATACAGAATTCACATTTTTGTACAATAGTAAGAACATCACTTTTTGTAAAGGTAATTTTTATCTTTTAAAATGTAACAGCATGCCTCATTTCCCAGTCTCAATCAGATATCTAGGAGAACAGTAATATGAATTCAATCAGTAGAGCTACATATTTGTATTGCAGCACAATCCACTGTTATTGCTGTTGTGTAACGCAATATCCATATGATCTCTTTGCAGGTGTAATTTGCATATTAAGCATTCATTTTTGTTAAAAGTGGCCCAAACCTGCCACATGGCCACATCCATTAACAGAGCATTTCTCATGGAGATTGGGGTCAATGTATTTTGAGTTTGAGATTAAACAGAAACGGTGGGTGAACAAATGCAATCAATTCTAGAAAGAGAGTGAAAGAGAGAGCAAGGGAAGCCAATCGCCTAAGTGCACTGCTCTTCCAAACATACTCCCCTGGTGGTTAACTCTGTTGTTAATGAGAAATAATAATACATCGTCCAGGGGAGGGGCCTATTCATAAAACACTGAGGAATTGGCTTTTTCAGTGATGCTGGAAATCTACTTGCTATAATGTATATGGAGCAGTGGCACTGAAATTTACCCACAAACACACTCCATAATGTACAAATGGGTTATGATACATTTTCAGAAGAGAACAACCAAGCATGATTAAACTGTTAAGCGTGTACGAAATATTCCCAGCCATAGGTATAACTCATAGCTCATAAAGAGAACAATGGCAGATGCTATGTTGGATAAAGAGGCATTATCATTAATCAAAGGGATTGATTCTCACAGTCAGCATTTCTCAGGAGCTGTATTTGAATTATATGAACGATAATTGCCTGATATTAACATCTATTATGATCGGCATGGCACTAGATTAATCTCAAGGACATCATTTACAGACGTTGCCATAAATCCGAAGTTTGATTTGACTAATTAACAACACACTATGTTTAGAAAAACTTTCTTGCAGAAGTTTGCATCACTGCTGATGGCCTCAGCGAATACTAAATACAGGGAGACTGGGGATGATTGTAACATGCAGTTACAAACAGTTAGAAACAGGGTACATCATACATGAGCACCATTCAGTAAGTTGCAAGTCTGTGTGGACAAATATAATGGATTTATATATTTTTTGTTAACTGTTGGCCTGTATTTTATGTATTTATTCAATATTTTTTCCAATTTGTTTGCTGATTTTTTTTAATTTTTTTTTTTACATTTTTTAATTAAAATGCTTGAAATGTGAGTTGGGGAAGGGGTTGATAGGAGTTGCTAGTAATTAAAAAAAATCCATAGTATTCTAAAAAATATATAGTTTCTATAGCGTTACAACAACACACTTTGATTTGTAGCAGATATATGTGGGAAAAATATTTTAAAACTTTAGATAAACAGAGCAAAAACACTGAGTTACAGATGTTAAAGAAAAAAGTGGTACAATCATCCCTGATCTCTCCTACCTTAGGAATATTTTACACAATCTTCACTGGTTAAACCTTGAAAAATCCATATATTATTGCACATATTGCCTAAGACTATATTGCTAAAAAATGGTCAATAGAGTTATTCACACATTAAAATAAATTCTTGGGATTTACCCTTCTGGGATCTACCTCCCGTAAGAACAGCAAAAAAAGTTCAGCTGGCACCAATCTTCCACTATAAACAGCATAGCGCATAGCACATTTCACATGCTGCTGGGAACTTAGTTTCCATCAGTTCATATTTATCCATCTCCCTCAAACTGATGCTGGAGCTCTGGAGACATCCTCAAATGCTGTAGCCTTTGTATCACTCCCAAAAACATCATCCTCTATGCTGTATGATCTCTTTCTCTCTGCCACCCCCAGAGCTCCAACACTCACAAGAAACGCACCACACACATCTCTTTCCTTCTGCCTTTTTCCTTTCTCTCAGTGTCTATCACAGCCTTTATCATCACATGGCAAGCGTATCAATGGCACATAATGGCTTAAAACATGGCACAGTAATTTATGTTCACTTCTGAGACGGCAGTGCCTCATAGCAGACTGGGAAACATGCTGTAGCATTAACCAAACGCAAGCTATTATGGGGTTTCAAAGTCATTTGATTGGTTTCAATCTGACTTTGCCACCTGCACTGCACTTTCAGATTAATTAGCACTGAGAGAAGATGAATTGCTATTCATAGGCAAACAAACTATGGTAAAACTAACCACCTAACAAGCCCATGCTTCATGACTTCAAACAAAAACGCTGATAACAATAAATGGTTGTCGTTTTAGAATAAAAGGCTTTCTTTTATTTTTCGCCACACTGGAAAAAATGGTGTAGAAACAATTTTCAGTCAGAAATTGCTAGTAAATTTCACAAATAATTACAAAGAAACTGCAAGTAACACACTGAACTTAGAAAAATCTTTTAAAGTGTAGGACAGTATAAACGAAGAAACCGGGTCAAGACATGATGTGGACTGGATTCAAACACTTACACTCACACAGCAAGTGTTTAATGCAAAGTATTTAGTAATCAAAATTAGTATGAAAATTCCTTTACTATTTAATCATCATCATGTCTTCAGATTATAACTTTATGTGATGAACAGTCTGAAATTTAAAGGGATCCCTGCTGAAAAATCCAGCATAGCTGGTCACCAGCATAAGGTTTGTTTTGCATGCTGGGACCAGTATGGGATGCTGGTTTGGTTGCTGGTTTGCTGGTCTCCAACATGGGACGCTGGTTGCTGGTTTGCTGGTCTCGAACATGGGAAGTGGGTGTGCTGGTGGACCAGCATAAAGTATGTTTTGCACACTGGGACCAGCTTGGAATGCTTGTGTGCTGGTGGATCTTTTGGGTGCTGGTATGGTCCTAGCAAAACCACAACAAATCTCATGTAGCTACGTGTAACATATCATGTTTCTTAGTGTGTGTTCATAGTTAAATAAAGATCAATTATACAATTCATTAAAATAAATCATTTTAAGTAATTATTATAAGGGAAACACATGATGCAGGTTAACATGCTTAATGGCACAGCAAAACCCTCAGTGTTAAACACTTCTCAGTTTTTATATGGTCCCAATCCATAGAGTAAAAGTAACACTGAAGCAGTGTTGCAGTTAGTGAAATAAAGTCCCTTCTTTACTTAAAGCGATCGTTTAGCTTCAGAAGTCTTCAAATGTAGTGCACAAGCCATTTGGACTACTTTTAGGGTGCTTCTATAGTGCTCTTTTGTCCTTTTTGGAGCTTGTCAGCCCTTGGTCAATATAGAAATTTCGAAATTCTTTGGTTGTTCAACAGAAACAACAGCAACGGGTTTGGAATGACATGAGGGTGAGTAAATGATGACAGAACTACTGATTTAAGTGGAGAAGCAGGCCTATGTGTTGAGGTTTGTGTGTGCAATGTTGTTCACCTCCAATCATCAATGAGGCCAATTAAGAAGACTGGAGTCTAGCGCAAAGTGAGCAGAGTGTCTCGGTAAGCATGGAAGTCTCAATTCCATCGGCACAGCTGGTTATTCATGGCAGAGGAGGCAGGAGAAGAAGAAAGAGAGAGAATGTGCCTGGTGTTTGAAAGAGAAGGGAAGGGATGACGAGAACAGGAGGGAATCTTCCTAATGTTTGATAAAAAAGAGGGAAGATGAGACACCCTGCAGGAAAGTCCCTATCAGGCTGTTTAATAAGCGTAATCAACAATGCCGTAGCTTAAAGGGATAGTTCACCCAAAAAATAAAATTCTGACATCATTTATTCACCCCCATGTTGTTTAAAACCTGTATGGCTTTCTTTTGTGTGTTTTTTTGCCATACAATGAAAGTCTTCTTTCATGACTTTTACTATATGGACAAAAATGGTTGAAACGTTCTTCAAAATATCTCATTCATTCATTCATTTCCCCACACCAGAAAGAAAGTGATTCAGGTTTGGAACAACATGAGTATATGTTCACTGAGAATTTTTAGGTGAACTATCCTGTTATTGCACTGTATGGTATTGAAAACTCCAAAATACTCATAAGAACAATAATTATTTGTCGAAATTTTAGTGTAGTAAATCTTTGCACATTGATCTTTTGTTCACTCTCATTCATCATGAAACATCTTGAATGTAGCCTCTGTTCAAACAATCGATATATCCAGTAAATAATAGCTATTAATCACCATTTAGCGGTTTCTTGTAGACTTCCTCCGCTTCCATTTGAAGATTTCAAATGATGTCATGTAAGAGACACTAATTGCAGCTGCCCGAGGTTTAGGGAGCTGAACAGAGCAATCAACTACTTGATGAATTAATGTTCTCCTTGAATTTTATTTACGCAGAGTGGCTTTGGGTTAAAGCAATATTTCTGCAGAATGAGCATGAAATGGTAGATCTGAAAGGAGGTCACACTGCCTACTTTTTCTGAAGCAAGACTGCACTGTGAATGCCACTGTGTGTTATGGTTATGTGTGTGAGAGAGGGATGATGGGTAAGGTTCTGCATAGAGGACTTGGAAGATCTTGATGTAGTGTGTTATCGTACTTCACATGACAGTATTGTGCAAATATACCTTTGGATCATTTCAAGGGGCAGTTCACTGGGAAATGTTGACAAAGTAGACAGCTCCACAGAGTAGCTTGTGGCTCAAGCACAAAATGCACTTTGTAACCAACCCCATGCTCTTTCATTTCATCTAAAGGTGTTTTTGAATGCTGAGTGTGTACTCAAGTCCATTACAAATCACCCCAAGAGCTATTAAAGAACCTGAGCTTGTGGTGTCAGAATGAAGCTTTCAGTATTTTATCTGTAAAGAAAATTTAGTTTTCTTGTATTTTAAAACCCTGGTTTACACAAAAACGAATGTTCTATCATCATTTTCTCACCTTTAAGTTCAGCTTTCAGAACTAATTCACTTTTGCGTGTATTTAAATACAGTGCATGAAGATGCATTGTTTTGATGTCAAAGATGCTGAACAGCATTGGTTTTCATGTCTTAGCTACATATAAAGTTTGATAACAGGTAAGGGTGAGATTTTCAGTGAATACACATTTTCACAGTTGTTTCAGAAAATTTAGTTTCAAAGTTTTCAAACTAGGATCTAGAGAATTTTACAAAAAGCATTTTTATAGAAGTCAAGGTTAACTTGTAAGCATAGGGTATTAAATATGTGTAACAGTTTATTTTATTGTATTTTATTAACTTATTTATTTTTTACATAAGTACGGTTAATAATTGTGGTTTCCACAAATATAGCAGCACAATCGTTTTCAACATCGATCATGATAAGCATTTGGTACGCTTAATAAATATCATCATGTTTCATAAACGGGGTCCCTTTCAAAAGGGATCATATTTTTGACATGTGAATGAGTAAATTAACAACAGGATGTTCATTTTTGGGTGAAATAAATCCTTAAATCTCTGTGGTTTGGCAATCAGAGTATCTTATAAACGGACATCTTTTTTTTGGTTTTAGTCCCAAGTGAGAAAGTTGCGCCTGCCGTATCTAATGTATCTTTACTTTGAGTGTCTTACCAGCTTAGAACTAAACATTATCACTTGTTAAGATCAATTAGTGCAAGTCAGTGACCAAGAACTTGCCTACTGGGAAATTAACCCTTCAAGAAGCTCCATGTTATCTTGTTAAGTTGGAACGCAGTTATGCTCTGTGAATAATGTCCATCCACCCATAGACTTTAATGACCAGAAGGTCTTCCCAAAGGATCGACATTCTGTCATGATGGGGCTGGGAGTTTGGGGCTGATGGGATGGATGACTGGTGAGGGAGAGAAAACTGATCTCCCGATGCTTGCTGGGGTCTCATTAGACACAATATGATTTGACGTGTCTCTTCAAGGCTTGAACCCGTAACACAAATAACATGTGAGTACAAGGCTCCGGCCCCCTACATCAACATCAGCTCAGCCCCTTGACACACGCAGACACGTGTACACATCCAGACAGACATAATCTCATCTCAAGAGGGGATTGCGAATCCAGTGGCGTGTGTTGAAATACTGAGCCAGCTCGTAGTTATCGCATAAACATCCGTGCGTCTGCGTATCTCAAGAGCCGGGGATTTGTGTGTGTGTTTTTCATTTCTTCGTGTGGGAATCGTCAGAAGGATGCCTGCCTGCTTCCTGTAAAAATGTCAGTCTCCCATATCTTAATGAGATAAGTTAAAATGTCGGCCACAACCGCAGAGAAATAAACACATGAGATGCTTGGGAATCTGTGCAGGAATAGAAATACAGAAAAAGGCAAATTCACATGGTGGGAAAGGTCAAATGTGACCCTGGAGCACAAAACCAGTCGCTGGGGTATATTTGTAGCAATAGCTCAAAATACATTGCATGTGTCAAAATTATAGATTTTTATTTTATGCCAAAAATCATTAGAATATTAAGTAAAGATCATGTTCCATGAATATATTTTGTAAATTTCCTACCGTAAATATATCAAAATGTAATTTTTTATTAGTAATATGCTTTGCTAAGGAATTCATTTGGATAACTTTAAAGGCGATTTTCTCAATATTTAGATTTTTTTGCACCCTCAGATTCCAGATATTCAAACAGTTGTATCTATCCTAACAAACTATACATCAGTGGAAAGCTTATTTATTCAGCTTTCAGATGATGTATAAATCTCAATTTTGAAAAATTGACACTTAAGACTGGTTTTGTGGTCCAGGGTCACAAATGGTACCGGGGTAGTTTCATTACACCTGACGGGGGACAGTTATGACCTATATAAGGGAGATTGGGACTAGTTGTTACAAGGGCTGCATTTCAGGAACTAAAAAAGTTTGTAGGGAGAATATTTGTGATCTTGATCGACGGCTGATGGTGCGTTCCCGTTAATAATCTCTCGCTGAAGTTTGCCTCACGAGGATTTTGAATGTGCGTCATTGAAGACCAAGCACACTCAAGAATTATACACACCACACGAACAAGATCCGTTTGCAGTAACAAACATTCATAGACATTTTGTGGACCTTTGCATTTATTCTCATCGGATATTGTGCATCAGTGGACCTGAGACTACAGCTCAACGCCCAAGTTCACAGTTACATCTGAATATTTCCAGCGACTGAAAATCAACCAGGACTGTTGTACTCATTGTTTCTCCCTGCATAATTGCAAGATTGTGTATCCTTGAGATCTAAATCTGTTGTAACCATTTGTTTCAGTTATTATTTGCGTAGGCCTATGCTCCTTATTTGGACATTGTATTTGGACGTATGTGATCTCCTTAAATCATGAGTATGTGAGTATATGGAGTGGATTTCTTGATACTCCGCATCAAACAGAGTAAATCGATAAAACTGAGATACAACTGTCTGTTTCATTACTCTCTGGGTCACTGGACATCCCTTGTAGTAACTGACACTCTAAGGTGATTTAGTACCGTAACAGCAACCAACGCATTCGTACAGTCTCTAATACATTTATGGTCCTTCGAGCCGGATACTATAACCACCTTAGCTATGATGTCCAGACTTAGAGAGGAGGCGTTAAAGCCAGAGATTACTCGCCCACGTAGAACAACAAGACGGCCGTCGCATTTGCATGACTATGAAGTTAGTTATCCACAGAAACAGCTCACGTTCGAAGATGAACAGTCCGATATGCTTGCTTGTATTCGTGAAATGAGGGAGGAAAATAGGAAAATGAGACAAGATATGCAACGCCTCTCTGATATAGTTGCTAACTCTCCTGTGTTAGCTTCTCCGGTTTCAGTATCGATGCAGCAGCCTTTGGAAGGAGGAGCTGGGATGTCATCAACCCCAAAGTCTACTAGTATGCAGGCGACATTTCAGGATGATGGGAATCCTAGCCGACCAGGACATACTCCTTTGGTGCCACCTGGAGAGGAATCCCGCCTTGCAGTTCGTGGTTGCGAACAAGATCTCATTGAGGAACTTACAGACGGTTTAAAGAGAGTAGGCAGGTGGAGTGATAGTCAGTCTAGTTCAGGTATGTCAACTCCTTCATATACCTCACCACATGATAGCAAGAATGATTCGCCCCATATTCTTGGCTATGATACTAATGTTCCATTATGGACACGTGGTCCGTCTGATCTTCGTCATCGCCAAAGAGATGATGCTTCCTTGTTGCGGCCCAGTATGCCCTCTCGTAATGTTTCTTATCAACCATCAACAGATCCTTACTATCGCCGTTTAAGCGATAGAGTGCATTCCTTACAGGAAGATGATATGATTGATCACTTTGATCATCCTCCAGGGGATGGGAGACAAGAGTGCAGTGAAGATAATAGACAGTTTTGTGCACCTGATCGTTCTTTTCATTCATTGGGCCATTCTGGGAGTTATCGCCCTTTGCATCCTCTACCGATGCAATATCGAGGGCCCACTCCTACAATCCCAGATTTCAGGCGGGATGATCCCCGAGAATTCGCTCGGCTTAAGCTTGCATTGGACAATGTTCTTCCTGATGACGCGTCTGAGTCCTTTAAGTTCCAAATACTTTTGGATCATCTTAAGTTGGAAGATGCTTTGCTTGTCGCTGACTCCTATAGTCACAGTCGTACTCCATTCTTTGACACAATGAGAGCGCTCACTGATATGTATGGGCAGCCACATCAGTTGGCATTACAAAGGATTACAAACCTTATGGACGGGCCCAATATCAGGAGTGGGGATGTGAAGTCTTTCAAGGGATTTGCCCTTCGTGTCCGAGCACTGGTGGGGATGTTGAATCAATTAGGTAGCCCAGGTTGGACAGAACTGAAGTGTGGCTCACATGTTTCTCGCCTCTTAGCTAAGTTGCCACACGACCTAAGAGCTAATTTTAAGAGATTTGTTAACCCTCTTCATACTCCAATCCCAACGCTGCTGGATTTCGCAGACTGGCTAGAGTACGAGGTTCGTGTGCAGGTTGAAGGAACACAATATGGCGCCTATCCTGAACATGAGAAGTACAGTGCTCGCAAAGACAAGCGAATTGGCTTTGTGCCCCGAAAGCTGACTACTGTTCTTCATGGCGGAGAGCATAAAGTAGGGTTTGATAACAGGTAAGGGTGAGATTTTCAGTGAATACACATTTTCATAGTTGTTTCAGAAAATTTTGTTTTCAAACTAGGATCTAGATAATTTTACAAAAAGCATTTTTATAGACGTCAAGGTTAACTTGTAAGCATAGGATATTAAATATGTGTAACAGTTTATTTTATTGTATTTTATTTACTTATTTATTTTTTACATAATTACGGTTAATAATTGTGGTTTCCACAAATATAGCAGCACAATCGTTTTCAACATCGATCATGATAAGCATTTGGTACGCCTAATAAATATCATCATGTTTCATAAACGGGGTCCCTTTCAAAAGGGATCATATTTTTGACATGTGAATGAGTAAATGAACGACAGGATGTTCATTTTTGGGTGAAATAAATCCTTAAATCTCTGTGGTTTGTCAATCAAAGTATCTTACAAACAGACATCTTTTTTTTGGTTTTAGTCCCAAGTGAGAAAGTTGCGCCTGCCGTATCTAATGTATCTTTACTTTGAGTGTCTTACCAGCTTAGAACTAAACATTATCACTTGTTAAGATCCATTAGTGCAAGTCAGTGACCAAGAACTTGCCTACTGGGAAATTCACCCTTCAAGAAGCTCCATGTTATCTTGTTAAGTTGGAACGCAGTTATGCTCTGTGAATAATGTCCATCCACCCATAGACTTTAATGACCAGAAGGTCTTCCCAAAGGATCGACATTCTGTCATGATGGGGCTGGGAGTTTGGGGCTGATGGGATGGATGACTGGTGAGGGAGAGAAAACTGATCTCCCGATGCTTGCTGGGGTCTCATTAGACACAATATGATTTGACGTGTCTCTTCAAGGCTTGAACCCGTAACACAAATAACATGTGAGTACAAGGCTCCGGCCACCTACATCAACATCAGCTCAGCCCCTTGACACACGCAGACACGTGTACACATCCAGACAGACATAATCTCATCTCAAGAGGGGATTGCGAATCCAGTGGCGTGTGTTGAAATACTGAGCCAGCTCGTAGTTATCGCATAAACATCCGTGCGTCTGCGTATCTCAAGAGCCGGGGATTTGTGTGTGTGTTTTTCATTTCTTCGTGTGGGAATCGCCAGAAGGATGCCTGCCTGCTTCCCGTAAAAATGTCAGTCTCCCATATCTTAATGAGATAAGTTAAAATGTCGGCCAAAACCACAGAGAAATAAACACACGAGATGCTTGGGAATCTGTGAAGGAATGGAAATAGAGAAAAAGGCAAGTTCACATGGTGGGAAAGGTCAAATGGTACCAGGGTAGTTTCATTACACCTGACGGGGGGCAGTTATGACCTATATAAGGGAGACTGGGGCTAGTTGTCAGAATGGCTGCATTTCAGTGACTAAAAGAATAAATAATAAAAAGAAAAATTGACACTTAAGACTGGTTTTGTGGTCCAGGGTCACAAATGGTACCGGGGTAGTTTCATTACACCTGACCTATATAAGGGAGATTGGGACTAGTTGTTACAAGGGCTGCATTTCAGGAACTAAAAAAGTTTGAGGCCAAAAAAAAAAGAGAGACAAATATGTCATATTTTTGGTAGTAAATAATAATCACACTAGCAGTCATTCTGGCAAGGGCCTATGGAAACTAATTTCTGCCAAACAAACAAACAAATAAATAAAAAAATAATAAAAATGTAAATGTGACTTTCTATCCCACAAATTTGGACTTTTCTGCAATTTGAGTTTGCGAGATGTAAACTCAGAATTACATGATATAAGTACTGATAAAAAGTCAGAATTCTGGCTTTCTTCCAATTATGAGTTTATATCTTGCAATTCTGACTTTCTTTTCAGAATTCTGAGTTTATATTTCACAATGTTGAGGGTTTTTTTTCTCTTTCTTTTCCGAATTGTGAGATAAAAAAAGTTTTTTTAGCCTGTGGTGGAAACAATCTTCCATGAAGACCAGCTATAATGAAGGAAGATTTAAACGAAAAGGTTGAACTGATATTTTTCATGAAGGTCAGCTAAGAGCAAGTTGACACATTTTAAATTTAATTTTATATAATTTACTTGAAAGTGGCATCTTTTGTTAGAAGTTTTATTTATTTATTTATTTAGTGGAACCAAGCTTTCTTGAATACTATTGTATAATACTGATGACTAATACTGCTATAACTAAATATTTCACAGTAATTAAAGGGGTCATATGATGCGATTTCAATTTTTCCTTTCTCTTTGGAGTGTTACAAGCTCTTGGTGCATAAAGAAGATCTGTAAAGTTGCAAAGACTAAAAGAGATCCAAAGAGATATTCTTTATAAAAGTTAAGACTTGTCCACGCCCTCCTAAAACGCCTCGTTTAAATACTCCCCCACATGTCTAAGTCACTATGTGGGAAGATTTGCATAACGCCGCCCAAATTTTAACATTTTTTTGGCCTTCCAAAAGAGGACATAATGTTTCTATATAAAGTGGGGCAGTTCCAACTTTGCAAGGACAGTCTGGCGCTTCTGACTCACAGCCTGTAAGTAAGTTTTTTATATTTAAAGAATTTGCCACTGATGATTCAAATGCGAGTTTGAGCAGTGTAGAGTAGCGCTTATTGTTTGTCATTTCTCTGATCACAAATGCAGGCATGGTTTTATGTTTACACGGCGCAAGATGCAACGCAAAGCGTAAAAACACAGTATAAGTCATTATAATCAGTAATTATGTCCCCACTGGATGCAACAAATGCCTCGTTTGTAATGGGTTTTATTGGTTTTGTCTCATAGCGCCGTGACACGTGGAAACACAGTATGGTGAGGGGCGTAACATTTCCATCACACGCTTGAGGTATTCAGCCAATCACAACACACTGGATAGCTGGCCAATCAGAGCACACCTCGCTTTTCAGAACAATGAGCTTTGTAAAAATCGACTCGTTTCAGAAAGGCTGGGCATAGAGGAGAAACAATAATGTACAGTATGTGGAAAATAATGTGTTTTTTGAACCTTAAACCACATAAACATTGCATTACACCAAATTCACAAAATAATGTTCTTTTTAGCAACATCTTATGCCCCCTTTAAGGCTGTTAAAGTGAACAATTAAATAAACAGAACATATTTTCAATTGAATATTTTATTGATCTTCTACATCATTAAAATATTTTTTTCTACCGCATTAACACTTTTTTTGTATCTTAAAAGAGGAAATTCAATAAATTTACTTTTACTATAATAAATAACAACACATTTTTAATAAGGCTGCAATGCATCAATACCTATGATTAATCCCACATAATTCAGTTCTGCTTTTAACTTTTGTCTGGAAACATTCACTTTCAAGCTTTGTGTGTAGACTTTTCATATAAAAAGTGTGACAACTAGCTATTCTGTTGCCTTAGCATCAGCTTTCATACAGGTATTTATTTCTTTAAAAACCCAAAAACATTATGTTCCTAACTGTCATAAAATGTAGCAGTGGAAAAAACACAATCTGTGACAGTGGAAGCTTTAGACAAACAGACTCCAGGCAGTATGGATGTTTTTTTCAGTACAGAGAAGGGCATTAGTTGCTGTGGGTAAAGGAAGCACCATGCGGTATCTCACAGAAGGAGTGAGGCAGGTCTGTTTACGTGTTTACTCTCTCAGCTTGCTGTCCTTTACGTCTGAACTCTGTAAATGAGTGCAGCCTATAGGGCTGCAGAGGTGATGAGCTGCAGTAAAAAGTACCAGGAGTAATCTCCAACTCCCTGATAAGGAACGGCCAGCTCTCATGAATTTCTTTCTCTCTCTCTCTCTCTTTCTGTCCGTGCCACCTTGGCTGCAACAGCTCATGTCCCCTGGCTCAGTACCAGCAGCTAAAAATAGCTGAGCTGGCATGTGTGTCCATGGAACCACAGTTCAGGACTTCATTTTTTGTTTTATTTATTTCATTTTTTTAATCTCCATTTCTCCCTCTCCGCTCTTCCCCAATGCACTTTTTTTTTTCTAACGGACATCTGTTCACAAATATTTCATGAGGAGAAAAAAGAGCTGATTAACTGAGGATGAAACATCCTCAAGGGGAAAAGGAGGGAAGGGGAGGCATGAAAACACCCATAGAAACATAGGGATGAAAAGTTCCACTGTGAGGCCTTGGCGTTAACTCTCAGAACTCATTGCAAATGATTCAAGGTCATGTTTTGACATTAAAAGCAGCATTTGTTATTAAATTATTGACACAACCTTTGAAAAAGTACAATAAGCTGACCTAAATGCACTACAAATGGTATTCTGGACTGTTTTACTCTGTTTGTGGTCAAAAAAGGACAATGTGACCAAGTTCCCCAGTGTTAATCGATGTGTTTGTCCTGTTTTCAGTAAAAAATATCTTAACATCCCATAAAGCAAAAAACTATTATGAGATTTTTCTTTTCATACTGATCACAAAATTGTTGCTACTTGATGTAGGAGAGGGATTTTGGACCAATGACATTGCACAGTGAGCAGAACTATTCAGTGCTTATTGCTTATAAAATGGATGGAATGTCCCCACAAACCTCGAACTAGCCTGTCTCTCATTTCACCCCTTTAATTAGCTGTGAGTTAATGAGCTGCACATTAATGGGAGGGATTCCTTATCAATTGAATAGCCTTCAGCAATTAAGGCCATCTCAAATCAGCAAGTGAAAGAAAAAAGGCTTCAGTCTCACATCCTGATATTGATTCAAGCATAAGGCAGTGATGATTCAACTGGACTTCATAGACAGTGGAAACCATTAGCACATCTTTAAGTAAGACACAAATCACATGCTATTCAGCGGATGGAAGACATTTTAGTGGCAAAAATTCAATGCAGGGTAATTGTGAGTAATGATGTTTACTATAGCAAGCCATGCAGTTTCACATACGTCTCTGCATTGTCACCTTTTCTCTAATGATTGCAATGACATGTCTTACACGTCTGTAAGCAAGTATGCTTTTTTTACATTTATTTTACATCCTCTTATGCATGATGGCGCATCTAATGAGTAAGACACTATAGACTGAAGTGGATGTCATTATCAGTCCTCGTTAGAGGTTGGAAGATTTCATGACACTTTTCTGATGAAGGCATGTTTTACCCCCCGCCCCCCCAACACACACACCAGCCTCAAAATATGCATCAATTCAGTGTGCAATTTGCTGTCTAATTTGGCTACCTCCACTTCAGCATGTGTGCCCTAGGACGGGGGAAATTGGTAACAAAAGCTTTGCATACATTTCATGCTTTTTTTTTTGATCCAGCCGCTCATTTCTGTCTGATGAAGTTGGACTTTAATTCAAAGTGCCATTCTCAAAGCTGACAGAGCCTGTTGTTTTGAAGTATTACCCGTATGCTGTCAGAGAAACATTCCGGCTTCTCTGATTGCTTATCTAAGAAATAAAAAAAGTCTGCTCCTTTTTATGTGTGGTCATGATGATTTTAGAGTTATTTTCTGGATGCCGTGTGCTGTACATTAGCTGTAAATTTGTGCAGGATGTGTAAAATTGGGGCAGTGTAAATGTTCACAGTTTAAGACGTTTGAATGGGACGAAACTGTTTTTGAAGTGTCTTTTTCAAAGAAACTGTTTTAAATAATACTACTAATAATAAGGAAATGTTAATTTATAGTGTTTGACATTTATTACCATTTCATTCTGTTTTCTAAACACTGGTGGACAATTATGATCATTCACAAATTATTCTATTGGCCAGTAAGGTACAAAAAAGGTACACCATCCTCTTAAGTGAAAGTAAATGTTTTATAGAGAGTTTTTAAAATATTAATATTTGTTATTTAATATTATATATTATTTCTTTATACATGAACCATTTTAGCTTCTTATTATAGAAATATTATATATATATATATATATATATATATATATATATATATATAAATACCCTAACCAAAAAAAAAAGTATTTTTCCATGGACATTGCATTACCATCTGAGGATAATCTAATTTTAAAAGAGCATCAGAAGTAAATTATATATGTGAGACTGGGGCAGAATTTCTTGCAGGTTGTACGACCACCATTGGTCAGCTTCCTCAGAAAGCAGCTCTATTTGACCTTGGGTAAAAACATCGCCAAACGTGACAAATGCCCAAAAGGCAAAAATAACCTGCACTCCCTTATTGCCTTGCCTGAAAAACATGAACTGAGATATTGCTTTAGAAGAGACATTTTTGCTCTTGTCCTAAACAAAGTGAGATATTTATCTACATAGGAAGCTACATTCTAATGTAGCACATGCATGCTAAATATATCTAATCTTAATGATAAACAATACTATTTGATATTAATTTAAAAACAGAATATCATGCTAAATACAATCTCTTTTTGTTGCTATTTCAACATTTATGCTAATGTATAAATGATGGGAAATACAAATTTCATTCAACAAAAATCACTCATGTAGTCTCAAAAAAAGGTTTAACTTAGATTTTGAAAATTTAAGTGGATTGAACGCAATTAAATGACAAAATGATCAAGAATTGTTGTTTTAGCATATTTTTAAGTAATTTAATTGATCAAGCAACTAATATATACTGTATATGTATGCATGCATACAATAATTTTTTGTGTAGAGCTTTTGTCTCTCCTAATAGTCTAACCATTTTCCCCACAAACATAAAATGGGATACAAATCTCATTAGGTGCGTTCGACTTCATGCTGCGCCGCGCAAACCGATCGGCGGCTGACTTGAAGCAGTGCATGCCGGTTAGAAATTTTGTCCGACTTGAACCGGCGCCGACTCTACGTCACTGTCACGTGTGGCATCAAAGTACAGCGATAGCGTCTCGAGAGACTCAGCTGGCGCAGCTTTTTCAGAGCGACTGCAGGAGCGCTGATGACGACACAACTGTTACACGACTGGCCAAATTCACCACATGACAACAATGGCGTGTGTTTCTAACATCTTCAAATCCAATACTGCTCATAAATCTGTGTTTTTAGAACATTAAAAGCTTTTTTACTGTAGTCGCAATGTTATATTGAGTCACGTTTTTCATGAAAGCATATATACCCACACTTTATTAGTATTTAAATAGTATATATTTACGTTGAACTTTATTCTTGAACAGATGGCGCTGAATTAAGCAGTATATAAAAAGTGTTTCTGTTGCTCATGAAAACGTTTCTGAAACGTCTGTGTATTTGACAAATATTGCATTTAATTCACTTCATCTGTGATAGAGTACACAAACACAGCGCGAGCGACACTAACTGGAGCAGAAAGTGTCCGGCTTGACGGCTCCGTTTTCAACTCCACCCTCGACTGCAAGCGGCTACTCTCGTTGACTGCCATCTGTAGCGGTGCTTCAAGTCGAACGCACATATTAACTATGTCAACATCCAATATTGCTGACTAAAAAGACAAAAATGTCTAAAAAAATCTAAAATATCTTCAACAAAAAAGAAGAAAAATATATAAATCCACTAAAGCAAACAGTTTTCATTCTATAAAAATAGTGTTCATTTGAAAATAAGGAAAATATGAAGTAAAATAAAGAGTTGACATTGTCTTTGTGCTTATAGGTGAAAATGCTACAATTCTGATGAAATTTCTCAAATTACAACAGTTATGATCAGTAATTGCAATTTTGAGCAAAATAACAGTGATGACCAGTTTAATCATTATGCACCATGACTGAAATGTTTTCATTGACTAAAACTAGGCTATAATTCCTTAGTAAAAGTCTTTTAGTAAAAAAAAATAAAACAAAAAAAAAAAGAACATTGACAAAATGAACACTAATGGAACATAATTTTTATATCCCTTCTTTAAGCTTTAAAAATAACAAAAAGTATGATAAATAAGTCATATTTTTGCAATTGACTGAAAATGGTCAACCAGCAACAGACATGATCATCACCTCTCAATTCACCCTCACCTGTTTTGATGAATTAATTAATGACATTTCAATGTTTAAATACTGTAACGAAGGCACATCTACTGCTGTCGATATGGCGCACTTGTGTTTGCTTTCATGCATTCTTTACAGATACGCTCCATCTGTTGTTGCTGACGCTCGGTCGGCAACCAAAACAACTTCCCACAGCATGTCTCCAACGTGCACCTTTATTAACACTGGCATGTGTTATATTACAGGCCAACTACTCTACTGACTGGCTTAAATGAATAAGAAACACCGCTCTAAGTGAAATGCACTGAATAAAGATGCACCTGTAGGTGAACTAAGCCAGATGCCTACAGTATGTCTGGCTATGAAGCATCTCATAAATGTGGACGCAGAAAGGAAACGCTCATCTATAGGGACATACAACCAGTTTAATTCAGAGGAACTGTGTAAACTGTGTTTACAGATTTAAGGGTTGGACCGGAATTGCTGTGAAGTGCTTGTCTGAAATACAGAAAACTGTACTGCTCACCAATATAAAAAGGGAGTGGTGTAGAAATGAAGGCTTTAATCAGGTTCAAGTATTTGCTATTGACTGTTTAAATGCGGAGTTTTGCGCATCGTGTGTGTGTGAAAGAGAGGGAGAGGGGGGGAGAGAGTGCTTCATCACTGTGTCTGTCACGCGACTCTGTTCCCCTTTCAGGCTCCGTCTTTACATTTATTTTGAAAGATGAAGCTCGCGATTATGGTAAGGGGCGTTACATTTCTGACGAGTGCTTGCGGTTTTCGGCCAATCACAATGCACTGGGTCAGCTGGCCAATCAGAGCAGACTGCGTTTGTCGGAAGGAGGGACTTTGTAGAAAACGAAGCGTTTGAGAGAGGCGGGGCATAAAGGACCTACAATAATGTACAGTATTTGAAAAATAATGTGTTTTTTGAACATTAAAGCATGTCAACATATTCTGTTACACCAAATACACAAAATAATGAGCTTAAAAAAGCATCATATGACCCCTTTAAATGCTTTCCTGTCACAATCACCAGCTGGAGTGCCCTTAATAACCACCAGAGGGCACTCCATCCCATACCGCTGTCACTCTTAGACTTAATTTCCCATAATCCTTTGCCCGGACTCATCAGCACTTATTGTTTGCACCTGTGTCTAGTTAACCCTGTCTGCTCACCCTATATATAGCCTGGTTCAGTCAGTAATTGTTTTCTAAGTCTTGCATGTCTTAAGTAGGCTACTGCATTTCTGAATCTAGTTTTTTTTCTGCTCTGTGTTCTGGCTTTCTCTTTGTCTGTGTTTATTGTTATTGTTTGGACCGTTTTGCTGGTTTATGATTTTTGCCTGTTTTTGGATCATGATTGTGGATTATCCTCTGAATAAACACTGCGTTTGGACCCTCAGCCTTCGTGTCTCGGAGCAGTTTATTGACATTTCCGTTTATTTGGTTTCTTCTCAGATGGTGAAGTTGAAATCTGATGGGCTGGTTACAATGGCAAAGTCTTCTCTAGTGATATGTTTTAATTAAACCGGCTCTTAGCGGACTGACGGTACTGCAGCTCCATTGTGTCAGCTTCCAGGATGCTGATCTGGGGGAGTGGCCCATGCATGACTTTTCGGACTCTGTTGTGACAATGTACACATTATACCTCAAAGCACACAAGTGTCTTTCTATTTGCTTTCTTCAGAATAGGGGGAAAAGGGGTGACCCATTTCCTGAAAACTGTAGTCAGGAAACTGATTGTATGGTCTACATGCTGCTAGCAGTGTTGTGGGCGATGTGTGGTGCACTTTGTCTTGCGAAGACAACCGCGAGGAAATATTGGTGGTTTCACACAATTTGTTAGAATCTCAACATGTTTGCCTGGAATACAAATGTATTTTGCTGAAAAAAAATTAAGTGATATACAATAATCTGTTCTTGTAATAATATATCCATATATATATATATATATATAATCTCGGATTGAATATATCCGTGTGTATATGTATACACACAAGGGGGATTATTATTTTTAATGTATATTAATTTATTTTATAATATGCAATTTAAAACGATTGTTTTTTTGTTTTTTTTAACCGTGCACTTTTAACTGTACTGTATTTAAGCTTCAGTATTTAAAAATATATTTAAAAAAAATTCCTTGTCTTTTCAGGCTATGTGGGAATTTGAGAGTTTCCTGGAGGTAACTGCTCACTGGTAAAAACACACACAGGAGAATAAAAACTGTTTGGAATTTTAATCATTTGAAAATAAGACTAACAAATCAATGGGCTGAAAAAAAAAAACATCGGAAACCTGGGAAATGTGCCACAAACATTTGAAATCTAGTACTTCCCTTGCTCAATTTCCCAAACAATTAAGAACCACACATCAGAGCTATTATAAGAGACCAGGTCCTTTCCTTCCTTATTTGTTGCATGCATCTATTCAAAGGCTTTGATGGAAGAGAGTGTGAAGTATGAATAATTTAAGACTTGCTGATCTAGCATTCACCGGATATCTGCTGCTGTCATTGTGATTTCAAATCTCTTGGAGAATTTACTCTGTGAAAATACAGCCGCAACCAAAATGTTGCTCAAAGATGTAAATGGTTGCCTGCTGTCTTCCAAAATCAAGTCTGTGAATTTGACAGGAATCAGCTTCATTAGGTCGTTGTGGATTCCTCGTTCGTGACTATAACTCTTTCTTTCCCCCATCGGTGTGGTTAATAATGCAGTAGTCTAGTATGTTAGCTTGTTGCTGGTAGTAGACGAACATGTACTCGAAGATCAGGTGTGGCTGAGAACCAGGAGTCTGCTTGTCTAGACTCTTGTGAACACATTACGCTCATGAATCATCCTCTTTCAAGACTTCTTTCCACGAATAACCACCACTATCAGGGCAGGACATTAAAGAAGAATTAGTAAGATTGATAATTTGAATTGTGTTAGTCTAGATTATAATTAACAGTTTTCTCACAGGTGCTCTCTTTCCAGGATCGAAAGACTGATGTAAGCCGAGGCAATTCGTTGTCTTGACGTAAAAATAATTCTGAACTCCCAGGTGGGAGCTTCACAGTGGTGTTTCCACTGACAGCCACATAAAAGATGACAAGCATGAGTGAGGTAATGACCTGTGAGGGAGAAAACATGAAATGTATGATAAAAACATGGGAAATCCTGGAAGGAATGTCTGGAGCGAGGTCAAAAAGCATGTCCTGTTCCAAATCTACACATGTGAATGTATACACACGTAACATGTCTGTGTCTTGCTAAGGTTCAAGTAGTGACCATGTAGCGCTACAGATATATCAGATTATGTGGCTTCTTGCAAAGGGGTGTGCTATAGATTGAAAGGGACAATTCACCAAAAAAATCAATAATTTAGGCGATGTTCAGACTGCAGCCAAATCTGATTTTATTTTTCTCAAATCAGTTATTTTCAGGCAAACTGTCCACACTATTAATTGCAAGTGATCATCAGATCACAAATCAGATTTGTGTGTCCAGACATAACCAGCCTATCTGCATGGGTTGTTTTGGATACGATGCAGGTGTATGCACATTTTTGAAGAGGTTTTCAAAACAGATGCAGGAAAAGTGGAGGTGCATCGTCTTGATCTTCAAATAAGCACCCTGTCAAGTCATGGTGCAGAACTCAAGTCACACAAGAAAATCTCAGTGAGGGAGGAGACTGGTATGTATTGAAGTGAAGTGTGGCCAAGTATGGTGTCCCATACTTGGAATTTGTGCTCTGCATTTAACCCATCCAAGTGCACACACACATCAGAAAGTAGTGAACACACACACACACACACGGAGCAGTGGGCAGCCATTTTTTGCTGCAGTGCCCAGGGAGCAGTTGGTGGTTTGGTGTCTTGCTCAAGGGTCTCATCTCAGTCGTGTTATTGAGGGTAGAAGAGAGCACTGGTCATTCACTCCCCCCTTCTACAATCCTTGCTGGTACCGAGACTCAAACCTGTGACCAGCTCTCTAACCATTAGGCCACTACTGCCCTATTGTGTATTGTGTTGTTCTGTGCTGTAGTTTGTATATGGTATGAATACTTCTGACATTTCTGTCACTGCTTTTGATGGTCTCATTGTGTGTTGCATTAAGAGTGATGCAAAAGACAATTTGAAATTCGATTTGAGCAGCTAGAGCATCCAGAATGAGACACGCTAGTAAAAAGCCGATTGGAATCACATTTCAAACCACCTCCATATGTGGTTTGGGTCAGATACATTTTTATGTATGTATGTATGTATGTATGTATGTGTGTGTGTGTGTGTGTGTGTGTGTGCGTGTGTGCGTGTGTGCGTGCGTGCGTGCGTGCGTGCGTGTGCGTGTGCATTTATTTTATTTTTTTCTGTTCAGATTTTCACAAACCCCTCTGGATAATATCTTGGTATGCAAAAAATCTGATTTGTGCTGACAGTCTGAACGAGGCCTAACTTACCTTCGTGTTGTTCCAAGCCTGTATGGGTTTCTTTCTTCTGCTGAACACATTGTGTATAAACAAACAGTTCCTGGTAGCCATTGACCTCCACAGTATATTTTGTTAATACTACGAAAGTCACTGGCTACCAGCAGCTGTTTGGCTATCAACATTCTTAAAAATATCTTCTTTTGTGTTCAACAGAAGAAAGAAAGGCATATAAACTAACAAAATCATGTCGAATGTAATTAAACGTGTTTAATGCTCAGACTAAATGTTTTTAAATAAAATAGTGTCATAAATATTAGAAATATTTTCACAAGGGTTGTGCCACCGCCTATAACAACAAACTGAGCTAATGTTTTCTTTCCCTGTGCGATTCTATCATTAGGTTGTTAATAACCTGTGATGTGATATGCACAGATACAGCAGCTTACTATTGTACATTGTAGTAATATTACTGCATTTACTGTAATGTTTTGCTGAAAAGAGACTTTAAAAAAAAACATTTAAAAATCCTACTGACCCCAAACCTCTGAACAGTACTGTATTTGTATTTATATGTGTGTTCGATTATTTTGCAGATTTTATAGCAGGTAAAATAACTACTGCTAAAAATAAAATGGCTAAATTCAGTCTAATGGGATTTCCACCACAGTAAACCAAAGTCCCATGTATGAAAGGGTGCTGACTGTAAATGTGAGAATGAATTGAAAGCAATATCAATATATATCGATCATAATCAGCAAACTATTGACACAGGCAAAATATGAGGATTATGCTGATAATATAATGCTGGAGGACAATACACAATACACTGCGAAACCTGGAATGGTCGAATTGCAATGATTTGATTGATTTCCTGTACTTTCAAGACTGCTGTTTTTATTGTACATTGCTGTTTTACATGTGGGAGAAGTAAGCAGTTTAGAAGTTCAGCAATGTAATATCTTCTTCATCAACCCCCCAGGAATCTTTGGGTTTAGACATGGATCGCAATGTCTTATTTTGGCTAGTCTATAATTTGGGCCAAAACTAGGTATCTCAGAATATATATATATTTTTTTGGTTTTCTACGTAGACTCAGTTTAAGCATTTGAGCTATAATAGGTGTCATGCACAGCTGACTAAAGAGACAATTTATCCTTGGCTTTATACAAATAAACAAATGTTTCAAGAGCAGTTGTGGGTCACTTTCTATCAGATTCCTCTTTGCAGGTATTTGACTTGCTCTCAGATACGTAAAAGTCCAGTTCCACCCCTGATCTGAAGTGATAGCTTTCTTTTACAATACTGTTTATCCTACAGTATATCATTGTCTGTGTTGCAGTGTGCTTGGAAAGATGTTGAAGTGGTGTTTTTTAATAGCTACATGCAATAAGCAGCAATTGCTCTGCCGTCTGTTTGGTAATGTCCTCCCCCGGGATGTTATGAGCTTTTGCTCTGCTGAAGTCCTGCCTCAGGGTCTCAGTTTGGCTGCAATTTTTAGGCCTTCTCAAATACTGGCATGGCAAGTCTGTGTGTGTATACTGGCATGCAAGCCTTGGCAGAACAGCATGTGGATCAATGCCGTGGCTGAGGTCATTCATCCGAGCTGTCTGCTGTGTCCCAGAAAAACTGAGTGAGAGAAAGATAGTGTGCCGTGAAAAAAGAAAAGGGAGGTTG
>NW_015505445.1:638812-641825 GCF_001515645.1 Sinocyclocheilus grahami | reverse complement strand
CCAAATCTTAGATTGTCTGATTCGGTCTGATATCCTACAGAAGTATGAATAATTTAAGACTTGCTGATCTAGCATTCACCGGATATCTGCTGCTGTCATTGTGATTTCAAATCTCTTGGAGAATTTACTCTGTGAAAATACAGCCGCAACCAAAATGTTGCTCAAAGATGTAAATGGTTGCCTGCTGTCTTCCAAAATCAAGTCTGTGAATTTGACAGGAATCAGCTTCATTAGGTCGTTGTGGATTCCTCGTTCTTGACTATAACTCTTTCTTTCCCCCATCGGTGTGGTTAATAATGCAGTAGTCTGGTATGTTAGCTTGTTGCTGGTAGTAGACGAACACGTACTCGAAGATCAGGTGTGGCTGAGAACCAGGAGTCTGCTTGTCTAGACTCTTGTGAACACATTACGCTCATGAATCATCCTCTTTCAAGACTTCTTTCCACGAATAACCACCACTATCAGGGCAGGACATTAAAGAAGAATTAGTAAGATTGATAATTTGAATTGTGTTAGTCTAGATTATAATTAACAGTTTTCTCACAGGTGCTCTCTTTCCAGGATCGAAAGACTGATGTAAGCCGAGGCAATTCGTTGTCTTGACGTAAAAATTATTCTGAACTCCCAGGTGGGAGCTTCACAGTGGTGTTTCCACTGACAGCCACATAAAAGATGACAAGCATGAGTGAGGTAATGACCTGTGAGGGAGAAAACATGAAATGTGTGATAAAAACATGGGAAATCCTGGAAGGAATGTCTGGAGCGAGGTCAAAAAGCATGTCCTGTTCCAAATCTACACATGTGAATGTATACACACGTAACATGTATGTGTCTTGCTAAGGTTCAAGTAGTGACCATGTAGCGCTACAGATATATCAGATTATGTGGCTTCTTGCAAAGGGGTGTGCTATAGATTGAAAGGGACAATTCACCAAAAAAATCTATAATTTAGGCGATGTTCAGACTGCAGCCAAATCTGATTTTTTTTTTTCTCAAATCAGTTATTTTCAGGCAAACTGTCCACACTATTAATTGCAAGTGATCATCAGATCACAAATCAGATTTGTGTGTCCAGACATAACCAGCCTATCTGCATGGGTTGTTTTGGATACGATGCAGGTGTATGCACATTTTTGATGAGGTTTTCAAAACAGATGCAGGAAAAGTGGAGGTGCATCGTCTTGATCTTCAAATAAGCACCCTGTCAAGTCATGGTGCAGAACTCAAGTCACACAAGAAAATCTCAGTGAGGTAGGAGACTGGTATGTATTGAAGTGAAGTGTGGCCAAGTATGGTGTCCCATACTTGGAATTTGTGCTCTGCATTTAACCCATCCAAGTGCACACACACAGCAGAATGTAGTGAACACACACACACACACACGGAGCAGTGGGCAGCCATTTTTTGCTGCAGTACCCGGGGAGCAGTTGGTGGTTTGGTGTCTTGCTCAAGGGTCTCATCTCAGTCATGGTATTGAGGGTAGAAGAGAGCACTGGTCATTCACTCCCCCCACCTACAATCCTTGCTGGTACCGAGACTCAAACCTGTGACCAGCTCTCTAACCATTAGGCCACGACTGCTCTATTGTGTATTGTGTTGTTCTGTGCTGTAGTTTGAAAATGGTATGAATACTTCTGACATTTCTGTCACTGCTTTTGACGGTCTCATTGTGTGTTGCATTAAGAGTGATGCAAAAGACAATTTGAAATTCGATTTGAGCAGCTAGAGCATCCAGAATGAGACACGCTAGTAAAAAGCCGATTGGAATCACATTTCAAACCACCTCCATATGTGGTTTGGGTCAGATACATTTTTATTTATGTATGTATGTATGTATGTATGTATGTATGTATGTATATGTGCATTTATTTATTTTATTTTTTTCTGTTCAGATTTTCACAAACCCGTCTGGATAATATCTTGGTATGCAAAAAATCTGATTTGTGCTGACAGTCTGAACGAGGCCTAACTTACCTTCGTGTTGTTCCAAGCCTGTATGGGTTTCTTTCTTCTGCTGAACACATTGTGTATAAACAAACAGTTCCTGGTAGCCATTGACCTCCACAGTATATTTTGTTAATACTACGAAAGTCACTGGCTACCAGCAGCTGTTTGGCTATCAACATTCTTAAAAATATCTTCTTTTGTGTTCAACAGAAGAAAGAAAGGCATATAAACTAACAAAATCATGTCGAATGTAATTAAACGTGTTTAATGCTCAGACTAAATGTTTTTAAATAAAATAGTGTCATAAATATTAGAAATATTTTCACAAGGGTTGTGCCACCGCCTATAACAACAAACTGAGCTAATGTTTTCTTTCCCTGTGCGATTCTATCATTAGGTTGTTAATAACCTGTGATGTGATATGCACAGATACAGCAGCTTACCTGTGTATTACAAATACACTCTTTTCTTTCTGTGATGTGAATAAGATATATCTGGTATTCGTGTTGACGTTTATTAGCTTTATTAGCCTTCTGGATGTGCACACTGAATCCGTCAAAGGCACAGATGAACAGGTTGCCTGCCACCAGTAACGGGGGTGGTTATGCTTGACAACATGCCAATAATAGAGACTTCATTTTCTTACTAATGAGATTAAGGCATAGCAGCCTGAGAGGTACATGTCATGCTCTGTACGTACTTAGACAGTTAGAGCTCGCTCGCTTTCTCTTTATTGAACATTATTTGAATTGCAACTACCCAAGTGTCACTGCTGTCTAATGCCTACGTGGGTAGTGATCTACATAAACAGCATTATAACTTTAATGGAGATGTTAGAAATAACATCATAAGAAATAACACAATGTTATGAATCTTGTTGGTGATGTATCAGAGGATGGATGTTTGTGTTCAGCATGAAAAACAGATGTTTACCACAGAGTTAACCATTAGTTTCTATGGGAAACATGATGGAAAGACAGTCATGGTTACATTTTTATGTGGTATTCATTATTATTTCTATTTTTTTACAGTTTATATAATGAAAAATACTATTTAAAATATAATT
>NW_015505445.1:636532-637401 GCF_001515645.1 Sinocyclocheilus grahami | reverse complement strand
AGTGAGAGAAAGATAGTGTGCCGTGAAAAAAGAAAAGGGAGGTTGGACTCTAAATGCAAGAATCTTTCAAAAAGCATGTTCACGGATTACGTGAAAACAAGCAGCAACATCTCTGAATTGGAAATATCTTTCAGTCAGAGTCAGTATGGCAGGTAATCAATTGCAGAGCTTGTGATATAACACAGGGTCATGTCCTCATTCACATTTAGTGGTTTGTGGTCTATTACCTCCCGATGTGACTGGAAGATGTTACAAAACATTTACTCAAGTATAAAAGTGTTTGACACGGTATCAAACCCCAGTTAGACACTGGCTATGTCCTAATTTGTATATATACGACACACTGCAATGTCTAAAAATGAGTCTTTATACCACAGATTCTCTTAAAAATGCACATTTAGGATGGGTAGTATGCAAATTGGACACAGCCTCTGACTATAAAAGCTTTTAGCCATAGCAAGTTTTATTGTTCGGTTTGTTTGGTTGGTTCTGAATGTTTGCATTTTTTAAAGCATTAATATTCAAGGAATGGTATTGGCAAATAAACCAACTCAAACATAAATAAATAAATGAGCTTTTGATTTGGACAATGTCTACTTTGAAGCACAATCATCTAAAATACAGTTGTAATTTATTGTTTATTAATAACTGCCTGATCACAGGCTCTCGAATGACATCGAGCTTATAATTAATACCCCACTCATCTAAATCTCTCACATCAATGGAAATATTAAGTATCGCTCACATGACTTATTGCTTGATGCATATTTGTGGTATTTTAAATCTCAAGACATCATGATCAAAGGGTAATTAAACAACAGAGTAGGCAGCAAGGTTGGGAGAGAAAACACCCCTTTTATCCCCCAAAT
>NW_015505445.1:605262-636463 GCF_001515645.1 Sinocyclocheilus grahami | reverse complement strand
AAAAGTACCATGATACTACCATGGTATTCTTACAAGTACCTTGGAATACCATCTAAATACCATGGTACTTAGATGGAATTTAGTGACATGGTATTTTTCAAAGAACCATTGTATTAACACATTTTTTGGTATTTACATGGTATTCCAATGTACCAATGTTTAATATCGTTGTACATTTGGTCTGTTTTTGCGAGTATGGTAATTCAATTTTTTTTTTAAACATTACCATGGTAATAAGTACACTGAAAAAAAAATAGTGTAGAAACTATTTTCATTCAGTAATTAGTAAATTTCACAATTAATTACAAAGAACCATTTGTAATACTCTGATAATCTCTGTTTTATTTACAACCTTGAAAAATCATTTTGTACAGTGCATGACTGTCACTGTACCATGGCACTGCCACAGTTCTTTTTCTGCAAGTAATGCAGCAGTCAACTCTCAATCAGTGCATGAAATGAAGATTTTCCATTCATGATGTGACTGTCAGGTTTCCCTCAAATGTTGTCAAAACTCTACTGGGAGTGTCATTGTAAATAGAAGCCGTTCATTTTTCTTCTTTTAACAGAGCATCAGCAGTGTACTGTTTCAGAGTTGCAGGGGAGCGTTACTCGCTGCCGCCAAACATCTGAAATGTTGTTCCATCTTTTGATGGAGCGGTGTCTCCCAAAGGAGTATTCTCAGAAGTGTTTTTGGAAGACAAGTGATGCAACACTGTCAGGTGGAGGTAAAAAGCTGCCTGTCTGACACTGAACCACAAACATAAACATGTCAGAATTCATCAGTGTCTTCGGAGACAAATTGAGGATGCCTTGAAAGCAGAAAATATAACTGCAGGAGGTTGGAGGAGGACACTGCACTGCACAAACTAATGAGCAGAATTTGAGAAAAAAAAGTCCCAACCTTCTGGGAGTCATATCATATACAAAACCTGTAAGGGATATTAAAAATATGAAACCCTTTATAAAGTAGCAAATGTGTCTCACTAATTGTAAACTGGTTCCTCGCAAGTTTTGCTCCATTACTTAAACATCTTGAGGAGATTTTTCTTGCTAGTTTTTCTTTTTCACTTGGGGTTTGTATTTTGTTCTTTGTAAATCTGCTTCTGAATCATTTGTATTGCAAAGTGCTATTAAAATACATATGAAGTGAACTGAATTGAATTGTACAATGATTTTGAAACCCCATTAAATCAACATTGGAGTGCTGTAGTTTGCAATCAATGCACCATTCCTAAAAGCATTTTACGCAGATCTGCATTTAAAACTTTACAGTCTTTCTTTTCTTGGAAAATGAACAAAAATCAAAGACATTACTTAGATGTTTCCCCCCCTAGACAATATTTCAGTAACCAAGCTGTATGTCTGGTCATTTTTGTCAGCTGTTTACTATCAGAGCAAGCGATGCTTGGCGAGCGAATGAATCACTCATTAGAGTCAGTTCTTTTTTAATGAATCAGTCACGCAGCGCTGAATTGATTTTCCCACTTGGTAAATAGCAACGGGACACTTTAAATCACAAAAAGGTATTTTCTCTCAACTAATATTTTATGTATTGCTAGTTACATTTTTGAGTAGCCTTTCCTACAATGATCACAAATAAATAAACAAGAAACTGTATGCAACTTTGTAGATATTACCTTTTAATATTAACAACGCTCACTAGCACGACACTCAAATTCAAAGCAAAAATCATGAATTCAAGTAAAAAATAGCAGAAGTGAAACTAAGTACAACAAAATGCTATTTTGCTTGTACACTGTGCAGCTCCAGCTACTCTCTTAGTTTCAAGAGTTCAGCTCATGATCATAATGTTGAGAGCTTTTGACAGCGACAGTGAAGAGTCTCTGAACGCAAATGAATCTGCACGCAGTTGTGTTCCCACTTAAGCTCGGTTTTATGTGTGTGTGTTTAGAGGCTCAGAAATACTGGACTTCCGAATTCATATTGTCAGCTGGGAAGGCTCTCCCAAAGGTAGAGCTTCTTCTAATCATGGCCTGCAATCAAACACCTGTCACTGGGGATGAATCCACTATTGCACAGGTACACCCAAACGCATCCACGATGACTCTAAAGGCGTACAACTGCAGCCAAAACACAATGTTCAGGTGCAGTATGAAATCTTAGCTCTGATATTGTCATGAGAAAAAGAAAACCATTTAAAGATAAGATGCTCTCAAATGAAGAGGCATTGTACGTGTTTACAAGGATTGTGGAGTTTAGTTTCCCCAGCACTCTATTGAACGGCTAACCATTTGTCAATATATACTGTATATACACACTTCAGAACAACAAAGATTTTGTGGCACTCCATTACCTTTGGCCCTGTTTGGACCTGGTATTAACATCCGATCACAAGCCAGCAGTTTTAATTAGAGGTGTAAACCGGGTCCAAAGCATTTTGTGATCTGATCACTCAAACCACATTCAGAAGTAGTTAGAAATGACCTCATCACATTTGTAGTGTGAGTGCTAACGCACCACTTACTCACCTTGGCAAAACAAGTTTAAAACTTTACCAGATAGACACCGCTTTAAATGAAAACTGTCCAAACAAAGAAAGTGGAAAAGGCCACAGAACATTGTCATGCAGTGACAAAAATAATACGATTTTTATAACAGTGCTTACTATATATATATATATGTAGATCCTGTGAAGTTCAGTTCAATCAAAAAGACTCATGAAGGAAAATAGTTATAACTTGATCTTTTATGAATGGAATAAAATAAATAACACATTGACATTTTTATATAATGCTGAAATCCCTCATGTTGTGTTCCTGGAGAGGATTTTCTTTTTCCCTAAAAATGCTACTTAAAAAAGGATACATACATACATACATACATATGGTATTATTCTTGTACTTTTTGGGGATTTTGATATGTACATATGCACCTCAGTCACCTCAGCAGAGTTGCCAACATTTGAACAATGCCAAACATTAGCAATTTAAAAAAAAAAGGATTTTCATTATTATAATATGTATTCCAATTTTTACATACAATTTTGACTGTACCACATTTTTTAGCATCAATAAGTTTTTGTAGTCAAATTAATTATAAAGTTAATGTTTTTATTTACCAAGGAGACAACAGTATCAGTGAAGAGCATGCTTGAGATAAAATGTGAAATGTAATATATTAAGAAAACAAATTACCAAATTATGCAAAATCTTTTAAATATTATTATGTTTTTATTGTGTGTACATTAAATGTAGCCTTTTCAACACAAAGGAGCCAAGTGTGTTTAAGCAGCTTTACGTCCACAGGGCCAAAAGTCATCATGGTTGAAACAACCATAGATGGATTCTCACTGCATTCTCATTAGAGCTTATTAGTATCATTCTCATGCCAATAAGAAACTAGGAAATCTGCCTTCACAGTACACTGCAGACAGCATTATGATTGCAGTGCAGCTGAAGTGCACAGGGTATAAAAATTTCAGTTGATGTGTGGTGCATGTCCTCATAAAATTACAATGGAAACTTCACCCGCTGCATGTCTTCAGCAGTTGATGTCTTGCTCTGCACGTCTTATGCTGTAAACGTCGCTCCGTTAAAGATTCATCATGACCTCGGCATGTGTAACCATGTATGTTGACTCTAATGATGTCTTGCCTGTTGCCTGGGAAAAACAGCAATCCCATGAGCCCAAAAAGAGGAAGGCATGTGCATCATCATTATAAATGTTCGCATACGTGCTCGATTAGAGTGGGTTAATTAGTATGTTATGTACAGGCCACAGTGCTACAGTGAGCTTAGGGTACTGATCTTTTTTTTTTTTACAGTGTGTAAAATTTAGTCTCAGTGTGTTTGGCATTATGATTGCAGTGCAGCTGAAGTGCACAGGGTATAAAAATTTCAGTTGATGTGTGGTGCATGTCCTCATAAAATTACAATGGAAACTTCACCCGCTGCATGTCTTCAGCAGTTGATGTCTTGCTCTGCACGTCTTATGCTGTAAAAGTCGCTCCGTTAAAGATTCATCATGACCTCGGCATGTGTAACCATGTATGTTGACTCTAATGATGTCTTGCCTGTTGCCTGGGAAAAACAGCAATCCCATGAGCCCAAAAAGAGGAAGGCATGTGCATCATTATTATAAATGTTCGCATACGCGCTCGATTAGAGTGGGTTAATTAGTATGTTATGTACAGGCCACAGTGCTACAGTGAGCTTAGGGTACTGATCTTTTTTTTTTTTACAGTGTGTAAAATTTAGTCTCAGTGTGTTTTGCGCCCTGGAGCTGTGGACCATGATAGACACTTCTGATCCCGAGCTCTCTCGTGCTTTATGCTGGGTAATGATGCCACTTTAAGCTAACAATGACTGCATTCTATCTGCGAGATGTTATAATGGTGTTTTAAACGGATAGCTTTACGTTTTTTTTTTCCTGTCAGTTAGCTGTTTGGTAATAGGTTGCCTACACCGCTTCTTGTGAATTTACTTCTCGTCTGTCAGCTTTTATCATTTATCTGCTACGGAATTCAAGCCAAAACGACTGCAATGCCAGCTCTAATAGGAGCAAAATACACATGCAATGATGTGGACAAAGGGATTTAAATGACAGTGTTTTGGTAGTACAAGGGTTTTTGCCGAATTGCATTCTTTTTGCACAGGAGTTTTGCTGCCTTTGCAACTTTCCAAACAGACATCACAGGTCATCCAGTCACCCAATAAACAGCAGGTCTGTCACGAGAGGTCTCAGCAGCTGCACAACAAATTTTCTGTTGCTATAGGTACCCATGCATACCTTTAAAAGCTATCCAGTGTCACTCGCTAAATATCTTGTCTTGCATCAGAAACCTTGGTCAGATAATAAAAAGACATGCGCACAGACCATCCATCCATCCATCTATCTATCTACATTTTTTACCACTCGTCAGCTCTGCTTTATGGTCTCTGACATGTTCCAGACTGATCAATAAAACTTCACATTTAAAATGTGTTTGTTTAGCCATAAGACCTCACATTCTCACATTCTAAACCCAGATGATGTCACTTCCTGTTGATCATGTAGTTAACAAAGTGACACTTTATTATTATTTAGATGTAAAGTTTTGTGATGTGAGAATTTCAAAACACACAGATACAGTTGTTATTATATTTTAAATTCTATACATTTATGAGATTATTTTAATCATTGCAAAGTGTAATTTCTGCTCCTTTATTTCACCATCCAAAGTGGCAACTAAATATTTCCTCCTAGCTGAATTTGATTACATTCGTGGCATGCTGGCAGGATGGTATTTTGTAGTGGACATGTGTGACCTTTTGCAATCACTCCAATAAAACACGCTCTGTGTACACTCTAACATTTTTGTCTCTGAATTCAAGCAGATTCATAAAATCCAGCATTTCATGTTTGTGACTTGAATGCCAATGACTTTGCTTTTTTGAGTTGAATATGTATAATTCATGTATAATTCACGTCTTGAGTTTTGTTCGCTTGAGGCTTATGTGCAGAACAGCGAATTAGAGTGTTGCCAAAGAACATATTAACATATGTCAACCCATGGGATCTGGGTTTGTCCCATTCATTTCAATGCATACTGCTGCAAGTGCCCCTTTTAAATATAAATATATATATATATATATATATATAAACATTTTAATTTATGAGCAAACAATATAATTATGTAGCCTGTAATACAACCACAGTGATTTGTAGATTTGTATTCAGTGGAATGTTCATGGCTGATATGTTCACCCATCAGTTTGCTTAATGATGAACGTGCATACATTTAATAGATGTAATGATCAATGATCTCAAAGCTTCATAACATGACATTTGCATTTCATTAAACGTTTTATGCATGTAACATCATGTGTCATTATTTAGTGGGATAAGTGTGTGAAAAGGGTTTGAAAATTGTAAAATGCAAGTACATTTGATGTTTCAATATGTTTATATTCCAACGGCCTTGAACTTAGGGGTCAATACTACTCAAAATCATGCAATCAAAATGCAAATAATGTATATTTTCTTTAGTATTAGATATTATTTTACTTCTCAGACTCTTTGCATTGTAAAAAGACAGGGCCATTTCTGTTGTATATCTGGTCACACGATTCAAGGCTTTGCTCTGAGATGAAAAAGAAGGAGTCCAAGGATGACTGGCCAGGTCCTGTTATTTTCTGTGTTGTTGTTGCGACTACTGAATGACTTTCATTTTTTTCTGCTTTGATGGTCATCAGACAGATGCTTGAGAGCCATGATTAACACAATGGAACTAATCACACTACTGGCCATCAGTGTGTCCACCAAACTATTCAAAAACCTACTGAGCTGCCTTGTTGTGCACTGCCTACAGAAGATGCGTTCTTGTGTCCGTCGGTTTTTCTATGTAAACATCCACTAGATCAGTGCTTCTCAACCTTTTTGACTTGAAGGCCCCCCATTGTCCAACACAATATTCAAAGGCCCCCCATATTGGCTAACGCATTTCCTTTGGTATTTCTGCTGCAATTTTGACAAAACTGCTTGTTTTCAGAACTTATTTAAATAAAATACCTTTAATATTTATGTTATGATTTCAGAAGGCTCACCTTCGACCCCCTGGTTAAGAACCACTGTGCTAGATGGAGTTCACTAATTGTTACAACATGTTTGGCTGTTTTTAAGCACCTTAATTGTGTCATGAGCACCATGAAGTGGGACCTGCATTCTGTTCCACTCTGTTGAATGGTTTTTCAATGCAAGAACGCATCCTGTGTGAACAGCCCCTACAGCATCATCCTAACTGAAATGGTCACTGATTTGTAACAATGTACAGGTTGCTATACAAACCCTCAGTTATCTAAGCTAAAATAATAATTTATAGCATGTAAATAATTTCTATCATGTAATCTATATATATATATCAGAGCTATAACAGCTTCCACTCTTCTGGGAAGGCTTTCCATAAGATTTTGGAGTGTTTCTGTGAGATAAGAACGCATCCTGTGTGAACAGCCCCTACAGCATCATCCTAACTGAAATGGTCACTGATTTGTAACAATGTACAGGTTGCTATACAAACCCTCAGTTATCTAAGCTAAAATAATAATTTATAGCATGTAAATAATTTCTATCATGTAATCTATATATATATATATCAGAGCTATAACAGCTTCCACTCTTCTGGGAAGGCTTTCCATAAGATTTTGGAGTGTTTCTGTGAGATTTTTTTGCCCATTCATCCAGTTGAGCATTTGAGAGGTTAGGGATTGATGTTGGATGATAAAAAGTTTACTATATCCATGAGTTTTGAAGTTCCCACATCACAATATTTAATAAAGCATCTTTTTTTTAACAATGTGATCAAGAGGAAGTAAAATTGTTTGGGTCTATAATGTAAGATATGAGCTGTCATTTTTATTTCAGTTCTGAAAAATGTACTTTTTATAATTTTTTGCCAATCTGAAATAGTGACATACTGTACAAATGGCAATGGAATGACTCAACAACATTCACATATTTTAGTTTTTTATATATACTTTTCAGTATATGAGAACAGATACATTAAAGATGATGAGAGAATGAATAATGATCATTAATATTCTTATTTTGATGATCATTATTCATTCTCTCATCATCTTTAATGTATCTGTTCTCATCCCAAATACAATCAACACACTGTTTTATAGATGAAGGATACATGGTAGACAGCCCTTAATTTTAAAGATAATTATTTTGTGTATTTGGTGTAACAGAAAACAGTTGACATGCTTTAATGTAAAAAAAAAAACACACATTATTTTTCAAATACTGTACATTATTGTAGGTCCTCTATGCCCCGCCTCTCTCAAACACGTAGTTTTCAACAAAGCCCCCTCCTTTGACAAGCGCAGTCTGCTCTGATTGGCCAACTGACCCAGTGTATTGTGATTGGCCGAACACCACAAGCATGCGTCGGAAATGTAACGCCCCTTACCATAATCGCGAGCTTCAAGCTTTCAAAGTAAATATCAAGACAGTTAATAATGTCATTAGTTTTACCATCAGTTCAAGACCGAAAGGACAACAGAGTCGCTTGACAGACACAGTGATGATGCAGTACACAAGCCGCGGTTAAGACAGCTGACGTGCTATGATTTCTGACAGGCAGTTCACTCTCCTGTGATGTGACCCTGTTCCCCTCACACACACACACACGACGCAAAACTCCGCATTTGAACAGTCAATAGCAAATACTTAAACTAATAACAAAACATACTTACAGTCGCTGATTCAGAAGCGCCAGATTGTCATAGCAAAGTCAGAATTGACCCTTTTTTTTAGAAATAGCCTTTGTGCACAGCCAGCCTTGTACTCTTCTAGGTTCAAAAAACTGTCATCCATAAAATGCGTTGCACAAATGTGAACATCTGGGTAGTGCTGTTCTGTTGTAAATAAATATTAACCAATGATTCCTAATTGCATCTACTTCCGTAAGGCCAAATATAGTGCTTTTGCTTTCGCACTGAAACACACAGCGTCTCCCTGACATGGCTGCATCAACACTACTGTGGTTCCTGAAACCACGCCTTCTTTTTTTGCATGCACATTTGGGCGGCATTATGCTACTATTTCCACATAGTGACGTAGACATGTGGGGGCGTGTTAGAACGAGCCGTTTTAGGTAGGCGTGGCTGACTCTTAACTTTTATAAAGTATCTCTTTGGATTTGAGACTTTAGTCTTTGCAAATTTACAGATCGTCTTTATGCACCAAGAGCTTGTAACACTCCAAAGAGAAAGGAAAACTTGAAATCGCATCATATGACCCCTTTAAGATTTGTCCACAAACTACTTACTGCCTTCTTTTCAAACAGTTTGGAGTGCATCTGTGATGCATGGTAGGCAGATCACTAGGTTTTTGAAGGGAGTGAATATCTGAAGGAGTCAGAGAATTTTATATGTCTAAAGCTGAGTGTAGAACAACATTGTACGTTATTCCAGTGTTTGGTGGCAATGCAAAGTTTATGGGGACACTTTAAAATTCAAAACATGATTCATGACTCAAATGTGCAGGAGGTATAATGAGTTCATCATATTGTCAGATTCATTTGATCCCTAAGTAGTGCCCTTATCTGACCAGTGAATGAGAAAATAATTGCATTGTATAAAACAATTGAGCCCTCTGACAAGACTCTGTAAGTACATTTCATCTGTGCCTGAGGGACTATCTCAATGAGAAAGGCTGTGAAAATATTCATCAGAATGATTTGCTGAAATGCCATCCAGTATTAAAATGTCCCTTGTTGCAAAATCTTAAAATAACTTCTATAAAATGGCAGCTAATTCTTCTACCCCTCTCTCTCTCTCTCTCTCTCTCTCTCTCTCTCTCTCTACATCATTTTGTTTTTTTTCTCTCTCTTTCTTTATTAGCATGAACAGCTGGTGTTTCTTCTCACTCTGAAATTATGCCCAGAAACATTAACATGTATGTATTACATGCATGTGCCAAATGATGTGGACCAATTAAACAAGAGCAGAAGTCTGTATTGATCTGTCTGACCAGGTTAAGTTAATTAACAGTCTTCTGTAGCATATCAGAAAACTTTTATATCTCAGAGGTTGCTCATTCAAAGCGCAGGAGATTTAATGGAGGTCTCAGATGTGTTTCATTAAAATATATATTTTTTACCTAAATATCCTTTTCTGAGGATTGTATGGCATACAGTTTATCTTTGCTGGAAGTGAACCTGCATTTAAAATAGTCCACATTTATTTTCCTTATTTTGTTAGTAGTTTTGTTCATGGATTTTGAGGATGAATTCATGTGATGAAATCTGCCCATCTGCCAAATTAGGCTATCTTGTTAGAGTTTGCCTAGACGTACAGCACTACAGACTTTCAACATCAAAACTATGAGGAGCTTCATTTGTCTCATTGTTCATTAATATATAATTATAAATATCATCATAATTATCATCATCACCACCTTTATCCTCTGTTCTCAATAACAGCTTCAATACACTGAATAAAAAGCAATATATATGCACAGCAGCTTCTCCATGAAAACTTCTTTCTCCACCCACATGTTCCTACGCACCAGAAAACCATCCGTTTCTCAGTCAGCAGCTGGTTTAAGGGTGCTTTGTTAAACAGTGCAAACAAGTGCACAACACAGTTACAGTGTGCTTTGATCTGTGGTGGGCCTCAATATGATGTATATTTTACATGTCGCTACGCTTTTTGAAAAGATGTCATTAGTTTAAATATGTTCAGTGGTAGCTTACCCACTGTTGAGACTTCAGTGGTGTAGATGTAGCCCACCTGCTGTGAGAGAGGAAAAACTCTTGACAGAGAGGGACTTGGAAATAATTCTGGAATCAAACAAGCAAGTGAAAGAAGTAGGAAAAATACACAGACAAAAAACAACTGTAATGTTTTCTGTTGGTCAAAAACACCAACAGTATACAGTTGTTTCTATGAATCTTGCTATGCTTTACCTTTCCACTGTGCTTCACCTTTTCAATTTATTCCACTGTCCTTCGTTCTTTGACCTATGCCATCTAATCTTTACTTGTACAGCTAAGCAGCAGGAGAGGAATATGTGTCTGTCGTTTTTACTTTTTCCTGAATAAATAATTTTAAACATGATCAGCACCACGGGGACCAAATTTATGAAGGTGATTCATTTAGTTTCTTATTGACACTTGCATTCCCCCAGCAAGAATTCTTCCTTTTTATTGATCCGGTGTTTGTTTATGTCCCTTTGGGGTCACAGAATTTTGAAAGATATTGGTAGTCTGTGACCCTTAGCTGAAAATCCAGTGTCATCACTTCTGTTGTGTCTTGTTTAACACAAATGACAAGAGACAAGCAGCACTGACCTTGCAAATAGAATGCTAAACGAATAAAAATGAATAAAAATAATAAAATCACTAGCATTAGCTTGTGCACTTAAAGTATACACAAAAAGATGAGATGAGAGGTGCTCGCTACCTATTAACCTCAGCCCTTACACGCACGTGGCTTACTATGCCCCACCGTAACCATCATAGAATACTTAATGGGATAATGGCCGCGACCATTTGTAAAACAAGGCAGCCCTTTACACTAAGCAAAATAAGTTTCTTCAAAATCATGCCCTGAGAACAACAAGTTGCTGTGACTTGTAGGTCTACCAAATATATGAGGTCTCCCATCCAGGTACTGACCAGGCTCAACCCTGCTTAGCTTCAGTGGGCAACCAGTCTTGGGCTGCAGGGTGATATGGCTGTGGCAATTAATTGTTATTAATTGTTAATAATTGTACTGAAACAACACAAGCTAAAAGAAAAGGGAGGCAAGAAAATCATCTGTAATAGCATAAGTATGCTTGAGCAGTTGTTAGTTCAACCATACAGAACAGTAAATTACAGGATTTTTATTGTGAGTAATTTACTTATATTGTTCCTGCAAAGCAGTATCATTTTATATATTAATTTGCTACATATTTCATATTTTGTAAGAGACACTTATTTTTCTTTTTTTTTTTTAAATAATCAAAATGTTTTATGTATTTTGGCAACCCAGAGATGAGTTGAAATGAAAAAGTCGAAAGTAGATATTTTTCTGGAAGAAAAAAAAAACGTACTTGTTTACTAACGTAACCTTGGTTCCCTGAGATACGGGAATGAGTACTGCGTCTTGATTAATGCATATGGGAAAAAGCCTTTTTTCTCCTGAACTGAAGCCTTTTTTCATTCAACTGCACAGCCATTGGTTCATGCAGTGTATTAAAAACGAACCAATGGCTTGGCAGTGGAGCTGCATGAGCCTATGGTGACAAAGTCTGCCAAAGCCTGCCAGAATGGGCGGTGCATCTGGCTATATAAGTGGGCGTTCACCACAGGATTCTCAGGTTACTTCGACTGAAGCGACGTGCAGCTACATAGCACGGCTAGCAACGCAGTACTTGTTCCTGTATCTCAGGGAACCAAGGTTACGTTAGTAACCGAGTACGTTCCCTTTCGATACTACACTCGTACTGCGTCTTGCTAGACGCATATGGGAACACCGTACAATCACGCCGTGCTAATGTAGTGGAATGACTAAAAGTATCAGACTTCCATAAGCAACCAATGCCCATAGAGAAGTTAACAACAACCCAAGGCTAAGACGGGCTGAGCTTCCTGAGGTCACACCCGGCCTGGTTAATCGTTCCAGAGTTCTCCTGTAACTTCGACACCCAGGGGTCGAGAGCTAATAGGTGAACTAATGCCAGAGAGCTTGAGCGTGATACGGCCAAGGGCTCTCTGCCAGATCTGTTTACGCAGCGCATGTCTCTTCAAGCGGAAAGGACCCTGGCCTGCAAGGCTGGGACTTCCAGGTTATAAAATCTGGTGAATGTGGACGGCGAGGCTCAGCCGGCCGCCTCACAAATATCCGCAATGGACACACCACTGGACCATGCCCAAGATGAGGCGATGCCTCCAGTCGAGTGGGCCCGTACTCCAATAGGGCATTGAAGGCCCAAAGAAGAGAACACTAGCGAGATGGAGTCTACTATCCATCTAGAGAGTCTTTGCTTCGTGACCGGAAGTCCTTTGGTGCAGTTACTGAAGCCGCACCAAAGGTAGATGCACGTGTTTCCAATGAGCCTGGGTGGCTCTTGACAGAAAGGAAACACTGTACGTTTTAAGTACATTAACTACAAACATTTGACCAGTAGTGTGCTCTTAGTTTTTTTTGTATGATGTCCTCAAAACGAATGGACTAAAAGCCGCAATACTACAATATTAATTTCCTGGGCTTTAATATATTTCCTAACAGGAAACATTTATACTTCCTCCTATTTTTCAGTGCTGGTCATCATATTGCATATCTTTTTGAATAGGTGATGATTAAAATATAGTTCTGTCAGGACCACTATAGTCAAAGATGATTGACAATTAGCATACAGTTTGGATTGGCGGTATGGTTCTGTTCTGGGCAAGAACTCCCTGCACATCCATGCAGCCTAGCATGGAAGGGAGCAGGGAGAGCAGCGATAACCCCCCCAGGCTAAACATAACAGAACCAACATAAATGTATTGTAGATATTGTTAAAGTTCAATAATGTTATGTACACGTTTTAGAATTAGTCTGATTCAAAGGAGAATCAGAAGGCTGAATCCTGACTGACAGAGGAGGAGTTGGGGATGGAGGAGGGTAATTAACTATTGAGCGACGCGAAAACTGCTGATAATACTGAGGGACCTTATATATGAATGCTTAGATAGGTGTCGTATTCCCATAGGTTGATGGGGATCAGCTGAGAGTCAGCTGATGCGAGCTTGACTAACGTAACCTGCCAGAACTAACGCTACGCTAGATATTTTGCCATTCATAACTGACATTCTCAGTAGAAATGTCTGATTTGAGAATTAATTGTTCTGTTGAACAGATTCTGTTCATTGATTCAGTTGAACCAGTTCACATTTCTGGTCAAGTTTGACTCGAAATGAACCAGGAAAAGTGTTGAAGATGGCATCTTATGTGTTCAAATTTTATTTAATTGAAAAATAATTAACTGAAAATTAAAACTGCAACATGTCTGGGAACATGATATAAAAGAAGCAGTTCACCCAAACAAACTGTGGTACCAGCATTTCTTATTAATGCCAGTCTTGACCAGCCACAATGGCATGTGTATGTGTCACGTCAGTGTGTATTCGCAATTAGGAAAGAGATGCAGACTTCCTCCAGACAAGCTGTTTAGTAATAAAATCTCTCGCTGGCATTAAGATGGAGCCTGGGCGTCTTCCTGACGAGCTTAGCATTTATACTTAATTAGGAAAACACTCTGGTCTGCTGAACCTTTAATTACACACCATTCATTCAGCTGCTGGAGATGACGCAGACCAAACCTTTTCCACACTCATCTGAAATTAGGCTTGTTTGGGGAGTGATACATCACTGCATATCAAACAAAGCGGCGATAACTGGCCCAAAATAAGTCGGTGTGACTCAGCTTTATCTGCAGTGAAGGTTAGAGTCCAGACATCAGCTCCCAAGCTGCTTCAAATATTGATTAGCACGTCCAGCTAATTAAATTACCATTAGTAGCCTACTATTATCAGGATAATATCGTTTCTCAAAGGAGCTATTAAACTCTTTAACTACTCTTGACATTTTAAATGAATTTAAGCCATCAAATGACGCTTTGTTCTACAAGCAGCCATGGCAAAGCTTGATCCAGTTTAGATTCCCGCAGATTAAAATGGGTCAGCCCATTATTCATGTACCATTTGAGACCGGCCTGGCAAAGGCGCTCTGAATTCAAAAATCCCGTATTAGATTACATCTAAAAAGCTACATATGAGCTAATTAGGCATTGATTTATTTGTACTGCACAGGAGATATAGTGAATACAGACATGACATCAGCCCTTAAATGGATTTTCCCTTGATCAAATTTGTTTATAATAGAGTAGACTAAAAGTTTTCATTTATTAAAAATTGCATTATTTTAATGCCTGCTCAACATTTTTGGTAGCAATACTGGTAGCAAAACTTACCAACTGCTTTAAACTTGCTTGGAAATCTCTCATTATGCTATATTATCACTAAATCTTGGATTCAGTGTTTTTGTCAACTTGTTTTCTTTCAATTAGCACAGGTTTTGTGTTTTTGGAACTCATTGATCTGAGTGAAAAAGTCATAATATGGATAATTTTGTCAATATTCACTCAAAAACAGAGGTGGATAAACTCCAACCAGTGAGGTCTACTACCAGTTACTTCCATAAAGAAATACTAAACCTGTGCTAAAATCAAAAGATAAAATAATATAGCATAACAAGAAATTAGCTTTTTTTTGACAGGTAAGTGTAACAATTGGGTAGAGAAAAAAATCCCCAAAAAGTACAAAACGTATACATTTTTTGTTTGGAAAGTTTTAGTCCAGTGCAATAACATTTAATATTTTTTGAGAAAAAGGAAAACATCTCCAGGTCAACACAACATGAAGGTTAATTTGACAAAATAATATAATATTACATAAAATTTTGCCTGTAGTTACTGTTTTATGTAAATTAGTTTTATTTTTGGTATTTGGTTTAAACTAAATTCCATTACCTGAAATCCTCATTGTTTTTATGCCAGATAAATACTGTTCTGATTGCAAAAATATCAGATGTATAGATATCTGATAATATATAGATAGACAGACAGACAGACAGACAGACAGATAGATAGATAGATAGATAGATAGATAGATAGATAGATAGATAGATAGATAACTATATATTAAGTATAGTCAAGCTGCTGTTGTAAAAAGTTAGTTAGCTACTGTACACTAGAAGCTACCAAAAAAAAAAGCTAACTAGATTGAAACAACATTTTCAAAACAGTAATTTGAAATTACAAGTGGCTTGTGAGGCTACCGTTTTCCTGCTATGTAATTCTATCCGTTTAAAGGAACATGCCACTATTTTTGAAAATAGGCTCATTTTCCAACTTCCCTAGAGTTAAACAGTTGAGTTTTACCGTTTTCAAATCCATTCAGCCGATCTCCGGGTCTGGCGATAGCACTTTTAGCTATAGCTTAGCATAGATAATTGAATCTGATTAGACCATTAGCATCTGGCTCAAAAATGACCAAAGAGTTTCTATATTTTTCCTCAGGTAACGCAATGATATTACGCAGCACCTGAAAATAGTCCCCAGCTAGGTAACTTACAATAAGCCTATTTTCAGGCGCTGCGTAATATCATTGCGCCTGCTGCACCCATGGTACGGCAACAAAGTTCCTTGATTATTATGCCGGAATTAAAGTAAAATTCCTAGCCATATCAGCCTAGAAAATCACAACTTTTAATTTACCGTCAGTCCTAGTACATGATATTACTACGGAAGAGTTAAGTTTTAAATTGGAAAAATTATAGAATCTCGTTGGTCATTTTTGAGCGAGATGCTAATGGTCTAATCAGATTCAATGACCTATGCTAAGCTACAGCTAAAAGTGCTACCGCCAGACCTGGAGATCGGCTGAATGGATTCGAAAACGGTAAAACTCAACTGTTTAACTCTAGGGGTGTTGGAAAATGAGCCTATTTTCAAAAATAGTGGAGTGTTCCTTTAAAGCCCCCAATGAAATACAGCAGCAAACCAGGCTTTTTACATTTTTATTACGTTTTTAACAGGATTATAAAATTCAACACATATGCACCAAACATTTTTCCACATGCACAGTTTTAGTATACAAGACAAAACAGTTACTTTTCAATATGAAAATGCCATGTTATATGCAAGTCATCTCACAGAGATTATTCATTAATACATCAGTATTAAATTCGCAGGGCCGTGTGCAGTAGAAAACGTCAGGTTGTCAATGCTGGCCGACTCTAAAAAATATATAGCCACTATTTACATCTGGCCAAGGTATTGTCGTTTTTCATTTCAGATTACTTAGAAACATAATTGGATTGTAGCGATAAGATCTGTCATTAACAGCTCAGATTTTCATATCATATCAAAGTTTTGCCAAAGGGAAACCATAATGTGAAGAAATGAAGCTCACTGATTATACGGTGTACACAAAATTAGGCAAATTAGACTTCACAATTTTAAGAGTACCAAAGAAATCATTGCTATTAAACAACAATTATTGTTTCAGTGTTTATATGCATCATTACGCAGATAATGTAACTGAGGGTTGATGGGGCACATTAGAACAAACCGAGAGTAGGAGGAAAAACAGCACATGGAAAAACGAACATATCATTAGTGACAAGGGGTGTGATTAAGCAGTGCTAACTTTGTAATACTGTAATATGAAATACTTATAGTACATTTCTATTTTAGTTTTTTCTATGCTGAAAAATAAACATTGTCTGAAAATAATAGACAATCTATAAATAATTTGTCATTTCAAAGAGATAAACTCAACTATAGAACTGTAAAGTACACTTGACCATTAAAAAAAAATCCTTGCAACCCACTTTACTTCTGTAATGTAACAAGGAAGAATTTTATGGAATTTAGTCATCAGGAATAACTTAAAAGCGGTCTCATTTGAAGGGTGTTGAAGAATAGGAGGACTTGATGACATCAGCCGAAATGGAAAGTCGTTTCAGGGGCGGAGCCTCTTTGAAATAACTCACAATGAAATCAGGAATTAAGCAAGGACCAGTATTAAGAAAGACTGATGATGCTTAAATGTACACTACCATTCAAAAGTTTGGGCTCAGTAATTTTTTTAAAGAAATTGCTATTTGTATTCATCAAGGATGCATTCACATTATCAAAAGTGACCGTAAAACATTTACAATTTTACAAAATATTTGTATTTTAAATAAACGCTGTTCTTTTGAACTTTCTATTCATCAAATCATCTCTTTTCATCAATGTATCACCAGTTTCCACATAAATATGAAGCAGCACAACTGTTTTCATCATTGATAATAATAAGAAATGTTTCTTGAGCAGCAAATCAGCATATTAGAATGATTTCTAAAGGATCATGTGATCGTGTGAAGAGTAAAAATGCTGAAAATTCACCTTTACCATCACAGAAATAAATTACATTTTAAAATATATTTAAATAGAAAACTGTTATTTTAAATTGAAATACTATTTCACATATTACAGTTTTTACTTTATTTTTGATAAAACTAATGAAGCCTTGGTAAGACTTCTTTAAAAAAAAAAAAGCTGACTGACCCCAAACTTTTGAACAGTGGTGTACAGCTGCATATCCTGAAATGTAGTTTCTGTGTTTTTCACCTGCTTTGACACATATGTAGGATTGCAAAATGTATCTAACTCCTCTTCAAGAAACTTCTCTTTGTTCTCTGCATCTTTCTGCTAAAACTCCAACTCTCTGAAAGGGAGGAGGCAAGGACACCTCAGACACTCAAAGCACAAACTCCACACAAGACGGCTGACAGGAACACCGACATCAGTCAATCAAGAGTGCATTGTGACAGCCGCAGTATAGAGCAGAAAAATCGATATCCCATTGACTGGGCCACTGCAGCCTAATCAAGGTGCCCAGACCTTTATGAAATCTTGAAGGAGAACAGATAGGCTGTCCTGATTGGGACGCTGCAGCCTTTTTTTTATCTCCTTCGCTAACCTTTTTTTAACACGTCTTCATGGGCTGTACCGCACCTGTTCTGGAGACTTTGCAGGAAGGCTATGTCACCTTGGTTCACTACCTTGTGCTTTCTTCTGACATTGAGAAGAACAAGTGCAAATGATGGACTCTACAGCCTGATACTGCCATGACAGAGCCAGGAACATATTGTCCAGTGAAGGCACTATTCCTTGGCAGCGAACCTCGGCATTAAAAGGTCACCCTCGAAGTGCCTCGCCTCTAGTCTCATTGAGGGTACAAATGAGAAATTCAGAATTCAGTGCGTGTTAGATGGGCATCAACATGAAATATGATCGCCAATATACTAGAAATCTAATATCATGGTGTGACACAGGGCTGCAAAATAATGGTTAAACTGATAATCACGATTATTTCACTCAAAATTTATACTCACGATTATTAAGGTCCGTTTACAACAAGAACGTTAACGACAAAGATAATAAAACAATAACTATATTAGCGTCCACACCAATGAATAAAATTGTGTTTATTAGTTTTGTCGTCTTTCCTTTTAAATGTTTGAACTCTGTAAAAGCAAGATGGATTCTAATTGGGTGTCAAAGTTTTTATCATTCATCAGCTGGAAAAAAAATCTTTTGGCAAAAGATTGCAACAATATAATTTCTCTGTGCTGTTATCGTTATACTTTTATTTTGAGGAATTACTTTTTACCTTTAATTGGGATTATTGCACTTTCACATAGGCAGGAGAACATCAGCTCATATACATGGTTTAATTTACTAATCTATTAATCTATTTTCCTGATTTATTACTGTATACTTAGCCTATCATATAAATAAAAATAACACTCCCTACATTATAAACACTGGTAAAACAAGAAGCTTCTCTTAAAAGATAAAACATGTGGAATTCCTAATAGTAACTTAAAAAATCCCAAAATATGTTAATGCTTTTCTATTAAAACAACAACAAAATAATTTTGTATTGTGGCACGGAGGGTTCTTAAGTGCATCTGTTCAGCAACCACAATCACAAACATTACTGTCAAGATCCATGTTTGGATTTATTACAGTTCATCACCGAGAAAGTTTGATTGCAGATTTAGTCACAGCAAACATGTGAAGGAACAAAGACTGGCTATGTCATGCTCTCATTTAAGCAGAATATTTCGATTGAGATTGCTGAAGGTTTTTTTGTTTTTTTTGTTTTTTGCAGATTATCTGTGCTTTTTTCTCAGTTCAGAGAGAGTGTGTGCACATGGCTGCCAGATTGGGGAGATTAAGTATTACACTGGGCAGAAAATGTGTCCTTTTAAAAGAAAATCTCTGATTGGGGGATTTAAGCTCTTGACATCTGGCAACCCCAAGCATGAAAGCTTGTGGAGGCACATTACCAATGCAAGATTATGCAAATTTCAAATGGGAAAAAAGCCAACAACTTTTTTTTGATAAATAACGAGTGGGCAAATATCGCAGACGGAGAAGCTTAATTAATCATCAGGAACAATAATCGTGATCACGATTAATATACTATTTATAGTGCAACCCTAATATGACTTTTTGAGCAATACTATATGATCAGGATGGAAAACCACCTTGAACAATGTTGTTTTTTTCAACACATTTAGACTGGTAGGGAACTCTGGGGACTTTCACGCATCAGTCTTGTACTTGTTTGCAAGGCTTTCAATCTTTTCACATCTTCAAGGTCATTAGAGCTAAAAAAAATGTGATACCCTTCCAGCAGTGTTCCACATCTTGTCATTTAGTTTCTGACAACTTGTTTTGCAGTTTATGTGCCAAGTACAGGTAGATGTGTGTGAGGCATTTAAGTGCCTTTCAAAAGCTTACTTACGTATGGGTTGTGAATAAAACATTTCAGTGGGGCAGCACCAGCTAAGAAAAACTGAAGTGTAAATCTGGTTCAGCTAGAGCAAATACTCACAGGAAAAGTAAGCCTTAATTGTGTAGCCTTAAGTGTCTAATGCGTAACCCATCAATAATTTAACCGACATGAAGAGTTGAACAAAATGCTAATACCCATCAAAGAGACTGAGAGGGAGCCTTTGGAGTCGATGGCACTGTAATAGAGGCAGGATGGCAACACTCTTTTCTTAACTAATGGAAGATTCCCATTAGGACAAATCAATGCTCAGCTTTGTTAACGCAGACCCAGAACTTAGCTAGCACTATGAAGCCACAAGAGATCCAAAAATCTGCAATATATATAAGAGCAATTCCCACCAACATTGGTTTCTTAGCCCTTATCCTCAACTGCAAAACTATTTTCATCTACTTTGGTGCGTACATGAATTTAAGGCATTGATTGTTCTCAAGGATCAGAGGAAAAGATGATGCATGCATTGGCACACTGCATAAAGAAGCACATTATACAAAGAACAAAAGCGTTTTTGGTGGGGGTTTTTTCCTGGTTGTAGGGTGCCAAAGAAACTGTCATGTATGCAAAAAAACTATTTTTCATACTGTATTTTTGTCTTGTTTTCCAATTAATTAGATTAGTTTTCAAAGAAAATATATAGTATTAACTTAAGCTTATTTTTCCTAACTTATTGGAAAATATTTTTTTCCCTGGTTTTAAGCATACGCTTTTGGTTTATGATTTGGTTAGAAATGAGGAAAAAATAAAATTACCAATGGCATAAGAAAAATAAACTTAAAGCAATATTCTCTGAAAACAAGTCTTACTATTTTATGCAGTTTTTTAGTTCGTCCTGTTTAAGTATGTTTTTACAGGAAAAGGCAACAAAAATACTGAATAAGAAAATGTTTTTTGCAGTTTACTCTAGATCATCCCAAAAACCCTAATGATTCTTTTGCAGGGCTCTGCCATGTTTACTAATGATGAATTCCTTAACATTTCCCATGACATTTCAATATCAGGCTCTTCCATATATGTTGCCGGAGCTGGAGAATCCCATCTGGTCAGATTGTGATGGGAGACATAAGCCTTGTATGAGCAAAGAGCAGAAAGTATGTTTTTCTTGGTGCGGCAGGGTCTGGTGCTCTTTGGAGGCAAACATCAGGAGGCACTGTGCGTCGAAAGAGCGCAAATGAGGAGCATTTTTTAGTTCGTCCTGTTTAAGTATGTTTTTACAGGAAAAGGCAACAAAAATACTGAATAAGAAAATGTTTTTTGCAGTTTACTCTAGATCATCCCAAAAACCCTAATGATTCTTTTGCAGGGCTCTGCCATGTTTACTAATGATGAATTCCTTAACATTTCCCATGACATTTCAATATCAGGCTCTTCCATATATGTTGCCGGAGCTGGAGAATCCCATCTGGTCAGATTGTGATGGGAGACATAAGCCTTGTATGAGCAAAGAGCAGAAAGTATGTTTTTCTTGGTGCGGCAGGGTCTGGTGCTCTTGGGAGGCAAACATCAGGAGGCACTGTGCGTCGAAAGAGCGCAAATGAGGAGCAGAGAGAGAGAAAGTGTGCACAGGCTTCCTGCTCTGGATCCACGGGCACCCATGCCTGTAAGCAAACGCAAACACAACCATTAAGAAAAACAATTTAACCTCCCAAAGGAGAGAAAGAGAGCATTATGGTTTAAATTCTCAGACAGCTCATTTCTAAATCAAAGAGAAATTGCCTAACAATGTAGATAGTGGAGCGGACCTGATATGGAATGTCCAAGAACAAAATACGGTCTGAAACCATTTAAACAAAAATTGTAAGCATCAGGAAGTCAAACTAAATATAAATTAAATACATTCTAATTTATAATTCTATTTATATTTCTATATTAAATATACTAAAACTACATATAAGAGGTCAAACTAAATATTTAAATAAATTATGTTTATAAAATGTATTATAACAACATATGATAAATATTCTATATATAAAGTCAAACATAATTTGTAATTATATACAAGTATTTATTACTAAAATGTATTGTAACTATACACACACACATATATATATATATATACTGTATATATATATATATATATATATATATATCATATGTTGTTAAAATATGCAATGGTTCGGTTGAATGGCTTAGCTTGACAAATTAAATGAAATATTTGATGTATTCATGTTATAGCTTATCTAACATCACCAAAAAAAAAAATTGCATCTAATGTTCATTACACCAATTCGTACCCTATTCACGGAAAAAAAACATTATTGAGGAAAGAATCCTGAAAGCAACTCTCTGTAAGAAGGGGAAGGGAAGTCGAGCACATTTTGATTGCCACCCATTTGAGGGAGTGAAGGAATTGGGGGTGATTCGCACTAATTTATATGCAGCTCTGGCTGCGCAGTGACAGAGATAGATAGTGGAGGAGCGTGCATTTCTTAAAAGGTCGGATTCTACGATGCACTGAAAGACTGAAGCGAACAGAGCAAAATATTTAGGCATCCAAACTGACTGAATCCCCATTAAGAGCTCATCAATGCCGGCGATAGACAAAATAAAAGACGGCAACAGGAAATGACAGACTTACTGAGTTGGTGGATGTGGATGGGCTCGCTTCCTTCCCCTAAGCCCCCTTCACTGAGGGTCTTGATCTGAATGACGTAGTTGTCGTTCAGATTGAGGGTCAACTCAACCGAGGTTTTGTTGGTGATGATGGAGTACATGTCGTTATTCCGGTGTCTTCTGTACAGCACCTGCAGATGATGGCACCCAAATCAATCAAGAGCTTCATTCACAATAATTAAAACTAGGGCTGACAATAATTTTTTTCCAAAATAAAATGAATTACAATGCAAGTCCATTAATTAAATTTATTGCAATTAGTAGCATTTTTGCTAAAAAAAAAAAACGCCCCCAAATGAAGATAGTCATTATTGTGGCATTACAATAGATATACCGGATTTATAAAAGTGCTCATTATTAAAAAAAATAATAATTAAATTAATTAATTACACTGAATTAATGCATCAAATTGACTGCTCTAATAAAAACTGAAGCTGATTTTTAAAATGATCTGGATAAAATGCAAGTGCTTTCCCATGCAGCAATGATGCTAGAATGTTGGGGGTAGAGAGGTTGCTATGTGGTTGCTAGGGTGTTCTGAGTGGTTTCCAGGGTATTGTGGACCCTAGATATGGCCAGCGTTCCTCTGTTTATAGTAAATAATAGCATACCTCCTCTCAAAAAGCCACACGATTTGAGGCATCATTCATGTCTGTAGTAGTTTAATATTTAGAGATCGACTAAGTATAAGCAACAGTGATGTAGCACCACTAATTATATATATATATATATATATATATATATATATATATTAGTTAAACACAGGTGATGCGCCCTGTTATTCTAGATCATGTTTACTGATGCTAATGGCTAGTGCTTTTCCCCTGAGCTTCATGACTGTTTTCCCTTGTGGGGAAATTAGCACTGTGAGAGCTGTTAATTACATGCATGTGTAATTAAGAGAGGTGGAACGAGACATGAAATAGCACATGCTGTGCTCTTATCTATAAAAACACACAAATGAATGGTTTTCGACCATGTAACTGCCATATCTTTGTAGCTAAATTACTGCACCCTGACAACCCTTATTATGTATATCAATGGTATCAGATGCAAATATGCAGTGTAGTTCCTGCAGTCATTGTTTGGCTCACAATGTAGGAATGGAAATGCCTGACTGCTAAAGGGAAAACAATGGATTACCTCCAGTGAAACTCTTATATAATATACGAAAGCATTTTCTGGGTGCAGAGAGATAATATCACTCACTATGTATCCCGTGACCTCAGATTCAGTTTCAAGAGCGATGACGGGATCCCACTGCAACACGAGCTGAGAGCCAATCAGATTCCACTCTACGTTCTGAGGGGGTTGTCCAGGCGCTGAGGTTTGTTGTGTATGAAAGAATTGGGCAGAAAAAGAAAGAAAGGGTTCACAGTGTGCGATCAATTGTGTGACTGCATTCGATAACACCAAAATGTTTGACAAGCAAATTAGTAATGTCAGTAGGGGAAGTTTCTTTCAGCGCAAATCTGTTGTTAAATCAGAGCCGTTTCTTTCACAGATGGACTTGGAAACTGTGATTCATACCAATTAGATAGGATTGGTTTCCACAGTTTGATATTGTCTGAGATGTCTTTTTTCTTTTATTTATTTATTGACTGGTTTTAATTTAGCTTCTAAGTTTAGAGAGAGCTGTTCAGCCCTTTGGGTCAATTTCTGCTGCTTTTAAATGCTTTATAAATAAACTTGACTTGACTACTATCAAAATAGATGGTTGAAAACTCTTTCAGTTGGAAAAAACACCCTCAAGTCATGCCACAGCAGGTTCACAGCAAGTGTGTGTAGACTTAGTGATCTGTCCAAAAGTTACAAGTTCTAAACCTTTCACAGACATAACTCAAAAAACAAAGCAAGAATGTACAATTCTGCTAGTTTATGTACTACTAGGTGCCTCAAGATAAAATCTTTTTGATGTTACCTAAAAAAAACAAAAAAACCTCTTGAGGCAGAAATAGATTCCCATAACATTCACCAGGGTAAAAAAATACATGTGAAGATAAAAAGAGAGATACGGACATCTATAAAACGTTGTTCTTATACCCATGGAACATTTGGCTAACGGACTACGGATGAGTAAATTACATCTTGCAGCTATAATGCTCACATCAAATAAACGTGTCAGCAACATATGATCGTGGAATGTTCTTGTAATGGCCAGAGTACTTACGTGGCTTTTTGGTGGTAACATTGACAGGTACAGACTGGGGGCCAGTTCCTGCAGTATTGAAGGCACACACCGCTAGATAATACTGAGTGTTCCCCTGCAGGCCACTGACATTGACTGCTGTGTAGTTTCCAGTGATCCGCACTTTACCCACCGTATCCGGCTTGGTGTCATCTTCCCAGTACACCACCTGTTCGCCAGGACACACAACAAGGGCATTTTATATATCTTTGAAATTAGTTGTAAACAGCTTTCTGCCAGAACAATTACCTAAATATGCAGATTTTTCTCATAAGAAGTGCTACTATGAAAATAAAAAAGTTTTTGGCATGGCCACTTAACTCAAACAGTTACTAACAGAAATGCGTTAATTGGGAAAGTGTTAAATCTCAGGAAAATATACAAAGTAAATGCCAAGTATTTTTATCTGCTGCCAAAGAAGGTGAGATACGATTTGCACAGAATTTATTACATTCTATTAAAAGTCATTAGTACTCATTACATTTGGCTAGAGATTTCTAATGAGTCAATCAATAACAAAGTGATCAGTTCAGATATTTGATACACATATTTGACTTCACCTTCATTATGCACTTCATTTAGCTGATCATTTGTGTCCTTTCTGCAAATTGCAAGCTTGAGAACATATTTCTGGCTGCAGGAAATATGATATTCTTCTGAAATGTAGATTCTCTTGAGGATATGAAATTTCAATTAACTTTTAGCTGTGTGCTAGCCTAGGTGAGAAACAATTAGGTAGCGGGAATGAAATAATAAATGATTAACCCCCGGGTCACATGTAATATCAACATTGAGGCATTTAGTATAGGAAGATTTAAGTCAATTTCAAAATTAGAGAGTTATGAGATCTGCCTACGGGAGGTATATTTCTAAATTATTTATTTTTTCTACCTTTTGCTTTCTACATTCTGCTTTCTATCTTTTGCAGAATAGTACATTGCGTCATTCAGAATGAGAATGTAGTTTTTCATTCCAATTCAGTTATTAAATTCAAACTCAGACTGCAAACAGGAAGCAAAATATCATTTCAAAACTGAATGTAAGGAAAAAAATTAACAAATTCAAATGAAAGTCATATGTATTTTGACTTTTGTATAGGTATTTTTTAACTGATTTTGAGATTTTTTTTAATGCCACCTATAGATTTTTTTTTTTTACAATGCTGTTTAAAAGTTTGGAGTTGGTAAGATTTTTACTTTTGAAAGAAGTCTCCTACATTCACCAAGGTTGCATTTATTTGATCAAAAATGGAGTAAAACTAATATTGTGAAATAACAGTTAGGTTTATTTTAAAATATTTTGAAATGTAATTTACTTCTGTGATTGCAATGCTTGATTGCAATTTTTAGACTCCAGTCTCACATAATTCTTCAGAAATCATTCTAATGCGGTTTTGGTGCATTTCAATGAATCTTCCTGACCTCAAACCTTTGAATGGCAGTATATATATTTTATCATGTTAAATAAACATTTGTGGAGCAGGGAAGAACAACACTTAATTTCCCAGAATGCATTACCTGTGTTGAATTACTTTAAATTGCAATTCAAACTATGCAAAGTAATGCAAAGCAAATTCCTCCTGTTATTCCTAATTTAATTCCAATTCAGCTTCCTGTAGGTGTGACCAATTCAATGCAAATTCCAAGTCATGAATTGAAAAGAAGCCGATCTGTGGCACTGACCATGTGTATTCCATGTGAAGTAAGATGTTCTCGCTTCCACTGAACCACAAGATGTCCTAAGTATTATGCTGACAATATAATTTATATTTACAGAGTAGCATTAAATTAGAAAAATGCAAAACAGATGCATCTGCATTAGCAGTCTCAGACTTTTTGACCTTACTCTTTGTTTTTTTTGCAAGACGAAATGCAGTGATAGTTTAAAAAGGAATTTTCCATTTTAAATGCTGCAGGTGCTTCAAAGGACTGTGAGCACAAATAAATGGTGTATACTCATACAGCGCAGTTCCTTGATCCATGCTGCTTTGATTTGTTCTTTCAGTATTCGCTAACCAAAGACGAGACAAAAATAAAACCTGAAAACTTTTCCCCTCGTCTAGAATCCAGTGATATGATAGTTCTATTCTTCCCAGACAATATGGCCGCTACCATGGCAACGTGGCGGTTTTGTGCCGCAGGGCAGGGGTGACAGAGATGTAGAGAGTGAAAAAGCAAGACTCTTTTTGCATTCTTGAAAGGCCAGTGGAGAGCTTTCATCTAGCTTCTAAGAGCCGTAGACATTTAACAAAGCTGCAGCACTGTCTAAACACTGGCATTCTCCATGTTTGAGGTGGCATGGGAGAGGTGAGAAGCACTTTTAATAATCGCTCGAGATTTGGATCACATCATTACAGGGAAAACAAGACATTTAATATGGCGAACGGGAAGACAATGTGAATCAAACCTCATATCCGAGAACTCTTTCAGGGGTCGACACAGTGGGCTCCCAGGTAACTTCGATGTCAGCCGCTGACAGACTTTTTGCTGACACTCTCTCTGGCGCTATGCTCGGCACTGCGGAGAAATGGAGAGATGTTGAGGCTCTTATTCAAAAAGCTTTACACAGCCATCGAAGTAAAATTGGATTAAGTCAGTGAATGAAGCCCTGGTCTCACCTGAAATAGGCCTTACTTCATTTTAATGGTTACTCTGACTGACAGAGAAGGAGACAATCTGCTGGGAAAATTCAATTAACACTCTAGCACATGAATAGGCATGTAAGTGTCTAGCAGGATTTGTTGTAACCTATAGCCACAATAACTAATATAAGGTTGTCGTTCGCAGCTTGAATGAGGGAGGAGGGGCGTTAGCTGTCTCAATCAACTTATTACATCATACTCATTCAAGGTCACACCTGTATGTGCGAAGGGAAGGAACCAAGAGTGTGAACATGAAGGGACTACTGCGGAGTCTGACTGTGTTTGTGTGCTCCTAATATTTTAGCTCCACAGGCCCACACGATGTATCGCTAACTGGCCTATATTAGTATTTCTGGATGATTAGGCCAAAATTGAAAGCAGATGACATCAAGGCTCAGACTATTAGGCTTATATGTAGGATTAGTGATATGAACTAATTGTACTATTTTGCTATTATTTTCTATAGCAAATATGGGCTATTTTTGCTATTGCTGAAAATGTCAGTGAATGATGAAAAAAACATCAAGAGCAAAAAAACAACAACAAAAAAAACCCAGACTTGCATACAGTACTATTCAAAAGTTTATTTATTTATTTATTTTTTAAGAAATTAGCAAGGATGCATTAAATTGATCATAAGTGACAGTAAAGAATTTCACATCGTTACAAAAATTTATATTTAAAATAAATGGTGATCTTTGGAACTTTCTATTCATCGTTTAAAAAAAATACTAAGCAGCACAATGTTTTCAACACTGATAATAAGAAATGTTTCTTAAGCACCAAATCAGCATATTAGAATGATTTCTGAAGGATCATGTGATACTCAACACTGGAGTAATGATGCTGCAAATTTGCCATAACAGAAATAAATTAAATTTTAAATTATATTCATATAGAAAACAGTTATTTTAAATTGTAACATTATATCACATTATTACTATTTTTGCTGTATTTTTGATCAAATAAATGCAGCCTTGGTGTGCATAAGAGACCTATTTTTAAAAAAAAACAACTTTTGAATGTATGTCAGCCATATCTAGATACCAGAATATCATATAATTGGGTTATATGATATACTTTGCTTTTTTTCACTTTATTGAAACAACATCAAAAGTTCAAACATTGTGCCTAATAATAAAAGTTCATTCATGGTAAAATCATTGTAATGCACTACCATTCATAGCTTACTGCTTTTTGTAAATATTTCATATTATCTGTAAAATAGTCACGCAAAATAATAATTATAATATTTGTAATTATTTTATATATTCCAATAATTATAATATTGGTTTCACATTGTTACATTATTCTACAAATATCTAAAAATATGGTTAAGAATGAAGCCTTTCTGTGTGCATGAGTTGTACACAAGTCCAGCTCTACCTTCCTCTGCGGAGAACACTGTTGCAATGCTGCTGAAAGGTCCTTCTCCACGGTTGTTGAACGCTCCCACTTTGACATTGAATGGTGAGAACGGTGGGATGGTGTCATTGCGGAAAACGTAGCGGGTGACGCTGGGTGCCGAGATCACGGCACGGGTCCAGGTGACCAAGCCCACTGACCGAAAAGCGATGATATAACCGAAGCCCTCTCCATTCTGCAACTCCTCTGGAACAGGCTTAGAGTGGAACACAAAACTATAGTGATATTAAAACAAATTGAGGTCAACACACCAACTGACCCACATGACAACAGGGCTTTATTAGCACTTAGTTTAAAGACCACTTTCTTTCACAAGTTGTTTTAATTGTTATGCATGCAGTTTTCATGAATTCATATCAGTATAGAGACAAAGATGGAACGTTTAAAGGACTTAAAGGGATAGTTCACCCTAAAATGAAAATTATGTCATTAATTACTCACCCTCATGTCGTTCCAAACCCATAAGACCTTCGTTCATCTTTGGAACACAAATTAAGATATTTTAACCACTGAAGTCACATGGACTATATTTACCAATGTCCTTACTAAGTTTCTGGGCAATAAAACATTTCAGTTGCGTTGCTGTCTATGCAGGGTCATAAAACTCTTGGATTTCTTAAAAAATATCTTAATTTGAGTTCCAAAGATGAACGAAGGTCTTACGGGTTTGGAACGACATGAGGGTGAGTAAATAATGATAGAATTTTCATTTTTGGGTGAACTATCCCTTTAAGTTACCGGAAAAAAAGCTAAATGGTGACAAATACGAGGGTAAAAATAAACAAACTTTCCTCTCATACATACAAGACTACCGTTCAAAAAGTTTGGGGTCTGTAAGATTTTTTTAGGTTTTTGAAAGAAGTCTTTTATGCTCACCAAAGGTGCATTTATATGATCAAAATACAATAAAAACAGTAGTATTGTAAAATATTATTACAACTTAAAATAACTGTTTTTTACATGATCATTACATGATCCTTCTAGATATTAAATAAATAATAATAGCTGATCCGATGCTCAAGAAATATTTCTTATTATCAATGCTGAAAACAGTTTGAATACTTAATATTTTTGTGGGAAATATCTTTTTTTGAGGATTATTTAAAACTTTTGAACAATCGTGTATGTATTCATTTGAGAACAGCTTTTTTTGTTGTTTGTATCACTCTGATTTTGCTGAAACTGCTATTGCACCACTCTGCTCACTATTGGAATAGGATAGGTACAGAATAGTAGGCAAAAATGGCTCTCCAACATGCGATAGTAGGTTACCTAAAATACACTAAATCACTTCTAGTTCATAAAAGGCTTTGACAATTTAAATTAAAGCATTTCTGCAGCATTTCATATGAATGTTAGACTTTTCCCTTGCTAAACCCTTATTTCCTCTATGACGTATTGGAACAGAATGAAGCCTATTTGCGGGTGAAATAAACTTCAAAGAAACTCTCTGGCCCTGAGTTAACTTCCATTTGGAGGAGAAGTAGTAAAGCCTGGAGTCCGGAGGCCAGGAGGGAGGGTTCTTGGTACAGGCAACGATCATAAAATGGCTACATTTCATTCTACACAATTAAGCACCGGCATTTAGCCCAGCTGGCCGAGGGAGCAGTAAAATCTGACAAATGACTTACCTCCCATGTTATCACTAATTCCGATTTGGTACCTCCTCCGCCTCCGACATCAGTGGGAGCCGTGTCAGGCACTGCAGGCAAAAACCCAAAAACGAGATTAAAACGCCGGCAGAGCTCTGATTGGGATTTTGTCATTGCATGTTTGAGCATCAAAAGTGTATTTCAATTTTCATCACATAAAGACTCTAAACTATCTCTCTCACAGAGGTTCTACCTTCTTTAGAAAATCCCTCAGAGATTTGTGAATAAGAGATTGTGTTTAGGCGGAATAGGCTTGAGTGTTGCATGTGGAATAAAAATGATGGCTGTGACATATGAATGGAGAATTGAGGATGTATGGTCTGCTCCAGTGCTTTCAATTTCAGTGCCTGTCTGAAATATGGCAAAGAGATTCAGTGAAAGCCTCACACTAGCATACTCACTAGCATCTTCTGTTCTGATTTTGGTAGAAGGTGGACTGGGCTCTCCCATCCCGACACTGTTACTGGCCAGCACTCTGAACTCATATTCCACCCAAGCGTTCAAACCCACCACAGTTGCAGTCAGAGTGTTCCCATTGATCGCCTCAGGAACTGAGGATAAGAAGAATAGTAAAATACAATAGCAACTAATAAAATAGTTAAAGCAGTAAAAGTGTAAGCACTAAAATGACAAAAAAAAGAAATAAAATAAAGCTAAATAAAATTTAAAACTATTAAAATGACAAAACACAAAAAATCTTGAACTAAAATTACAATGAAAAAATAAAAATAAAATAAAACTGACACGCATAGATAGATAGATAGATAGATAGATAGATAGATAGATAGATA
>NW_015505445.1:567482-605153 GCF_001515645.1 Sinocyclocheilus grahami | reverse complement strand
AGACAGACAGAGACAGACAGACAGACAGACAGAGACAGACAGACAGACAGACAGACAGACAGACAGAGAGACAGACAGACAGAGAGAGAGACTGATGGACAGACAGAGAGAGAGACGGACAGACGCATAGATAGATAGATAGATAGATAGATAGATAGATAGATAGATAGATAGATAGATAGATAGATAGATAGATATAACAACCTACAGTAAGTCTAAACATAAATATTATAAATAAATCATAACATTATGAATAAAATATTTTATATAGTAATTCAAATAGCATAAACAAAATAAATAAACAAAAAATAAAAATAGCAAAAAAGTAAATGTAAAATGTAAAATTTGGTTTCCAAATATTTTTTGGGGGGGTTTCCAAACAGCCCAAATATTCGCTTTTTAACTATTTTTAAAATTTAAAAATAAAACTATGAACAATAAAATATAATACTAATAAACTAAATAAAATTAAAAACAAATAAAATGACAAAATGTAAGAAACTATCAAATTAAAATTACAAATGAAAAAAAGCAAAAGCTATTTCAAAATCTTAATAAACACTATAATAATATATAAATAAGACTAGACAGATAGATACAGTAGATAGATATATGATATATATATATATATATATACATATATAGTAATTAAAATGAAATTAAACTAATTTACTAGAAATGTCAATAACAAAATAAATAATAAAAATGTATAATAAAATATAAGACTAATAAAGTATTTATTAATAAAATAATAAAAATATTTAGCTTTTTAATTAAGAATGTAAAAAAAAAGAGTTTAATCTATTAAGTTGGCAGTGCCTCCCATGCACTACCAACTGAATCAAAGGCAACTTATACACACACACCCAATGGCATATGCCTGTGATGGGTGATGATGTACCTGTGTCGACAGCTTGCCAGCCGACAGTAAAAGGAGTCCTGGCCTGGATGACATATCCAGTAATGGGACTTCCATTGTCCTGGCCTGGGCTCCAGGACAGCTGGGCCGTGCTGTCTGTGACCTCCTCCACCACAACCAAGTCTGGGGGGCTGGGGGGACCTGACTCGATCACACAGCCCATATGGAATTGAATTAATTAGGAGTGTTTGATTATACTCCACACCTGCTCAAACATTAAATTCGGTCCATGCATTGTGCATATTGATGACTTGGAAACTGTATCACACTGATAAGAGGACAACTATTTGTTTAGGAGTGTGTGTTCTAAGGTGTTAGACATGGCAAGCGGTTTGTGCTTGTGCACACTTGCATGAGTTTTAGCAAGGGCAACAAGGTGTGTGTATGTGTGTACGCTTGTATATGCGCAACTAAATGATTTACATTTCTGCTCCAAATAACTCTCTTCCATTTAAATATTTTCTCTCCATTTGCACTGCATTCTGGGCTCCATCATGCTGCTTAGCCGATGTGTAAATGAGCCAATTAAAGACATCCTCTATGATAAACAGCTCCTCTCCAAACACCTGGGACAGAACCGTGATGCGTAATGGCCATGAATACCAATGTGGCTCACAAAAACAGCAGCGAAAACGAGGCCCCATAAACCATCCCAAGTGACACATTTAGCACTCTGTGAACTCTTGCTACATTAGCAGTGCCCTTTCATTGAAATACACACCTCGCAAGACACTCTTCACTGTGGAAGAGGGTTGTAAATACATATAACTATTGGCGCAGAAGGCAAATATTGTGCATGTGGACATATAAACCGAAATAACATTTGGTCCTACCTTTAACAACCAATATTGCGTCAGCAGACAAGCTCTCGACATCTGTGTCAATGAGGCAAACGTATTTCCCACCATGATTAAGCTGGATGTTTCTAATCATAAGATCACCGGAAAAGCTCTGTAAGAAAAGTGAAAATGTCTTTCTTAATTATTAATAATAATTTCTGTTGTTACAGCACAAGACACCAAATCCACTCTTTATTGATAAACAGTAGTTTCTGAAAGCGTGATGCATTATCATTCATAACATATTTCATGAATCAAAACATAACCTCAAGGCATGCTCTGTATTTTTGGCTTGTGCCATGAAATTCTGGCACTATTTAAAAAAAAATAAAAAATGAGAGAACAGGTACTACAAACCAAATAGAATTCAGAGGCTGATTCAGATTTTTTTCTGTTCACATTTAAAAGGCCATGCAAATATATTTTTGCATCTTTCTGTGTAATACTTAATAGTTCAATTTAATTACTTAAATTAATTTAACCACACTGAAGGATTGAAGTTGGAAAATTGGAGTTAGAATGACGTCAAACAAACAAACAAAAAAAAAACTTCTATAAACTATACTACTAACTAATTAAAATAACATAAAACATAAAAAAAAGTTTTATTTCAGCTAGTTGCCGAGGAACCATTTTTCATTTTTATTTAGTTTAACTTGATGTAATAAATCAACTAAAACTAAAACTGAAATAAAAATGAATAAAAACTATATAAACATACAAATCCTACTAAAAATGACAAAATCACACAACAAAATCATGAAAACTTTAAAATTAAAACGAGAACAGAAAATATAAAAATAAAGACTGATTCAGAACATTAATAAAAAACTAAAACCTTTAATAGTATCAATAATCTCATTGATACTAAAATAACAATGGTTTACACAGCCATTCCCCCCCCCAAAAAAAACCTCTGTGTCACACACAAGATAAATCAGATTTGGGACACTTGCAGCTGCAAATAGCTTGAGTAACAAAGGGCCTGTTTTCAACAGCAATCTGTGTCTGATATACCATTTTATGATGTAGTTAATTATCACCAAAATAAAGCTGAGGGAGGCATGCTGATGTTCCCTGTCATGCTAGCTGTAGATTTCTGCAAACTCAGACACTCATCCCTCCCTTTAAAATGGCTGCTGTGCTCTGAGATACGTGTGGACCTAAATAAACAGTCTCAGTGACTAGCCTCCGGGATTCACTCAGATCCAGCTCTCTCAGCCACACAGGAGCTCAGTAAAACACACACACACACACACATACACACACACACACACACACACACACACAGTGGTTAATTGGCAAGACGATACTAATTATTCCACAAATACATAAGCCAGGAACAGGTAAATGTGCAAAGAATATGCAGAGTGAGAGTTAATATTGCTCCAGATAAGCATACAACACATTACAATCATAAAGAATCTGCATTTCTGGTACAGATGTCAAAATATGATCTTTTCATAATATAAATGAAGACACAGCTAAGTATAACACAGCACAGTGTGTGCAAAAGCAAATTAAATTGACTTAATCAGAAAACCCTTAAGGTTCTGTGGTTCTGATTAACTGACATTGACTATCACATTTTATCTGAACATTTTCTAAAAAATAAACCATTATAAATAATACAATAAAATAACATTTATTTATACTATTTTTTTTACTATTTTAAAATAAAAAAGAAAAGAAAATAGGTTTGCTGACACAATTTATCTCTGTGCTTCTCCCTGTCTTTAAAAAAAAGAATGTCCAGAATTTCATACAAGCTGAATCTTGCATATCGCATTGATGTCTCTAGTGCTCTACTAGTCCCAAACCACGGAGCACTACTCTACTGTAATAGTACATGTAAGTATGTAAGAATGTAAGCACTCCAAGCTCTCAAAAAAGGCCAGCACTTATGTTTGACTGTGGTTTCCTCTCCATCAAGTTCAATTCATATGAAAAAATGCCTTAAACTCAATCAGTATCAAAAAGAGAGCCCATTCAATGGATAGATACCAAAATTTCAGGATTGGATGAGAAGACCGAAGAGCGGGTGATGTTTAATTATGGTAATGCACCCATCAGAGGCTGCTGAGATGGAAGGCATAATCTTTGGGTGCAGAGAAAGTGTGAATCCGTGAAAAACATATCTCATTATAACCTACATCTGCATATGTCAATGTCATTTGTAATAGGCCTTGAGAGAAGCCCCATGTATGAACTTTACATAGCCGCCACCACATGATAATGAAAGGCAAGGCCTGGCTGTGGGTTGGAGGGGACTGAATCAAAATCATGAAAATGGGCTGAAGGGGTTAAAAAACATTATTACTATTCATATAATAATAAATAATATTAAAGGGATAGTTCACCCAAAAATTAAAATTCTGTCATTAATTACTCACTCTCATGTCGTTTCTAACCCGTAAGACCTTCGTTCACCTTCGGAACACAAATTAAGATATTTTTGATGGAATCTGAGAGCTGTCTGACCCTGCATAGACAGCAACACAACTGAAATGTTCCCAAGTCCAGAAACGTAGCAAGGAGATCGGTAAAATAATCCATGTGACATCAGGGGTTCAACCGCAATTATACGAAGCTATGAGAATACTTTTTGTGTGCAAAAGAAAAGAAAAAAAACGACTTTATTCAACAATTCGTCTCCTCCGCATCACCCTGTAGCGCCATTTTGGAGAGTATCAGCTGGACGTAAACAGCATATGCTGTTCTGTGTAAGCTGCGTCACGCCGAATCTGTTTCCTACGTTGTTGTGATTTGATCTGAAAGAAAACAGAGTATCCATGTGACGCAGCTGACACAGAACAGCATACGCTGTTTATGTCCAGCGGATATTCTCCAAAATGGCACCAGGGTGATGCGGAGAAGACAAATTGTTGAATAAAGTAGTTTTTTTTTTTCTTTTGCGCACAAAATGTATTCTCGTAGCTTCGTATAATTGCGGATGAACCACTGATGTCACATGGATTATTTTACCGATCTACTTGCTACGTTTCTGGACTTGGGAACATTTCAGTTGCATTGCTGTCTATGCAGGGTCAGACAGCTCTCAGATTCCATCAAAAATATCTGAACCATCTGGTCTTAGTCTGTGCTCACGTTTCAAATCCTTAAAAGAAAATTATCAAAAGATGTTTATTATTCTGTTCAAACCCCTAGCCAACCAAGGGAAAATCTAAACCAAAACAGCAAAATGGAATGTGACAACACAAAGCATTTCTCAAGGCAAGATTTCAATTCATTTGAGTCCTGCGGCAATAAGGAATCATCTCCCCAGAGATGTAAAATGTCCTGTGAAACTGGAAGGGTAAAATGGGAACAACTCTTAATTGATCTGGCCTGTTTCCCTGGTTCAGAGAGCAGCTGTTTGGTATACATGTTGAATCATTCACATTCAATGTAGGTCAATGATGGAATGACCCAGAACAAGATGGCAAAATTTATCCCAAGAATCCACTTTCCAACTACAGACATAATGGCAGGCAAGTCTCTTGAGAGAGCGTTCAAAGTCCCAATAGCTTGTTCCTGTCCAGCACAATGATTAGATTAAAACCCAGTTACAGTACTTCAAGTGCTTGTGTTTGAGATCTATTCATGCTGGATTCTTTGGTTTGATTCAAATATGAACACAAATAACTAAAACTAATTAATCTGAAACCCCTACTCAAATAAAATAAAACACTCAAACTCATCTTTATATTTGTTAAAAAACTACAACCTGCATTTTATTGTACAGATTTCTTGTAATTTGTGACCATATACTACAGTTCTGGATACTTTTTTTTTTTTTTATGAAAACAATTCTGTTATATTTCTTATTGTCATTTAGTCATTCATTTCAGACCTTTATAATTAAATAAGCTGTTTTTTTGCAGTCATGTTTTCATAAATGATTTGTGAAGGTTAGCTTAACTACACAATACATAAAATTTTTTCAAAACAGCAAGGGAAATCCTGTTTTCCGAGATATGTTTCCAATAATTTTTTCTTGCCCGGAGGTGGTGGTGTGGGATGAGGGTGCTGAGGTTGCCGTATAGCCCTAAAACCACAATACTCACCCCTCCTACTCGCTCGAAGTGGTCGGCGTCTTGATGGAAATCAATGGGCTGACCGTTGAAGGCCCAGAAGAAGGCCACGTCCAAGGCTGGATCGGCAGTCACCTGGCAGGGCAGCACGATGCTCTCACCCACCGTGATCTCTGTGCTGCTGGGACCCTGCCTGATCCTCGTGGGCTCTGTTAGTTACAGTGTCAACATAGTCTGTCAGTTTGGCTCTAGGACACAAACTGAGGCGAGAGAACATCTTCTGTAGCCAGGCAAATAACAAGACAATCCTTTTATTTATTTATTTAAATCTAATGAGCTGCCTCTGGAGGAAACATTTTAAGGCATGTATATATAATAATTATAATTTCAAGATTCTATGCAAATAATAAACTAAAAAAATATATTTATTTATAATACAAGGCTTAATAGGATGAGCCACATTTTTACAATTAAAAACCAAAAGGATATGTAAAAAGACTAACAAGAAACTGAGGACCTGAGGGGAAAAACTATAAATGTAAAATTTGTAAAAAATAAAAAAAATGCTTATAACAAAAGAAAATGTGCTTGCAATTTTTCATTTACAGAAAGGGGAAAACAAAGTGTAATAAATTGCCTAATTAGACAAAAAATACTTAAAAAAATACTGACACCAACATTTTTCAAACATTTGAAATTAAAATGTTTTTGTGATAAAACCAAATTTCATTCTAAAATAACTGTAACAATGTTTTACTTACATTGCTGTTGTCCTTATGAGCAGTAGGCTGTGGGTTAACGATTTTACCACAACCTACGGTGGTTTATTGCTGTAATAAATAATCTTAATTTCTAGGTACTATACTTAGATTTTTGGCTGCTGTCTTTCCATATGGGGACTATTAATTTGAGAACATAACATGGATTTTAATAAGAGCCAAATGAATTGGCAGCATGTCTTCTGTAAGCAGAATACAGTTGACTGAAGACACTTTGTGAGGGAAAGGTCATTTTAATTAAATTACATTAAGGGGGTCAACTGCTGGTGCATGACAAAAACATAATGAGAGAAAAATACAAGAAAGAGAAGAAAGAAACACCCTATAAAAGACGTATGGGCTCACACAGAGGCCTCAATGGTATATAGCTAATGAGTTTCTTCTGATTTGTCATGAAAATACTGCTGATTAAACCCGTAACCTATATAATGAAGAACAAAAGTGAGGAATAACATTCATCCTATAACTTAATGAGGAGATAACAATCCACACGGATATGGGCCACAGCAATTACGGATGACCTTAACAATGAGTAATTAGTGAAACATGGACTGGGGCGTGTGGAAGACTGAAGCAAGAGGGCACATGAACTACACAGAACACTAGAGAAAAGAATGTTATAACTCCACAATATAAAAGGCTCTCTTAAAGGGACAGTTCACCCAAAAAAGAAAATGGTAATTTACTCAATTTAATGTCGTTCCAAATTCTTTTTCTTTTGTGAATTACAAAAGGAGAAATTAATGTTATCAAAATAAACAAGGAAAGGCTACAAAAGCATTATCAGGGTTTGACAATAAGAACATGGACTGGGCATGTACTTATTTTACATTTGATTATTCAATTTCTGTACCTGAATACCTACCTGAAAAACTTAAAGCTCTTTTTTTTATTTCATTTATGTCTTTGTTCTATTAGGCTAGTAGTTTTTGCTGTGGTATCGAAAGTGGAATCGAGAATTGTGAAATGTCACTGATATCTAAAACTTTGGAGGCTTACTAATTAGAATATAATGTTACATTGGTCAATACAATGAAAACAAGAATTATTGTTTTATTCTAATTTTTTAATTAATTAACACATTTTTTTGTAGAGGGATCAGTGAAAATTTTGGCTGAGTAAGTAAAAAATGTAAACCACTGGCCCATCCGGGTCGGTAGAAAAAAATGCTTAGCATTGAACCCTGATTATAAAAGTTTATTAAGGCCGTCATGAGTTGGGAATCAAACGTAACTTGTTGCTAGTGCAATGCTCTACTGGAACTCTACAGGAACGATTAATTTAAGTATCAATTTGTGAAATCAATAAATCAATTTAATGCGGTTCACAAAACCAAATGATTAATTCACAAATCGTACTGACCTCTTAAGTTCAACTCAATGCCCATTTATCTATTCCGAGTTCGTAGCTCGTTGGAGGGAAAGAATGGTAGTGAGCAAAGACATGCAGACTTGAAATACAACACGATTCACATGGACTACTTGAATGTGGCTGTTTTGTGTCCTTTTCTGAAGTTTTAAAGGTCCAGTCAGCATTCACTGTATATGGCATGAACAATTAAGAACAGTGCATTCTTCATATTTTCTAATTTTGTGTTCCACAGAGGAAAGCAAGTCAAATGAGTTTGAGACAGAAAGTCAAATGAGTCAAATGACAGAATTAACATTTTTGGATGAACTATTCCTTAAACAGGAGTTTTAAAAAAAGATGTCTTAAAACTTTTAGACATAGAGACTTGATAACAAAAGCCATTTGTCTTGAAATACCAGCACCATTGTGTAGGACTTCTCAGTGTGCTTGATTATATAAAACAAATCTTACGCTTTGTGTTTTTTTGACTTGAAAGGCTGACAGCAGTACAGAAACTTAGAAGAATGGAGTTGTCAGTTGGCTAATACCTTTCTTGAAACAGCTGAAGCAATGCATCATGATATGTGCCAGATGTGGCATTTCACTCAAAGCTAATCATAGGTAAACCATCAAGAATACAGTATCTGAGTCAACAATAAGAGTGGACCGGATTCTGTATTGTAAATAAAGCTGCTTTTCAGATAAAATATTTTAAGGATTTTTTTTTTTACAACAAAGAAATTTCATTATGTATTTGTTTGGATAATAAAAAAAGTTTATTTTGTCAGGCTTTTTTGCTATTTTTTATGGTAATAGAGAATAGAAAGGGACAGTAAATAACGGGGTTAGAGAAAGAGTGGAGAAACTGAATCTGGAAACTGTTGCTAGCCAAATTCGATCCTCAACCTGCACTGAACCACTAACGTTGATCTAGAATGGAAAACACAATGACTTACCTGTGATGATCAGTCTTCCTGTTGTGCTAGCTGTGCCAAACTGGTTTTTAGCGATACACGTGTAACTAACTCCATCTCGCTTAGTTACGTTGGCAATCTTAAGAGTCCCATTGGGGAAGAGAGAAATCCTAAAGGTAATGGATCATTTCTTAGCATCACAAAGAATCACATGGCTTCATTGAGATTAAATATAAAGTCTAAGGCTAAATACCTTTCACTTCTTTGCAGTATCTCATTCCCTCTTTTCCATAGGCTAATGGCTCTGGGCGAAGCATGTGGCCGGCAATCTAGGCTAACGTCACTACCTGAGCGAGCCTTAAGAACTCGGCTCAAAGGATTCTGGGAGAAGCTGGGAGCAGAGGCTGTAAGAGACAGACAGATTTGGTCCTCAGACTCACACTTAAAGCCTCAATAGAATCTGTGATGAACAGCAATTGACGTTCAAACAGCCTCTGGCAAAAAAAAAAGTATTTTAGAAAAGTCTAAAGGACTTAACAAATAGAGCTGTCTGCTTCCACTGGCTTCTTCCAGGCCATTTGTCTTGAGCTAAAACTTACATTTACTGTGCCGTGTCTTCAATAGACGCCATTTATTTGAAACTGGCCTCGTAAGCACAATACTGACCAATGTGTTGTGATTAAAATGAATGAATTTCAGCATGCACAGACATAATTTCACAATCAATATTGGGGAAATATGAGTGTTACAGTGGAGCGGATGGTTTCAGTGCTGCTTGTAATTTGAGCCTGGGCTGTGACTACACAATAAAGTTTTAGCATTCAAATGAAGGATGGCGAGCAGGCAGTGAAAACACAGAGGTCGTACCAAGCACCATCAGTTCGGTGCTAGAATAAATGATGCCGTGCTTGTTCTCCGCCACACACTGATACATCCCGCAATCTGAGAGGTTTAGCGAGGAGATGGAGAGAGCACCGTTTTCTATTTGCACTCGGCCCTGTAGACATAAAAACAAACAATCAAAGTAAAATGGTTGCTATGCGGTTGCTAGGGTATTGCTGGACTGCTTGATTACATGCTTGCTTACTGGCCTGAGTCAAAAGAGACCATCGGCAAGTTTCTATGATATTCTGGTCGCTAGATATGGATTGGGTCCTTCCTTAAATTAAACTCAATTAAATTCAACTAAAACGACTTGAAACAAAATATACATTAATTAAAATAAAATAAAATATATAAAATATGAAACTTATTGTAACTAGTTGCCAAGGAAATGTCTTATTTTTATTTAAGTTGATGTATGAAAATGACTACAACTAAAATAAAACTGCATAAAAACTACAAACAGAAAAAAAACAGAAAAAGACAAAAACACACAACAAAATTACTAAAACTTAAAAAAAATTAAAATAAAAAAGGAAAATAAATTAATTAATATATTAATGAAAATTGTCATAGTATCTCACTGATACTGAATAATAAATAACACTGCTTCATTGTAAGACTATGGGATTTTATAATATGTCAGGCAAAAAAAAAAATTCTGATCTATTTTGTTTAAAAATATATATATTTAAAAGCAACAAGTGAATTTAGCCATTATAACTTCATTATGTAGATTATGAAAAAAATATATTTTATATTTAATTAACTGTGTACTTTAAGTGAGCAGAAGATAATGTCAAAAGTAATTTAAATGTGAAAAAATGGAACCTGAGCAAGAAAAATTTAAAATCCAATATCAGCCAATGTATATCCAGTATCAACCAATAAAAAACTCATGTCATGTCTCTCAGTATCAACCAATATACTGTGCACTTCTACAATTTTCTCACCAATAATGATTGCTTTTTTACAATGCGGCTGCACTCTAACACTGAAAGTATGTTGAGTTGAATATCTAAGGACGTGTTAAGAGAGGGTGGAGGAGGTTATAAAAGAGAATGAAGAAAAATGCTGACCCTCTGCTCCAATGAACAGAAAAGAAATGTTGAACATAGCAGTGAAATACTAATGGCCAATTCCTTTGGTATGGGCGCCCAGTCGGAAAAGTACATGAGACAGGTAGGGAGGTGTTGAGCTGATGGTTCTGATAATGGCATAGCAGACATTTAAGCCTATCAGCTGTCCTTAAGGGCTGAACTCGGTACAAAGAGTCACAAGGAGAGATTGACGTGATGTGTGATGGAAGGGTGGGGAGGAGGTACGGGTAGTTCTTGACTTGAATGCAGGTCAGATCTAATGGAGTCTTTCTGCTGCCTTATAACTGCTGTTGGCTTCTTTTTTGCCTCGCTTTTATGTCAGCAATGAGAATTTATGTTTGCACTGACCTTGGACTACAGTAAGTGGAGATAAAGCTTTCAGTCTCATTAGAGGCCTTTCAGAAACCCCAGAGTACCTCAGATATAAGAGTTTCTCCATTCTTCAGCCAGCTGTACGAAGGTTTTGGTTTCCCATTGGCTTTGCACTCCCAAAACAGATTCTCTTCAATGGACAATGATGTGTCCGTCATCGTCTGCAGCCAATGAGGCGTGGCTATGGAAAGAAAGCATATTAATAAATCAAATGGATGAAGGGTCGATGATGGACAGATACAAGAACACACATAAATGAAATGTAACACTTGCATATTGAAACCAGCCATATTGCCCCAAGGCTAATGAATTCAAAGGCCTTGATGACAGAAACAATTAAAGTAAAAGTTCACCAAATAATGAAACCTCTGTCATCGTTTTCTCACCCTAAAGCCTGTGTTATACTTTCCACATGAGCAATCCGGACGCGTACACAGACAGTGCGGACGTGGACTACTTGTATTTATACTACCGAGAGCATACGCTGATGGTCCGCTCCGCGGACGTGTTCCATACATGTACAATAGATCGGCTTGAACAGTAAACAAACAATTGTCCAGAGTTATTGCACATCTGGCTGTATTTATATTGTTTTATCGACGTATTGTACAGGTTCGAGTAGCAACGGGCTTCTTCACACAGCCTGCGCATATGCAGTTGGTTCTTTTGTAGCCTACTGACCACACGTACTTGTCTGCGCAGTTACAAAAATGGGAGGCACGCGGATGTCCGCGCAGAGCCTCCGCGCACACTCTTTGATGGCGATTTTTACGTCACGCATACCATAGCGGACCCTAGCGTGTGTAAAGTGTAACACGGGCTTAATGGTCATTTCAAAACCCGTATGACTTTTCGTCTGTGCAAAAATAAGATGCTAGGCTGTTCCTGGTTTTCTTTTTACAATAAAAGTAAAAAACCTACCGTCAAAAGTTTGGGTTTGGTTTGTAAGATTTTATAATGTTTTTGAAAGAAGTCACTTTCTCTCTTATTTGAAGAAGAAATACAATAAAACAGCAATTTAAAATAACTGTGTTCTATTTGATTATATTTTAAAACAATTTATTCCTGTAATTGGGTCTTTCCCAAAAAGACTCATGGCTGTATTCGATCAAAAGGGTGCTTCTACTAAATACTGAGCAAAGGGTCTGAATACTTAGGACCATGTGATATTTCAGTTTTTCTTTTTTAATAAATCTGCAAAAATGTCAACAATTCTGTGTTTTTCTGTCAATATGGGGTGCTGTGTGTACATTAATGAGGAAAAAAAAATAACTGAAATGATTTTAGCAAATGGCTGCAATATCACAAAGAGTGAAAAATTTAAGGGGGTCTGAATACTTTCCGTACCCACTGTATATATGAACTATTACTTCAAAGTTCCATGGTAACAGACTTTTGTAGCAAATCTCAACCCACATTCACCCAAATTGCTCAAATCTCACAGTGTGACCCCTGAACCCCTTCTGATTATTAATAATTATTATCGGAAAAGGCTGCAATATTAGAACCACATAAGCTGCTTCACCAGATCCAAATGGCTTGCCATACACTCCCTCGCTTGTCTGTATAATACTTAAAGCATGCCTGACGCTCTTATAAAAACAAACAATAGATGACCCATTTCACAAGAGCCATGTGAATATGAATCTCACTACTGAAGTGAGATGCCCAGTGAATATGTCAATTCTATCGCACTACGAGCACACGCTCCATTCCATGCTACAAATCCTTTGACCTCCTTCTGGAAGCTTTATTATCCTTTCTGCTTGCAAACACTCCACTGCCACGTACAGTGTCTTGAATTCAATTAACAAATTCATATGATTGCATTTCTTCCCACAAATGTTAATTTAAAAGGCCCAGGATAAGACCTACGAATCCTTTAAGACCGACACCAATCCAGTGCTTTTCAAACTGCTTGTTTTTTTGCGGGAAGTCAACTAGTGGAATAGAAAATCTACTTTGGCAGGGCAAGCTCCCTTTTTCATTTATCCTACAGAATTGTATTACAGTTTCACAGCACACAGACGCACAAATTGCATTTAGGCAGTCAGTGCGAATACAGAAAGTCCAAAAAGACTGCTGATTGTGTGTTAGATTTTATTAAGGGTACAAAGGGTATAAAATTATTAATACAACACCGCCATACATTTCAAATTAAGCTTGACTTTTTATGGAATGTCACTGTGACCTTTACAATAAGGTCCTCATTGCAGAAGGTCACAATCACGTGCATCATGAAATGTCATGTCTCTCAAGGACACAAGTCAAATGAGACACTGGTTGTGACATGTTCTCACTGTGAGTTATGACACAAATAGAATGGCGAGGTTAAGTGCAGTTTTGCATGGCATAATGACAGTGGAAAAGTGTCATAATGCCACTTGAGGTAGTTTAGAACTTTACAAGCTGCTAAAGAGTCATATCAAACTTACATATACAAATTTTCTTTCTGTCACATGACTATTTCTGATAAATGCTTAACTCTCAAAGGTAAACATTGCTTTAATGATCCCCCCCCCCCACCTTTTTGCCTTAAAATAGCTTAATAATAGTAAAGATATAAAAAATACAATACATGAATATAAATAAATTATTTTAAATAAAGTTGTAAATAATAAAAAAAATTTCTTTATTTAAATTAATATTTCTACAGTTGCATCTGCTGCAATCTCTGCTAAAGGGAACTATAATCATTTATTCTGTGTTAATTTTTCTCAACAGATAAAACACAAAACATAATGGTCTTTTTGCATAAATACAATTTACATTCTATAAAACTCCTCCAAATAAATAAATATCTGCAGTAACAACCAATGCTACTATCCACTGATTTATTACTGCAGATTCAATGCAGTGCAGAAATGCCATATGGTAAACAGTCATGTTTTTTGTTTTGTTTTTCAAATTACTGTAAAGCTTTATGAGACAAAGCTGATCTGTCAAAAAAGGCATCTATTTATACTTATCAAAGAACTAATTCCAGGAGGTAGAAGAAATGCATGCATATGTATAACAATACATTTGTTGACAAGGATGTTTATGATAAATGTTAAAAGGAAAAAGCTGTAACAAATAAAATATACATACAAAATAAATTAAATAATAAACTAGAAATTAAGGGTGAAAAAGATCAACTCACCATGGAAAGACAAACGACCCCTCGCTGCATTCTTTCCACGACTGTTTTCCGCTGTGCACTCATATGTCCCTGTGTCCTCTTGTTGAAAACTCGGAATCTCCAGAATGGCGTTAGAATTTTTCAGTTTGACTTTGTTTGGGAATGAAACATCACTGGTTCTTCTCCAGCTGATCTTGGGAACTGGACTGTGAACCCCGAACAAAGCCACCATTAGAACATAGATAAACTCATTTGAAAGACACCTTTATCTAAAGCAAATATACTTTTTTAATCAGTATGTTTATTCCCTGGGAATCAAATCATTACCTTGGCATTGCTTTTATCCAAAACAACATATATGTGACCCTGGACCACAAAACCAGTTACAAGGGTCAATTTTTCGAAATTTAGATTTATACATCATCTGAAAGCTGAACAAATAAGCTTTCCATTGATGTATGATTTGTTAGGATATGACAATATTTGGTCGAGGTACAACCATTTGAAGATGTGGAATCTGAGGGTGCAAAAATATCTAAATACTGAGAAAATAACCTTTAAAATTGTCCAAATGAAGTTCTTAGCAATGCATATTACTAATCAAAAATTAAGTTTTGATATATTTACAGTAGGGATTTGACTAAATATCTTCATGGAACATGATCTTTACTTAAAATCCTAATGATTTTTGGCATAAAAGAAAAATTGATCATTTTGACCCATACAATGTATTTTTGGCTATTGCTACAAATATACCCCAGTGACTTAAGACTGGTTTTGTGGTCCAGGTTCACATATTGCATTCAAGCTATACATTTAATTATTATGTGAAGGTCTTACTTTTACATTTATGCATTTTGCAGATACTTTTATTCAAGGCATTCAGATATGTAATCCTACATGCATTCTGTAGGAACCAAATTCATGATCTTGGCAAGGCTACCACCATGTTCTACCAGCTACAGGAACTTTTTCTCACTCACAGAATTCCATCTGTGGAATTATAAGGTTAATTCCAGAATTATGGTTTAACAATATTTGGTGAGAGGAAATCAATTTGGCAGAAGCTTTTATCCAAAGTGGCATACACTGCATCAAAGTTATACTTTTTATTTTTATGTGCAGATCTTGCCTTTACATTTATGCATTGGGCAGGCACTTTTAATTCAAAGCATTCAAGGTATTTTACTAAGCATGCATGCATTCCCTTGGAACCGAATTCATAACCTTGGCATTGCTAGCACCATATTCTACCAGCTACAACTTTTTTTCATTCACACAATTCCATTTGAGGAATTACAGGGTCAACATGATAGAAAGATTAAATTAGTTTGGCAGTTGCTTTATCTAAAGTGACATACATTGCATTCAAGCTATGCATTTTATTGTGCAATGCAATTATTACCAGTATGTAAGTTTAGGGTTAGTAATTTTTTTAAATATAAAAAATGATCAAATACATGCAACTTAGGAGCATAAGAGACTTAGTAACGTTAAACAATCGTATTGACCCCAAACCTTTATGTAGAAGTGATTTAATCTGCATCTAACTTAAGCATTTTGATCTGTTCATGTATTTCCTAGGACTCAAATCCATGACACACCATCCTGGCGTTGATAGCATCATGCTCTACCAGCTACAGCAACTTTGTCTGAGGAAGTGAAATTCCATAATGTTTGGAAAAAGAAAATCCATTTCCCCCTCATTTCTTCAAAGCTCTAACCTATTAAGAAAATCTGAGTGTGAATGGATCTGATTCATGTTTGGATCCGGTGTGACGCGCTCCTTGTATGTTGTGAAAAGCTATCATCTCCTATCACTTTTGAAAACCTGCATTACCCCCTTTCTAAACGACAACCCTTCTGCTCTTCATTTGAAAAGAAGCTTGCAGCTCTATTTCCACACTATTTAAGGAGTAAATCTTGCGGGTCATTGCCCTCTGCAAAGCGGGTGCTGGTGCTAAATGCTGGTGAAAAGCTCTCTCTAAAAAAGCTTCCGTGACAGATTGCAAATCGCATTAAGAATGAACCTGAAGTGCTGATCACAAATTTGGTGTATTTTATAAAGCAAGATAAATAACGCAAGTGTGTGCACTCAGGCAACAGTTTGCAGCAGAGAACGCAGACAGACGCAGATGTGTGCATGCTGGACTTACTTTCCCAGGGCGAAGCATTCTAGCTTCAGTGTGGATCCTTTAGCAGCTGGAATGGTGTCGGGGAAATTAAGCTCTATTTTGGGCTCATACTCTCCCATCGCTCCTGCCATGGGCAGACAATACAGCACAGATGCATATGGCTTTGTCATTCATGATTTATGATATACAAGCTTTGTACTCCAGAATACAAGCAAAACAACAACAAATGGCAAAACACAAAGCCCTGTCAATGAGCAGGGGAGCTGAGAAGATTGTGCCAAAAATAAAGAGACATGTTATTAAAGATTTATGGAAGACACATAATAAAAACCGGATCCATCTCAAATGGAAATGTGGCCTCCTTTGAGGCATTGTCAAGGATGCAGGTTAGTGTTCTTAAAAGAGGCAGTTTAGCTTTCAAGACAGTGGCATAAATGCATCTCTGACATTTACGGATGAACATCTCCCTAAAAATGTCACAAGCTTCTTGGACCCAAGTGAGATATATGGTTAAAAATCTGTGAAATCTATTTTAAACGCCAAAAACAAAAAATGAATAAGCTCTGGTTGCCAGAACTTTACCATAAAAAAATATGCTGCCATTTTTTATCAAACATTTTTCCAAGTTCTACAGATTGAGCTTACATTTACAGTTAAAAACATATTTCATTAACTAAAAAGGTTAAATATAATGGTAAATGCTAAAATATGTTTTTAACCTTTATAATAACACACATTGAATTCTGGGAATGTCAATTCACATTTTTTCACTGTAAGATGATTTGTTCTTTTTCACTTTAAAAACTGTAAATTTAACAGTATGTTACTGTAAAATTACACGAAATATCCCATTAGATCATTACAGTTTTTCAATGTATAGAGGCCTGCTCACACCAATAATAAACGATTACTATAAAGATAACTATAATGAGAACTACATTAGCGTCCACACCAATGCACGATAACATTGTTTATTATGAGCACATGCTGCAGTTTTGTCACCTGCCAGTTTAAATGTTCTAAATTTTCACAAAAACAAAAAACAAATTCTGATCGGATGTTAATGTTTTTTTAAAGTGATTCCAACAATATGGTTCCTCTGTGCTGCTCCTGTTATAGTTGTAGTTTATTGTATTAAATTTATAATGATTTTAAAACTTTATCTTTATTGTTATCGTCCTTGGTGTTAATGGGGCTTAAAAAGAACATATAGTTTTTATCATACCATTTTTATAGTCTATTACCATTAAAATTCAGATAATTTTTTTACAGTGTATATATTGCACCTAAACCGTACAGTATTTGACAGACACCTCTCTTACCGTCATTTCTCAGCACTAAAGAAGTTGGCGAACTGAACACCCTCTCCTTGGTAATAGTGTTATTAACCACACAGGTGTAATTCCCAACATCGGACGGTTCCACTTTAGCTATATAGAGATTCCCCGTCTCTTGGGATACAAAGCGTCGGCTGTCTTGCTGGACGAAGTGAGGGTATTCACTGAAGACCCAGGTGAATGTGAGCTCTAGAAAGATGTCAAAACAGAGCATTAGATCCTGACACAGACATTTATACTTTCAGAAATGTGATGAGTCACTTTGTTCAGCACACTATAATGTCGGCTCAAAAGTGCATACAAAGTGTTTGTGTTACACCACTCGATTCGCCTTGGGCTGACCTCCTTAGGGCAGGTAAGGCTCAGTAAACAGAGCGACTCTTCCTTTGTGATGCAGCAGAAAAAGGAGCCAAACAAACTAGATTAAAGCGCCTCACTGGCACTCTTATGACACATGCCCTGTCCGGCTTCAACGTGGCTGGGGACGAAGACTTCTCTGCTGGCATCATTCATGCTTGGCTGGCTCTTACTGGACAGGGCTGAACCAGAGAAGACCAAAGGCCCTGCCACAGTGCATTAGTGTGTCATCTACAGGAGACTAAGAGGGGGAAGGGAACGGGAAAGAGTGGCTCGTGTACATGATGCAACTGTTGGAATGGTGTATGGGATGGCTGCCACTTAAAAAGTGTCCCCCGAGACTACGCCACCCATCCTAAGAAGGGGAAACACGCTGGCAGGCTGGCTGTCGTGAAGCTGAAAGCAATTCTTTATGATCAGGTTGGCCCGGGAATCCCTGGTTCAGAGTTCTGTTAGCTTAATAAGAAGCGATAGCGCTGAACGTAGAGGAATTGAAAACATAGAAATTGCAATGGTTACCGAAACATGCTGTTCAGAACTACAATGGGGGATCTGCGTTTTTATGAGGGTGTCTGATGTTAGAGTAGTGCTGGGCAGTATACCGGTTCATACTGAATACCGTTTTTTATTTTTGTTATGATATGAATTTTGAAAATATCGCAATACCGGAATATGTCACTTAAACAACGTTCGGAATGCGATACTGTTTGAAAGGGGTGTTGCACTGTGGTGAGGGAACAGCTGTATATGTTACTAAGCGTGAAAGTTCTGAAACTGAAGCTGTAGAACTAATAGAACGTGATGACGCAGAAGAACTCATCCACAATATCCACATTGACCGCCACACATATCCACCGCCCCCTGCCATCAACTCCCGTGTCTCACACACTCACGAGCGCTTTTTTCCATAGAATATTCATACTGACAAACCTAGCGACTTTTTTGGATAAACCTTAGCTATGGTTCAGTTGGAAGATTTCGCCAGTGCTGTCCCGCGAACGCGAGGTCTGACTTTCCCGGAGAAGTGTCGCCTCTCTCGGCATCTGTTCTGTGCAGTGAGCGGCAGAGAAGCAGTGCATTCAGTTGGCCGCACCGCAGCCGACTCGTCAATAAATCAGTACAAAACAGTGTTTCCTAGCACCTGTCGGTTACTGACTGTTTGGAATTACAAATATGAGTGTAGTTCGTCTCTTATTATCACATGCATGATTGATATTGTTTTTTTTTGTTTTGTCACTCAGACGCAGGCAGTGCACTGCATGAGACAAAAAAGTAATATAGCCAAAACAACCGCATAGCCGCTCTTTAGTGTAGATGCATGTTGATTTTATCAGACGATGCCGTGATTATAAATGAGAGTGACTCCTGGTTAACATGTATTACAAGGGGTCGTGTTTAGTCACTATTTAGTGTGGTATTTTTTGACAATATTCACTCATCATGACTCATCATAAAATAGGGCATTCTAAGTCAATATACTGCAGTATTTCCTCTCTCAATCAGTAGAAAATATGGTTAACACCCGGTCATGCATGAAAAAAAATACCGTCTTGTACCGTGAAACCGGTATAATTTTGAAAAATACCGTGATATAAATTTTTGGTCATACCGCCCAGCACTATGTTAGAGGCCTCCACTGAGAAAAACGGGGCAATCATGGGTTATATGACACGATCTCTGTACATTTACATTTAAATTTAGACATTTAGCAGACGCTTTTATCCAAAGCAACTTACAATTGGGGGGTACATAAAGCGATTCTTCTTAAAGAGGCAAACAGACACATGAAGTGGTTGTAATACCAAGTTCTTAGACATTGTTCAAATAAGTACAAGGATATATACAATATCAGAGCAATCTATGCTCTATTCTGGCATTTTAAGGAAGTGAGGCATAATAGAAATGCTGGAAAAATTGCCAACAGCTGGAAAATAATGACAGACAGGGTTAAATTCAAGAGATACTTGTTCTGAATGTACTAGATGTGCCACCATTCAGTCTTTTCATTCAATATATCCATGTCTATACATGTAATTCATAGAATTCAATAACAGAAAAAGGCACACAATTGAAAAGGCACATTGAAAATGTATTTTAAAAAAATGTATCAAAAATAAATTTATTTAATCATCTGAAATCATTCAGAAATCATTCTATTATGCAGATTTTTAATCGATGTTGAAGAAGGTTGTGCTACTTAAACTTTTTTTGTGGAAACTGTGATGCTTTTTTTCAGGATTATTTAATGAATAAAAAGTTATTTAAAAACAGCATTTGTTTTGTAACATTATAAATGTAATTACTGTCATTTTTAATCAATTTAACGATTCTTTGCTGAATAAAACAATAAAACAAATAAATAATAATAAATCTTACTGACCCCAAACATATGAACTGTAGTGTATGGTGGATTTTAGCAGATGTAGAGCAGAGAATCAATTTGATCGCATACTATTTTTCAACAGAGAACATAGCGTTATCCTTGAAAAAAATGTTTTGAATATTACTAGTGTAGAACAATATAGCTTAGTCTACTATGATAAAACAGGTTGGTAATAATAACCGATTTGTTTTTTGAGTTCAGCAATCTCAATAGACAGCTAGATCATGGGTACTTTGATAAAGCTTTTTTATCTAGCAGGAAACTGCAAAAGTGGAGCAAAGAAAACTTGCTTTTTAAACATTTGATCACATGCCATTTTGCCAAAATGAACATTCAGCATTGCTCTGGGGGAAAAAGTAGTTGAGATGTTGCAAATATTACTAGTGTAAAACAATACAGCTTCTTCCACAATGATAAAACAGGTTGCTAATAATAACCCATTTGTCTTTTGAGTTCAATATGCAGCCTAAATCTAAATAGATAAAGAGCAACTACTGTATATTGTAATACTTAAACTTATGCACAGCAAAAAGTTTTATAATAGAATCATTTGAAAATTTGCAAAGCTTAGCATTCTTGTTTGCATTTTGCAGAGATAAACAATTGATTAACTACTCTGCACAGAAGATGCATTTGTCTAAAAAAAACAAAAACCATGTTTCTCATCTAATTGGGTTGAGAATTCAATTTCAGGTCTTTATTTCCATTTGCCTCCAGATTCAGGTCTGATTGAAAAGAAAGTGATGCAAACGAGAAAACAAATTGAAGCCAAAGAATCAATGGCAGGATCTGCGATCCATAGTAAATTAGTTTCTTTAGAAGGTCTAATGCTAACCAGCATGCTTACTCTGAGTAACAGAAACGTGTCTTTTCACCACAAGGTGTGTTGATTAAATTTCTGCCTTTTCCAGCACTTTTGAATGATTTATTTCTGGTTTTTTAGTCATAGTTAGCCAATGTTTTCAATCGCTTGTGACATTAAAGCCAAACATAAGAATATTCTCACATGAAACTGTCCTCTTCTGGGTTCTCTAATAAAACAAATGCTTCATTACAGATTTATCTCAGCAAACTATAATTGCCAAGCCTATGAAACCAATTCACATCTTCTAAATTCTGACATCTCATTTGTCGCCATAATAGTCACGACCTCTAATTGATATTGATGTCTCTCACTGTCTGGTTCTTGTTTGCACTTGGGGTCTAATGACTTCCGTCCAATTACAGCTGGTTGAATTACAACCTCAGTCTTGTGTAAGGATAGGCGCTGTATGCCTAAGAGAAGCACAATTAACATGCATGCATTTCCGACACTTCTGGTTCCAGCTTGTGAAACAGCATTGGAGTGTGAATTTCTATTGACCTTTATAACACTTCCCAAACAGTAGAGTAAAAACAGCCTGTATCAATGGAGACAACAAGAAACAATGTTGTTGTTGTTTTTTTTTACAACTTTTCACAAACAGTTCATCTAAAAAAGCCCTACCGCCGTTTCATATAATTTTTCAGGGATGACGAAACAAGAAAAAATGATTTCATGTCATTCAATGTGATGAAAGTAAGCAATTTAAGGATTTAAGAGCAAGCACATATGTGTGTAGGCAGCACTTCACAGATTCTGACTGCTTTTATTCAAGTCGAAAGTGAATTGCTGTTTGCAACCCATTTTACTTCCATAATTTGACATTGTGAAGCAGGATAATAAACAAGAAAAATAAAGTAGGGCAGGACTTTTATCCATTGGGAATTCATAGTTGACCTGGCGGGCAAAACATCCATAGAACCGCAGCACAAGCCTGTCAATTTTCTATCTGTTCCGATCCCAAAAAATATTTAGATCACCTCTCAAAAGAATAAAACAAAAATATGTGAACAAAATGCACGTTTTGGCCATTAACGATCCATATAAAGCACCAGCTGCAATATTTCAATCACTAAAAACAGCGTGACATTCTAAAACCTTTAATGTGAAAACACTTAAAGGTGACATATCATGAAAATCTGACTTTTCCAGGTTTTAAGTGCTATAATCAGGTCCCTGGTGCATCTACCAACCAAGGAAACGTGAAAAGACTTTTTCTGCAAGCGTTTGAGAAAATGAGCGCGTCTGATTTCGCTCCCTTGGTTATGTGGCAAAGGGATCTCATTATAATATTACCACCCCTTAATCTGCACGTTTCCACCCATGGCACCGTCATTTTGATTTCACAAGCGACAACGGTCTAATGCCATGGCGAAAGTTTGAGCAAAACATGCTAACTGTTCTGTCTTTGGCTGCACAGACGAGCATAGGACACTGTTTAGAGTCCCAGCCTCAGAGGAGACGAGAGCAGTGGATTTATTGATTTATTTACTGTATATTGCTGCTGCCACACAGATCTAAAATAAACATGCAATTTATTTACCAGCTATTTACCTTCACAGACATAACCAACTGTTTTTGTAACTCATGTGTGTTTTTTTTATGTAAACTTGTGTGTGAATGAGAACTTAGTTTAGTACTCGCATGCTGTGACAGCCGCTATCTGTCCGTGTGCTTCAGATGTGTGCACTCAGAAAACCGTATATCAGAAGTTTAAACTAAATTTGGCCTTTAAATTTCACTGTCTTACTACATTACTACTAAATGCAAACCTCGTAAAAATAACTGGCGGTCAGCGGAGAAAAGCCTTGTTTTGCCCTCCATGTGGGCGTTCCTGTAAGGGTGTGACATCACATGAAAACTATGAACTGATTGGATGGTGGAAAGTGGGTGTCCCACACCAGAATGTAGCCCGACTAAATGACTGAATTTGATTATTGGTCATTATGCGGTAACTTGTCTGACCCTGTGATATAAAAAAATGAAACTATTCAAAATAATGTTCTGTAATTGATATCAAGCTGAAATAAAATGAAATATAAATATTAGCTGAAAACAATTTACTAACATTACTAAAAATATAAAGCTTTATAGAATTCATAAAAATAACAAAATCAGATAACACAATTACTAAAACTTAAATTCAATATAAAATAAAAGCTGAAAATATAAAATATATGCTTGCAAATATTACTAAATAAATATAATGGTATATAAATAATACTAAAATAACACTGCTGCTGCATAACTGATGTCAAATGAAAAGCAATGCCATTAAAGAGGAAGAGCATTTCAAATATAAAGACAAATGTTTTGTTTGACTAACCAATGAATCATTTACAGTATATAAGACCAATTTAAATGGAAAGATATACAGACTCACCTCCAGAATGCAAAGGTGTGCCACATAACAAAACAACCCCTTGGCCTTCCCTCACATTCACAGCACTTCTTGTCTGCATTTTGAAGTTTTCCAGATCTGTAACAGATTAAACATAGAATGAAATATATTTGCATGCATAATGAAACCAGCATTTCATAGTATAGCAAAACAAATAGAGACAAAACATCGACTGCAATCATTTAGTAGAGCTCAATATTTGAGAAAGCAAAAAGAAGGAAACAGAATCAGTGATTGAGAATAATCCAAAGCATACAGTGGGTGTCTAACAATGCAGTCTAGTGAAACACTATGAGGGTGTATGAAAAAAGGGATGCTAACATCACATCCACCTACCAGCAGTAAGCCGCATCATTACCAGAGATATCTTAATCTCACCCACTGAGTTAGTATAGCTTCCCTGTCAATACATGTCCACACGATTCATCCTCACAAATTAACAGGAGGAGAGAAAGTTGGCAGCTGGCTCGTATACCTGGCATGATAAAAACCTTCTCCTTGTTTCGTGACAGAGAAGGCCTTCTGTAACCAAAGCCTGCTGTGCCAATTCCACACCCTTAAGCAAACAAGCCAAGAACCAGGCTCCCCAACACAAACAATATAGAGTCAGTGTGACCAGTAAGACAAATTACAGAGTAAGGAAAAACAGAAAAACAAAAGAAGCAGAATAAAACATCAGGGCTAGGGAGAGGTGGTGGAAAACAGTGGGAAATATTAATGAGAGATTCCCTGCTGACCGAAAAGAAGTCCCACACAGCCAGGTCGTACTGAGCTGTGGTGGAAGTGGAAAGAGCAGGACTCGCTCGGCTCATAGTAACAGAATGAACGGATTAAGAGCCACGGGCGCTGATTAATGGTCTCTTGTGCTAAAATCTATAAGACTCATGTGATGGCTGTAGACTGTGCGGTAAGCCAAACATCTTCACAGTGAATGGCGTTGCTTCATAAATGTCAAACATTCATATCTGTATGTGAAGGTCGATGAGTTAAGTGCTTATTGATTCATTTCCAAAACTCTTATTGATTCTTTCTTCATATGAGATGGCGGAACATTAAACTTCACGGTGCTGTTCAATTAAACACTCAAAGCTTGGCATACATAAGGTTTATTTAATGTTTTATTTTATAAGTTAATAAAAAGTAAAGCAGAAATAAAAAAAAAATAACGTTTTATGAAAATTAAAATCCTAAAAAACAAAAACAAATTTTTTTGACAAATTATTTAAAATAAAAACATCCACAAAATAATTTTTGAATTTAAAATACGGTTTGTTATTAAACGTTAAACCTTTACATACATATTGACCATTAAAAAGGGCTCTAGATAGCAAAAACACTTGTATATAAAATGTAGAATTTTAATAGTTTTATTTAATGTTGTTAATGCTTTAAATGATACCAGGCAGCACATTAACTTCTGCAGTCCAACTAAAACAAAAAATTAAATAAACTGACTAAATGAAACTACAAAAAAAGTAATAAAAACAAAAATTAAAAAGTAACTAAAAAAAAATAAATGATGAAATCTGAAAACTAACAAAAACTACACTAAATTAAAAGGCAAACAAAAATAAAAATTTTTTTTTTATTAAAAATAAATTAAAACTATAATAACCATGTGGTTGCTAAACTGTTCTAAGTGGTAATATACAAAAACTCAAATTAAACATACTTATGATCACCCAATCACAATTGTATTGTTATATTGGGTCTACTGGTTACAGATCTGAATGGGCTTTGAATTCTAGGGAGCTTGTGTGAGCCATAGTTTGTCAGGTCACAAATCTGCTCTGCTGCTATTGCACCCTTGAGAAAGGTACTCATTCCAAACTTGCCCCAGGAGAGGATTACGCCAATACACAGCCAATAGAAAGCCACCATGGAATAAATCTCCCAATGACAATTTTTACAGTTAAGCATGTGTTTCAAACTGGCTTGCAAACGCATGATGCAGTTTTCAACAGCTGTCTGAAAGATAAGAAATGCCACAATGACATATTATCAAAGCCAGCGGCATTATCATCCTATTAAAATCATAATTCCCCTTTGACTAACCAATGATCAATACAGGAAATAAATGTCAAGCAAGTCCTGTTAACCAGTCCCCTGAAGTGAGATTCATTATCCCACCCATAAAGATGGGAATCTGCTCCTAAGGGCTGTGTGATGCTCTGATTATTCCCATGGTTGGATCAATAGTTAGATAGCATGAGAGTGAAGAGTCTTCATTGTCAGACAAAAGGAGTCCACAGCCAGGAGTGTTCTCATCTCAAACAATCCTTCTCCCAACTGATTTGAGCTTCTGATTTCTTTAAGCATGCAAGAGGCCAGGTGGCTATGGCTATTCTCATACTTGGCAGTTTACTTTGTGAAGCAGACAGCACAGATATTAATATGGCGAGTCAATACACAGCATACAAAGATGCTGTTGAAGCTGGTGACTAATGAGAATGAGTGATGGAGTTTGAAGTCGATGAAATGGTGCTTCACCCTGTGAAATTGTCACATTTGACAGCTCGTTTGATAGCTCTTTCTTCAGCAATGCCATGTGAATACCAAACATCAAAGCTGGTGCTTTTACAATATCGCTTATATTCAGTCAAACGCTCCTCCAGTTTGCCACTGCTTGGACAAATCATGCCCCAAACTCAATGGTATTGGTTGAGCTAATGTTGCTATGTTGGATTTAAAGGGGTCATATGATGCAATTTCTATTTTTACTTTCTCTTTGGAGTGTTACAAGCTCTTGGTGCATAAAGAAGATCTGTAAAGTTGCAAAGACTAAAGTCTCAAATTCAAAGAGATATTCTTTATAAAAGTTAAGAGTCAACCACGCCTACCTAAATGGCTTGTTCTAACACGCCCCCACATGTCTACGTCACGATGTGGGAAGATTTGCATAACACCGCCCAAATGTTCATGCAAAGAAAGAAGTCGTAACTTTTATTCTCGCTGTAGTATTGTTGCTGCCGCCGTCATGTTGTGAAGGCGTTGTGTGTTTCGTTGTGAAAGCGAAACTACTTTGTTTGGCCTTCTAAAAGAGGATGATATCCGCTTCGTCATGCCTAGAGCTGATCCGTGCTGGTCGCTGAGGAAATACAGCAACTTCGCGCTGTGAATCGCCAGATCGGCTTTCACCATGGACGAAGCCGAGTCCAGTCCGGGGTCTTCACATGGGGTTGCCACAAGCCTGCCGGCCGCTCCTTCATTGAATGCACCGGCTGCAACATTCTCATGCCCGCCGGCCGTTGTGAAAGCGAAACTACTTTGTTTGGCCTTCCAAAAAAGGACACAACTAGAAATCAGTGGTTAAGTTGTATTTACAGTTATGTTTACAACAGTTCAACCCAAATATTCAGATGTGTTCAGCACATTTTGCGGAGGATGAGGACTGTTTCCTGATCCTCGGAGAGTATAGCCTACAATGCCGGTGTCTGTTTCTATAAAGTGGGGCAGTTCCTGAAATGGTGCTTCACCCTGTGAAATTGTCACATTTGACAGCTCGTTTGATAGCTCTTTCTTCAGCAATGCCATGTGAATACCAAACATCAAAGCTGGTGCTTTTACAATATCGCTTATATTCAGTCAAACGCTCCTCCAGTTTGCCACTGCTTGGACAAATCATGCCCCAAACTCAATGGTATTGGTTGAGCTAATGTTGCTATGTTGGATTTAAAGGGGTCATATGATGCAATTTCTATTTTTACTTTCTCTTTGGAGTGTTACAAGCTCTTGGTGCATAAAGAAGATCTGTAAAGTTGCAAAGACTAAAGTCTCAAATTCAAAGAGATATTCTTTATAAAAGTTAAGAGTCAACCACGCCTACCTAAATGGCTTGTTCTAACACGCCCCCACATGTCTACGTCACGATGTGGGAAGATTTGCATAACACCGCCCAAATGTTCATGCAAAGAAAGAAGTCGTAACTTTTATTCTCGCTGTAGTATTGTTGCTGCCGCCGTCATGTTGTGAAGGCGTTGTGTGTTTCGTTGTGAAAGCGAAACTACTTTGTTTGGCCTTCTAAAAGAGGATGATATCCGCTTCGTCATGCCTAGAGCTGATCCGTGCTGGTCGCTGAGGAAATACAGCAACTTCGCGCTGTGAATCGCCAGATCGGCTTTCACCATGGACGAAGCCGAGTCCAGTCCGGGGTCTTCACATGGGGTTGCCACAAGCCTGCCGGCCGCTCCTTCATTGAATGCACCGGCTGCAACATTCTCATGCCCGCCGGCCGTTGTGAAAGCGAAACTACTTTGTTTGGCCTTCCAAAAAAGGACACAACTAGAAATCAGTGGTTAAGTTGTATTTACAGTTATGTTTACAACAGTTCAACCCAAATATTCAGATGTGTTCAGCACATTTTGCGGAGGATGAGGACTGTTTCCTGATCCTCGGAGAGTATAGCCTACAATGCCGGTGTCTGTTTCTATAAAGTGGGGCAGTTCCAACTTTGCAAGGACAGTCTGGCGCTTCTGACTCACAGCCTGTAAGTACGTTTTTTTATATTTAAAGAATTTGCCACTGACGATTCAAACGTGAGTTCTGAGCAGTGTAGAGTAGAGCTTGTTGTTTGTTGTTTCTCCGATCACAAATGCAGACATGGTTTTATGTTTACGCAGTGCGATACGCAACGCGTAAAAAGACAGTATAAGTCATTATAATCAGTAATTATGTCCCAACTGGATGCAACAAATGCTTCTTTTGTAATGGGTTTTATTGTTTTTGTCTTGTTGCGCCGGGACACAGGGCATCACAGTATGGTAAGAGGCGTAACATTTTCATCACACGCTTGAGGTATTCAGTTGGGGTAGGGGAAAGCCTTCTTTTTATAATTTATAACTATTTATAGTGATACTTCAATCAGGATTTTTTTTTTTTGACATTTATTCAGGGCCTGAATTTTTGAAAATGGGGGAAATTCCCCTCTTAGGTGACTCTTGTGTGAGGGGAAGCATCTTTCACACAGGAGTCCGCTACTGACCAGTTTTACCACAAACACAACATTTATTCCAACATTATAATCCTTCCATTAGTTTGATTTCAGATCCAAACATTGTCACTGAAAATGCTTTTTCACCATTGCAATTCTTTTTTTACACAGTACGGTAATGCAGTCTTTCACAGACATGTTTAAACACAATACATATAAGCAACACATCATTCAATGCTTTTTACTTTTGCATTTAATTCTAAATTTATATATTAAGTTGCTCAAGCAAGTGGCAACATATTTAAACAACTTTTCTTACGTTATCACAAACTTACCATTGACAGAAATAGTCAGCTCTACTGCCTTTCCTTTTGCATTGAAATCTTTATTACAAGCAATCCTGTGGTTCATAAAGAACTTTGTTTTCCTACCTCCAAAAGTGCATCTGTTATTGCCTTGTTTATCTAAAGTGCTCTTTTCCTTTAAAACTAGTCAACAAGCCATATGTGTTGACTGTGAAAGACAGTATACTTTAATTATATGCATTTATGGTGCAATTGCTAAATTTTCGTTTTCATATGTACTGCAAACAATGTGCTGTCACTTTAATTCAGCACGTGTATCACAGCAAAAATAGACTCGGTGCGGAAACGATCTCTGCACTGCTGCAGACGCACCGTTCCTGAACGCACTGCCATGTGCAGTGTGAATGCTTTAATCCGTTAACATGAGCACGGAAAAAATACCACGCGCTGCAAACAGAGTAATGTGAACCTGGCATTATGTGTGTGCACTGCAAATGTGCATGAGCGCACGGTCTACAAGAGAGTGCGCGAGCGCTGAATGGTTAAACACTGGCAAGAATTAAAAAGTAATGCAAAAACTTTACTTTACTTATATAAACTTTAGTGACGATGTAACACTGCCTCGATTGTGCAAGTGACAATTTCTGTCAACTGTGCAGCTCGCTTATAGACAGATGGGATGTGTGGTAATTTGAAGCTATTTGCGTATTTTGAGAGAGAAAGTGAGAGCGTGCGCGGTGAATCACTCAAGCTGTTACTCTCACACTAGGTTTTCAAATTACTTTGTAAGTTATTTAATGAAGAAATATGAAGGCGAGTACCTCACCTTAGCATTATAATTATTTCACCCGCGCCGGACAGAGACTGAGACGGTGCCTCTGCATGTCGTGCCAAACCTCTCACAGCAGCGTCATCAGCTTGATATCGTTTTTTTTAGATCGGCCTTTTAGAGACCGCCGATCGATCATCCCAATGTGATTATCGGCCGATAATGATCGGTAGCCGATCAATCGGAGCACCCCTAGTATTCAGCCAATCACAATGCACTGGATAGTTGGCCAATCAGTGTACACCTCGCTTTTCAGACCGATGAGCTTTGTAAAAATCGATGCGTTTCAGAAAGGCGGGGCAAAGAGGAGCAACAATAATGTACATTATGTGAAAAATAATGTGTTTTTTGAACCTTAAACCGCATAAACACATTGCATTACACCAAATACACAACATAATGTTATTTTTAGCAATGTCACATGACCCCTTTAAATATTTCAGTAAGATTTATATGCTCACTAAGGCTGCATTTATTTGATCAAAATACAGTAAAAACAGTAATATTGTGAAATATTCTTACAATTTATGATGAATAAATATAAGTGTAATTTAAAATAAATGTTTCCTATTTTAATATATTTTAAAATGCAATTTTTCTTTTGATGTATAGCTGAATTTTCAGCAGCCATTAGTCCAGTCTTCGTCACATGGTCACTGAAATCATTCTAATATGCTGATTTGGTGCTCAAGAAACATTTCTTATTACTATAAATATTGACAGTTATAGTATATTTATAGCTTGCAGTATATTTTTGAGGAAACAGTGATAAATGTTTTTTTCAGGATTCTTTGATGAACAAAAAGTTCAAACGAACAGTATTTATTTGAAATAGAAATCTTCTGTATCAATGTAAGTTCAAGTTTTTTCAATCACGTTTTTTTTATCACTTTTGATCAATTTATTGCATCCTTGCTGAATTTCTTTAAAAACAAATTACTGACACCAATCTTTTGAATAGTACTGTGTGCATTTATACTAATTTATTATTTAATAATTATAATTGATATAATAATATATTAATCATAATTTATTTAATCTCTTTCATATAAGTGGCTTTGGGAAAAGCATCAAATACATACTGTACATTGACAAATTGACCGAAAACCCTAATTTTAACAACGAAAAATGACACACAGCATCTAAAAATGAATACTTTCATATAACTTACATGCAAACTGTAGTGTGGCTCTCTGGCTGAGAATGGTTCCCTGGGCGTTGGAGGCAGTGCACTGGTAGACACCGCTGTCTTGGTCCCGATCCAGGCCAGTAATGATCAGGTTACCCCCAGACAGGCGATGCCTCTCGTCACCATGAAGATCAATGAGCGTTCCGTTTAGAGACCATCTGGAGAGACGCAAACACAATCAGGACTGTGGTCTCCATAGAAGCTAACCAATATCCATCACATGCATCGATCTGATGAAGCTTGCTTCATTATACAGCCAGATTTAACATGAAACAAAGCTCATTGCTGACATTTGTTTTCATTCTTTGTTCTTCTGCAGTACAGTCTGCAGACTAATAACTGATGAAAGAAAGCAAACAGTGCTTTAGAATAAGAAATATCTAATTATTTATCGACCTTGAAGATGTGCAATATTTAGTCGTGAGTAGGTTGGTTTTAGTTTCCAATGATCAAATTGCTATGAAAAACTATGAAAGGTTCATTATTTTTCAAAGTGATTTCAATTATTTAGCTACACTTACATGTGGAATATGAAAAAAAAATCTACATGGCATGTGAAAAAATAGAGCAAATTAAACAGCAACTCGGACTGCTTGACAAAACTAATGTGATATCTCAAGATTTATTCAGAATGTAATAATCTGCTGGTTGCTAAATAATTTTTTTTAATTTAATTTTACAAACTATTTTTTAACTTAACATTAAACCAATGTGGCATCTGCAAACCAAACGATGCAAAAACTTTTCTCAGAATCTTGTTCATTATCATTTTTGTGGTTACTTTTATCCAACTTATCCTTTTGTGTGTGTGTTTGTGTGTGTGTGTTTTACCTCGAGTTTAAGAGTAACCACATGTGAAGTTCGTCATATTCACTAAGGACATGTTCCAACAACATAGAGCAAAAGCATCCAAATACTATTTATGTGAAAATGCTATTTACTACTATTTATACTATTTATTATATCATGCTATTTAGGGTGAAAAAAAATATTTTTGTAAAATATTTTCATTGAAGAGTGTGCTTGTGCTGTCTTACTTTAAAATAAATGGCAATTGGTTTAATATTTTGTTATGAAATGCAATAACATTCCTCCTAATTTGCGGGTTTATTATTCTTGCTGATGCCATTACAAAGTAGGAAAATTATATTATAAAAGTGGAATGTTTCCCATCAGAAAACCAGCTTAATCAATAACTGTAATCATAAAATGAATGCCAACTTCTGTAACAGGGAAAAATGCATCAACTCAGACCTTTTCACATCATTAGATATCTAGCACTCAACTATTCAGAACTGACCTTAAAAATCATCCTGAGTTGTGCTGAATCAGGCATTTGAGAGTGAAAACTTGGCAGAAAACCTTTGGAATTTGGAAACAATGGGGAAATAAAGGTGTTGGCAGGATCTACATTATTCCACAATGGTGTGAAAAACTAATGAGTGGGGTGGACAATGCGGTTTTAAAAAGTAACTGAAAACTCTAGTCTCTCCCAAATCTGACAGACAACAAAGTGTAGATTTACTGCAGCTCTCCGAAGCCCATTTCTGCTGCATTATTTATTGATCTCAGTGTGGCAGTCAAGTTAATCTAACTCCTTTAGTCATCATTTGTGAGTCTAATTGGAGTGTGGCCTTTTAAAGCCTGCAGAGATTCACGCCTCTCAAGATGGGTTCGTCCAATGAGGAAGGCTGAAATCCCAAGCGGGAGGTTGGAAATACTGAGGATTTTTATGAGTCTTTGTCTGTAAGCATGGTATTTTGCATATGTAATTCGCTGGAGTGTTGAGGCACAAATTAGTACCGATTCTTAGAACATCAATATGTTGCATAGGTATCAGCATATAATATACACACTTGTTTCGATCATAAGAAGGCGAATTCATAGATACTAGACATGAAATAGTTACTTATATGAATGTGTGGTTTATCGTAAGCACGGATAAAAATAGTCTATAATACAACAGATTAAATACAACACAGCAATAATATACACACTGGCCTGAAGAAAATGGGTGTTCATTCAAAGAAGGTTTTCCTATGAATTAATTAGTAGAACAGTCCATTTCTCCTGTGCATTTTTACCCCTTGTTTCTGGAGAAAGCAGAATGAGAGCCGGCTCGCATTCCACAAGGTTGTAAATGTATCGGGTTACCATGAAACCAGGGTCTTGTTCGGCGTCCTGGGGTGTTACAAAGTATTTGTGAAATCTAGCTAACAAAATATATATTGTGTGTTGGAGTGGTCCAGACGCTACATATCATAGCCACTGTATTTTATATCATTTACTGTGACATTCGGCCTGCAGGCTTACACAGTTGATTACTGCGAGGCTGTTTGTTGTAAATACAGACAATATTTGTGTTCTCACAAAGTAGTCAAGTATAATATTATAGCATCAAACTAATCTAGTTTTCTAATACACTTTCAATAGCGTGATGAATCAACAAAGCTCCTGCATCCCACATAAAGTGGGCCCCTCTGTGAATAAAATGAATGAAATAACCAGTGTGTTATCCTGAAAGGTTGTATACCCCTGCACAAAATAATGTTGCCATCTACTTCTTAGTGTAGACTAGCCATTCTCCAACAACTTTGATTAAATCAGAACATCCACAGACCACCTAAACACAACAATAGTTCTTCAAATTTTTATGAAAACTGAATATCTGTGATTTCAAGATTTTGTCACTATAATGCCATATTTCAATTATTATAAATATTTCTGTAGGTAAGATGAATCATGAGGCTGTAAGACACGTCATTTGTTGCTTGAGCTGCCAATGCAGATATATGGAAGAACTCTACAAGAGTAGCATCTGAAAAACAGTAACACTTTACTTGAAGGGGTGTGCATAAGACTGACATGACACCTTCATAATCATGACATGACACATGTCATGAATATGAAGGTTTTATGCATGTTTATGACAACTGTCATTAAGTGTCATTCGCTCAGTTATGTCATTTTGAATGCAAATATGACATTATTTGACCTAACCCTACCCCTACCCTTACCCCTAACCATAGCCCATAACAAAGACAAACAATGTCATCTTTGCATTAAAAATTACATAACTGAGCGAATGACACTTAATGACAGTTGTCATAAACATGCATAAAAAAACCTTCATATTCATGACATGTGTCATGTCATGATTATGAAGGTGTCATGTCAGTCTTATGCACACCCCTTCAAGTAAAGTGTAACCAAAAACACAATATGCAACAATATTAACATTTATAAAGGATTATAATAATACAATTGCATGTGTTGTTAATATGGATGTTTTGCACACAACATAAGTGGTATACAGGTGCATCTTAATAAATTAGAATGTCGTGGCTTGACCGCAGCCTCAGTCCATTCCTTGTGAAGGATTTTGCTTGACAATCCTCATAAGGCTGTGGTTCTCTCGGTTGGTTGTGCATCTTTTTTTTTCACACTTTTTCCTTCCACTACTTTCTGTTAACATGCTTGGATACAGCACTCTGTGAACAGCCAGCTTCTTTGGCAATGAATGTTTGTGGTTTACCCTCCTTGTGAAGGGTGTCAATGACTGTCTTCTGGACAACTGTCAGATCAGCAGTCTTCCCCATGATTGTGTAGCCTAGTGAACCAAACCGAGAGACCATTTTGAAGGCTCAGGAAACCTTTGTAGGTGTTTTGAGTTGATTAGCTGATTGGCATGTCACCATATTCTAATTTGTTGAGATAGTGAATTGGTGGGTTTTTGTTAAATGTGAGCCAAAATCATCACAATTAAAAGAACCAAAGACTTAAACTACTTCAGTCTGTGTGCATTGAATTTATTTAATACACGAGTTTCACAATATGAGTTGAATTACTGAAATAAATGAACTTTTCCACGACATTCTAATTTATTGAGATGCACCTGTAGTCTTGACTACTTTTCATTGCCTCATCTATATTTATTTATTAATTTTTTTCAGTTTAGACTAGAAAATTAAATATATCTCAGAACTCAGAGGCGAGCTGCTTCTGATGGATCAATAGCCTTAGAATAATATGGAAATAGGAAATATTGATTTCTACCGCTTGTGCTGAGATGCTGTATGAGTATTCAGGGGGAAAATAATTTAATGCTAATTCAAATATCATGCCCTCTACCACCCTCTCTTCCCCCTTCTCTTTATGTTAAGTGAATGTCATATTTTTCAAAAGTGCTACTCATTTTATTAACTATAAAACTTTTAATGAGGGGAAAAATACTTTTTTTTCTGCATTGAAACATGTATCTGAGTGAAATGGTTTGTTAAAAAATGTAAATATATATGGCAGGTACTTGGTTCATTCCATTAGTTGTTGATTGGATGGAGGCAGAGCTGAATTTGTAAGAAAGGGGCGGGGTATATGCAGACAAAATAGTCCAGTATACATCACCAGAGAGAAGTCTGTTGTTTCACAGATTAATTTTGATAACAAATTACAAGGTAATTTTTTTATGTGCATACGAATGGATGAATCATTCACAATAAGATCAATAACATGCATTTAAATACAACAGCTTGATACTGGGGCAGTGCTCTCAAAGTTTCCCTTACATCTACCTATAAAGAGTACATATTAGTACCGTTTGAGTGTACTGGACCAGCGACAAGCACATTGTGTCTAAAGATTCAAAAGACCCTAACATCATACACTCTAAATCTCAAAGATTTTTTAATGATTTCCCATGGATAAGATGCTCTTTTTGTATTCAGTCCTATTTGAAATCATACTACAGGACAGCAACGATCACAATCACAGTGGTAGGTTAAGTTAACAGAATTCATGTATCCTGACAGTAATTGGTGCATGAATGATCGCTTTTAAAGGCTAGACGACGAATTACAAACAATCCAGTCTCCAAGGAGCTGTTTAACAAGAATCAAAAAGGCTTATTAGTGAATGGTAGCCGAAGTATTTTCAGATAATGAGTAGAGGGCCTAGGGTCTCCAGTGCTGTTCTTTCCACGACCAAAAGTTATCTGAGAAGTTTAATGGACAATTATGATGCCCCTGCACACCAAACTGTCCAAGCCTCCATCAGTATCATGATCCTCATGCTATTATTACTGTCACGATTAACGTCTACATCATCATAATCATCATTCTAATGTCTATGTTACTTCAGACTACATTAACAAAATGCCCAGAGACAAAGCCTACACCGGCTCATTAGAAAAATATCAGAAAAGTGCACATGGAAAGTGCAAAAAAATAAAAATGGTGACGTACAAAACAGTCAGCTCCAATTATCTTTCCAAAAGAATGCTCCGCAGTGCTTCATACAACCGAGAAAGCAACCTGCGTTCAACAAAGATCACGCTGGAGTCAAGTTAATGAGGGCCGACACAAGAGCACCTCTGACTTTCTCTGTATATTCTCTGCATTTTAACCAGCTCTCCTTCACATTCTCATCTCTGATGACTGCCTGCTCCATGGACCAGGGTTCAAATCCTTACAATCTCAAAAGCATGCTAGGCAGGTTGAAAATTCTGTCAGGTTAAATGTAGGCTGGGAAAACAGATTCTGAGCTCTTTCAAAGGATTTAAAACAGCAGCACAGGGAGACATAAAGTGACTGTGAGTAAAACAGAACTTCTTTTGCACTACCAATGCCAAGGTCATGGGTTTGATTCCCCAGGCAAGCATAAACTGATAAAAATGTTACTTGCAACGCCTTGTTGTTCCTTCACAATGAGGCAAAAAGTCCCTTTCCAAAACCTTCACTCTCTCTGTTCCTCTTTGTTGGAATGAGCTGCAAACCTCCAATCTAACTGCTGAGACCTAAAGAACACTCCTTTCAGCAAGCACTTAACCACCACAAACCATTTAACCAATGCACTTGCACAGTCACACACGTTTTCTTCTTCTCTAGCTTGCTTCCTAATCTAGTTATCAAATAAACCTGCCATTGTACATAATGGATATTGGTGGCTCTTTGGCGAATTGCTTTTGTTAGCAGCTTTTCGTTGCATAAATGTATAATATAAATTCTTGCTCTACGAGTGTTTGTCGACCACAAGAGCCCACAAAGGATTGTGGGTAGAAGTCATGGCTGTCCTGTGGCCTCAAATTCCCTCACGTTCTAACTTATCCCTCCCTGTAGACCCACACTACCACATTAATGCAACTGCGCTTTTGCCGGACTAAAAAGAACAAACCACAGAATCCTAGAGATATGCTAGGGTCAGGGTTGTTTCTGCACTGTGATGTTTTTTTCTGCGTAATGCCGGTATGCTGAAATTCTTTCGCCCCGTGCTTTTACATGTTAAGCGCTAAATGTTCTTCAAAGCGCATACCATAAGTGGGGTGAATGAAGCACATCAGCATGTTTTGTAGATGTGTGAAAATACAATTGCTTATGTGAAGTGTTGGGCAATACAACACAGGCCGCTAAACCTGTGTGACACTTTTGAACTCTACTGAGAATTGTCTACTTTAAAAACACTATTGGGGAAGTCAAACAACTCAGCTAAACACCTCAAACAGATAGACAACCTCGGCAAACAGCGCTGACAAAACAAGTGGAGAAACACCAACAGAAATTAAAGCTTTTCAAACGACACATCAACACCCTTACAACAGTTTATCATGGCTTAACTTTAGTAACAATAGTTGTGCTACTT